>NW_028301558.1:10535000-11135000 GCF_042242905.1 Orbicella faveolata | reverse complement strand
ACGTCGTTCTATTTTCATATTGTTTATTCTCATTCTAAAGTAAAAATAAATAAATAAATAATAATGATGATGATATTAATAATAATGATAATGATAATGATAATGATGATGATGATGATGATGATGATGATGATGTTGATAATACTATATCAAACACCTTTTGGAGACGACGTAACTATAAATCATTAAGACTTTTTGCCCCAAAATTGATTGGTTGATCGATTAATTGATTAATCTCTTAATTATCTTTATGAAGGAGATATAATCTATTTTGAACTACTTAACCAATTAAAAAAAACATGTTGCACCTTCACACCGAGCCAGGATTGTCTGACCATTCCCATCAGAGTATATCCAGTAATCCCCGTTAACCATCTCATTTCCTTCACTGGCCTTGATCTCACTGCACGATTCAGCAGGAAGCTCTTGAATGGAGCCAAGACGGACTGCGTGATAAAGATGGAAACACTTAAAAGAGATATTATTTCAAGATCGTGCAGAAGTAGTTTATTTTTTATTCAAATGTTGGCAAGAAGAAAACAGATGCACTTTGTAGTTTAGTAAACAGGTCATATTCCCTTGCAGAGCTCCAATAGTCCACGTTCGATATATCAAAATTCAAACATGAGACCGAGCTTTCTGCCAAACTTCTATTTTTGGTGTTATTTGCTTGTCTGTTTTGTATTTTATTCATTGTTATCAGCTAATTTTTTTATGGATCAAAGTCTCTTTTGGGAATAACCAGACAGTGGAATCTTACAATAATTACAAATTCGAAGTCCTGTTAAAATTTTGACATATTGAACATATGCTATTGTCGCGCACGATTTTGTTGCTACAAACGAAAGCATTAGTGCGAGGCTGCTCTTTTTGATCAGAGATAACATGACCGTCACCTGGATGCGCCAAACTGTCTTAACCTCGCTCATTTTCGTTCGTATGTAACGTAATAATATTTTGACAAAGAAATACAATTCAACTTCTTCATCTAACTCCAGTAAAGTTCATAGGCGCCTTATTGCTTCCTCGAATGGTAATGGGAGCTCTCGACTGCGATTTGTGCTCCTTGTTATCACTCTGGAGAACTACAACAATTTTCATCTTAATTGTTCAATCTTCTCTTAAGTCTAAAATAGAAAGAAAGGAAGCAATTGTTGGCCTAGAATGCTAATAATATGTACATTGTGTTCAGTGTATTCTGCTTAATTGACTGAGTTCTGGGTGAATATATAAGTACGTTGCTCTTGAGATTTTGTGTTCGAGTGCCTTGTTTCGGAGGCGGAGCCTATAACGAGACTGCTGAGGTCAAGAGGGAAAAAACTCATCTTGACTACTCCCCGATCTCCTGGCGGCTTCCCAGCTTCCATTGCAGTGTTTATCGCCAAAACAAATTGCTTGCAGGCAAAACACAGGTTAGCATTCAAAATGGCTGCATTGCTAAAAGAGAGACAAACAAGAAAGAAGAATTGAAGTGTACCTCTGTTTTTTGCCCGTTTCATGTAGAACCTTGCCTGATCCGGCTTGAAATCTTCAGGTCTTGCTTCTTTGGTTCTATTGTTCAGTTCGCAGAGGTTTTGACCAATAACGAAATTGTAGCTTTGACACGTGACTTCTTCGGCACACCTGAAATAGCAGCTTTCATGCCATTCAATCTTGTACGTTTTAAAGGTGTGGCCTCTGAGGAACATTCCTCCAATGGAGTATTCCGCTGCCGGTTGACACTGAAAAGCAGCTTGAAATACACCAATCCGGAACATCAGGAACGCAATTGACAGCCAGAACTTGGGATTCATATTTAATTGAATACGTCACGCAGTGCCTTTTAATTGCTACAAAAGAAATAAAAAGGTTTAAAATGACGTGTTAGTGACAGTTATTAAAGTCCATATGACATGAAAAATAATTTCTGCTTATTTGAAAGGCCTTTCGAAATACAGAATAATAAAGAATAGTAAAGAATAATAAAGAATGACGAAATATCTTTATTCTTTTTAGAGATATTGACGTTTTTGAATCTACGGCCGGAGGGCCGTAGATTCTATGTCATCGAGCGTGTCCGTTAACCAAAATCGTGTAACAAAAGAATATTCGTACTTAATCAAACTTCGGATGTGCGAAGATTGCTTCCCGATTAATGCCCGAATGACCGACTGTAGGGTGTCTGGAAAACCCGAATAGCGAATAGCGAATAGTCGCGAATAGCGAATAGCGAATAGTCCCGAATAGTGCGAATAGTCTCGAATAGTGCGAATAGTGGCGAACAGTTGCGAAAAGTGGCGAATAGTGACGAATAGTCGTCAATAGTCACCGCTTTAGATCTAAGTCCAGCGTTGATTAATTATCCAAATAAGCAACAGAATTTCAGTGAATTTATTACCTTTTCTTCTCCGGACTCAGGCTAGTAGGCTGTCCATCGCTGACATTAAGAAAACAGAAAACACAAGGATAACCTAATAAAGACGCACTTACGCTTTTGCGGCGATTAAAACAGAAGAAATTACGTTTAGAAACACCTTTTGTCCTGGTAAGCGTCTGTGCTTTTTAGCGGGACAATCCCATCCTAAGTTGCTACGAGGTTGACTGCGAGATACTGGGTACCCTTTTGCTACTATTTGCCACTATTTGCGACTATTTGCCACTATTCGCCACTATTCGAGACTGTTCGCCACTATTCGCACTATTCGTACTATTCGCTATTCGCTATTCGGGTTTTCCAGACACCCCCGACTGTACGATTGAGAGGAACAAAATATGTGAAGATTAGTCACGATTCATTTGCCAGTAGACTTTCGGTTAGTCAAACCTGCCAATGTTCGTAAGAGGAAGTTGCTTGTCAAAACGGACGGGAAAAAAAGCGAATTTACTAGCAGAAGCACAGCGTTTACGGTGCATTATCAATGACTACGATCTCTCACCGCTGACCATACGTATGACATTGCAGACTCGTTTTCCCATGCTCTTCGAAGTGACGCGATTTGGTGAGTAGACAAAGTTTTCTATTTTTTTTTTCTGACATGACCAGGTACAGCTATCAGCAAATGTGCCGAAACAATATTCTCGAATGATTTTGCATGATTTTGAGTGGTTTTCGAAAGGGTTGCAAATACGATTGTTACGTGCCTTCAAAGCAGCTATCGAGCAAATAAAATAAAATGCACATTTACAAATTCATGTTTATTTCATGTTTTCATACAACACGGAACTCAACGTAATGTTTGTTTTGTTATAAATATTTGTTTCAGCTACAGGCAGGATCGATTCTAAAACGCTCTGCTAACAAAAAGCTATCTGAACCAAGTGGATGCAAAGATCGTTCACGTAAATTCTTCATACGGAAATTCTAGATTCTTTCGATATTTATACCGACAGATCGGGAAGGTTTGCTTTACATCTATAAACAAGAGTAACTTCCGTGTCGTCTATTCACCATGGTTTAAGCTTAACTGGATAATACTTCTATACTATCTCAAAGAGATGTCATTGGTTTTATGAAAAGCTTTTATGAAGCTAGAGTTACCGACGTCGCCGTCCTATATGAAACTTGCACAACTTTAAGCATTTTGTCTTCGGCGACACGGCACGCGAAAGTTTCTGCGTTCACGGCCGTTCCCGTCTTGGCCTTCCCGTCTTTGCATCGTATGAAGGTCCCTAATGTTGCTTCTGATGCCGAGGACATTAATGCCATACACTCAAATTTTAAAACAATATTTCGCAATCAGTAGAACAGAATCTGCAATCAGGCCGGTTACATCACTGGGCGACTTAAATGGCACAGAATCCAAATCGCGAATTCACTGTTCGCGGGTGGTATTCATTCCTCTCAAGGAAGGAGGGATTATTCAACCCTTTCGAGGGATTATTCGGCCCATTCGAAATATTTCAAGGAATGAACTATGGATTGTCAAGCTTGCTCATGAAGAAGAGTCTTTTTTTACTCGATTTTTTTTCAAACAAAATTTGAACAAGTAAAGTGTTGGTCTTCTGGTACGAATTAAAAATGTTATCCAGAATTTTTGTCCGAGTTCAGTTTGATAATAAGAAATACTTCTTGTCAGAAAAGAAGTTTTTGTTATCTGGAGACATTAAATTAAACCCAGATCCTGCAAAGATTCCTAATCCACTTACCTACGGCCGTGGAATCATGTGCTCATCGAGCACCTATTTTTCTATTATGCAAATTAGATCAGTGATGACGTCATATTGTTTGCAACTAAAAATAGTAAAATACTGAATAAACAATATCTCTAGAAATATTGAAACAGTGTTCTTGAAACTTGGCACTACAAATGTACATCACAAAAGAAACAAAATGGCACTCTTAGTACTGTTGCCATGACAACAGTTTTGCCGCTGGTGCTGTCTTAATAAAAACTGAAATTCCCAGTTTTTGTGTTAAGCCAAGAACCATCTACCCCACCCAACCTAATGATGGGAGTTAGGACAATATGGGAACTACGTCTGTTCGAAGTAGGGCCCTTTGTCTCACTTTAGAGGTTGCAAATAGGGATATTTGGTTTTTTGACAGAAACAGACTGAAGCCGAAAGAGTTGCTATGGCAACAGCACTAAGAGTGTCATTTTGTTTCTTTTGTGATGTACATTTGTGGTGTCAAGTTTGATGAACACTGCTTCAATATTTCTAGAGATATTGTTTGTTCAGTATTTTACCATTTTTAGTTGTAAACAATATGACGTGTTCACTAATCTAATTTGCATAATAGAAAAACGTCAATATCTCTAAAACGAAAGAAGATATTTCAAAAAGAAAAACGACATTCTTCTGTATTTTGAAAGGCTTTTCAAATAAGCAGAAATTATTTTTCATGTCATAGACTATTGACTTGAACAATACTATCGAAATTTAGTTCTCTGAAAAATCGAAGCTCCCAGCCATGCTGTCATCGTGACCTCATTATTCATGACGGAAAGCCGAGAAATTGTACTCACATGTTCAATTTAAAAATTCATGTTTTTAACGTGATCACTTAGGCACGGAGGAACTTGACCAAAGTAACAAAGAGACTCTTAATTAAGGTTAGTGAGCCGATGGAGATTCTAAAACCTCGATAGCAAAGATCTTGTAGAAAATTCGTTGTCTTTTTCTACCTTTATTTTCGAGGCAGAAACTTAAACAGCCAGGTGTCAGGGTTTACTTCCGTTAGTTTCCCATTTTATTTCTGCTAGCAGATAAAAGTATCAGCGACGTTACGTTGCAAGAAGGGAATTTCGTCTTCTTGTGCCTAAACTCACTCAATTACAACACTGTTTCACAAACACTACTTGCAACCGCGCTAAGGGTGATAATTACGCCACCACTTCTGAATTAAAAAAGATATACATTGTCGGTGTCCTCAAAAAAATAGTGGTAAAAGTAAATTGTTCTTTGGGTTTAAAGAGACGACAAAAAACTATTTCTTCAAGTACGTATTTGTTTTTTTTGTTGTTGTTGTTTGTTTGTTTGTTTGTTTTTTGCTTTTTTCTTTTTTGCATTGATTACAATCTATCGTCACTCGTCCGACAATGTTTTTGTTTTTAATGTGGTCTAATTTGCTGTTGATTAACAAGATTTAGCCATTCATAGCTATCGTTCAAGAGGAAGCGCGAGGAATTCACGTTTCCGAAATCAAACCAGCTTTTCGCAAGACTGGCAAAACGCAAAAATTGCTCTTGGCAAACGAAATTCTAAATTTGATAACCTACAAGCGCAAATTTAGTTTTGTGTTGCATTTCTTATATATAACTGGTCGGCTTCAGGGCCCAATTGAAACTTTTGTCTCGTGTTATCGGAGAAAGCGGTTGTGTGTATTCACATTTTACAAATCATTCTAGAAGCCAAGAAAGCTTTCTTTGTAACAGTTACTTAAGATAATATATGACCCTTAAGAAAACTTACTGTTATTATTTTTCGGGACAAACAAAACTGTTTATATTAGGCGGGTGTTTGGCAAGAATCGAAGGGCGGAGTTCCACTGAAAAAGAATTGTAAAAATATGCATATTATTGCTAAGCTTATTTCCACCGCAAAATTTAAACAGGAGTGATACGCGAAGTCCTCTATGTTGGAAGCTGAAAAATATGTTAACAAATTGATCTTAACATGTTGCACTTCTACCTCCACTGTTGAGACATCATCTTTATTTAACTCTTCTTTGTTATTTAATTTGCTTCTATGGGGATTCACTTGCTGTTAAACGGATGATATTTGAAACGACTTCTGCTTTTAAAAGAAGAACTGGAAATACCTCATTTGCTCTTGCTCTTCCTGCTTGATTTTGATAATTTTTATTTTGAACATCAGTTCAATGATGCATTAAAAAAACGAGAAATACCCTCACTTTGTAGTCGACTGAAAAGTCTTCGAGAGCTTTAACTGATCTTCCCCTTCTCTTCTCGCTTACCAATGTTAATATTTTCTCATTTGGAAACGTTTTCCGCTTTGTATTCAACATTTATCTAACGGCTATCGCTATGCACATCTTTTTCTGGAAGAGGGCAGGTAAAATTCTGCCTCATCTTGCGATTCTTGTGACAAATTATGTTTAGATTCAATCGCTGGAAGTACGAGAGCGACCAAAAAAAGTGTTTGTAATTCCTCGAAAGTGTTGATTAAAAATAACTTAACGTTTTTTTGGCAAATTTCCCTCCATTGCAAGCATAGATATCCTTATTTGAGCTAATAAAAGTGAAAACAACTCAGCAAGACACCTCTCCGGCAAAACGATACCTGCATTAATTCTTCAGTTTTCCTTTACAAGTCTGGAAGTTTCTTCATGCGTTTCTTGCAAACGTTTCATGGGCAATCCAAAGATGTCTTAGTTTTCAGTCATCAAAAGTCTATTCAGTTCATATTTCGGTTTGCTTTTCCTCGTCCTGTTTTCTCTTACTGCTCTAATTTTTACTTAGCAGACTTAATCTCAGTGAACAGTGAAATGATTATCTTTCGTTTATAACAACAAGACCTTCTCTTCATACTGTAAATGTGGACGGGGGTCAATAAATTGATATGACGCGAAATTTTTCTATGTAGTCGCCTCAACAATGTTGAGAGAATTAATCGATCTTCCCCTTAAGTGGTCTCCTCTCCTCACCAATGCCAGTATTTGCTCATCCCGAACCGATTATTATTACTATTATTATTATTATTACTATTACTATTATTATTATTATTATTATTATTATTATTATTATTATTGAAACAATAAGCTCTTACTTCAAAAGGTTCAAATCTAAACGCAATTACTCACATCTTTAGCAAAGAAGCGCGAAATGAGACTGGAGTTGTCGTTTAACTATACGCTTAGCGTTAATTTGCTTTGAGGGAAATTATTTCACCTGCCATGTTCACGGTTAAGATATTACTACCAAAAGCTCTATATCTTTTTTAATACAAAGTGGAAATAAACAAAAATATAAAAAAATAATAATAATAATAATAGTAATAATAATAATAATGATGATGATGATCATAATAATAAAAATAATAATAATAATAATAATAATAATAACATAATAACATAACACTGCTGTTCCGACCAATTTCTTAGCACGCTTCAGTGTAATCAAGAAACGCACAAACAAAATTGACTACCTTGTTAATGAAATGCTTTTGTATTCAAGATCTTAAACCAGCACTGAATGTACAGTCTGATTCTCTTCGTGCGAAAGTATTCTTGTAATTAGCTCGGCACTCTCCTATGCAAATTCGCTTCAACTTAGCCTCATCACAAACCGCTTTTTATCTTTAATTATGTAACCTTGATGATGGCGTAAGATGCACCGAAACGTCGGTTTCTATAACTTATATTTCTTGTTTCAACAACAACAACAACAACAACAACAATAATAATAATAATAATAATAATAATAATAATAATACATCAACAAAATCCCTGGCAATATCAACATACATGAACTCCAGAAAATAACTCTCCTTTCTACAGCCATGGTTTGGACTCGCATGCTGCGAGAGAAAATCACCCACAGTGACACTAATAATAACAATAATAATAACAATAATAATAGTAATAATAGTAATAATAATAATAGTAATAATAATAATAGTAATAATAATAATAATAATAATAATAATAATCGGTTCGGGATGAGCAAATACTAGCATTGGTGAGGAGAGGAGATCACTTAAGGGTAAGATCGATTAATTCTCTCTGGATTGTTGAGGCGACTACATAGAAAAATTTCGCGTCATATCAATTTATTGACCCCCGTCCACATTTACAGTATGAAGAGAAGGTCTTGTTATTATAAACGAAAGATAATCATTTCACTGTTCACTGAGATTAAGTCTGCTAAGTAAAAATTAGAGCAGCAAGAGAAAACAGGACGAGGAAAAGCAATAAAGACAGGTGAAGTATCTCCAATTCTGTTATGGAAAACAGAAGTCAGGCAGATGTTATCCATTGAATATCAAAGTAAATATTGATCTCGATTCATAGAAAATTAATAAACGACAGAGGAGAGCCAATAAGGATGGTATATTAATTTAGGATTTCTCAGTCAATACATATTTCAGACTCCAACGCAGAGGACCGCGGATATCTGTTCTTTCAAATATCTGCTTAGAATAAGGTAAGAAGTATATATATCTTAATAAAGTGTATTATCGTTTGTCTCACGATGTAGTCACTTGAGATGTAGATCTCAAGTGACTACATCGTGAGACAAACGATAATACACTTTATTATTGCATCTACCACGATGAATAACAACAACCTTTTCCTATATATATCTTGACACAATTTTACTACCGGTCATTTTTCACAGCTGAGCTTTATTTTTCAGTTTATGATTCTCTTTTTTGTGGACTAAGGAACTGTATGGAAGACTTGCTAACAAATTTATGTGCTAACAATGATTGGTGAAACGTTAAAATATGCATCCTCAGCTATACGCGAAAGGAGACAATTTTTCCTTTACTAGTCCTTATCTTTTTTTATTCGCGCGTTTGTTGCATACTTCTCAATAGGTTCAATTTTCGCCGCTCTCTCTAACATAGTTTTACAAACACTATTTGTAACCACGCCAAGGGCGATGATTATGCCAACGTAAATATACGACTTCTGTCATGCAAAAATTATTGGTAATAGTGTATTGTTCCTGGGACTATAAAGAGATAACCAAACGAAATTTCCCAAGCGCAGTTATATTATCGTTGATCCTACGACGTTTTTTGTTGTTGTGTGGTTTAATTGGCTGTTGATTAATCAGATTTAGCTTTCCATAGCCACCTTTTAAGACGAAGTAGAATTGTTAATTCACGTTCCCGAAATAAAGTCAGCTTTTGGTAAGAATGGCAGAACGCATACATTTCTGTGACGCGACATTTCTTTAGTCTAAGCTGTTTTACTTCAGTCCGGACTTCACAGGTAAACATGGTGATTTGTCGTTCCTTAAGAATTTATGCATCATTATCATATCAGGTTTTCTACATGGTATAGCCACCAGCTTTCTTTATTTTGGAAGTGAGAGTGCCTAATTGTAAACCCTACACGATCAGTTTTAAAATTCTTTGCTGATTACAAACGTAAGCGTTTGGTTCTTCGCTTTCTTTACTAGTTCTATATATTTCTTTTAAACGTCATCTTAATCTGGAGGTAAGACAGGTAAATACAGTAAACGCTTTCAGAAAACGAATCGAAAATTTAATTTCCTTTTCATTTCATAGATAAAACTCTCATTAGTTCGGAAGGTAAAATCCTCAATGTGTTACCGAGTGGAACAATTAATGCCGTTTATAGCACTGCACAGAAGTAATTCAAACGATAATCATCGAAATTGCTCTTTGAAAGTGAAGAATGATCATCGCAGTTAATTTTCCAATTTAGGCAATTAGAAAGAAGAAGCCTGAAAAAAATCAGGGCTTCAACGGGATTCGAACCCGTGACCTCCGCGATACCGGTGCGATGCTCTACCAACTGAGCTATGAAGCCACACATTGGGAGCGAGGTCAATTAATCGAGTTCATATCTTCCCGTGAGGAGTGAAATGATGTGAAGTTTATATGAAATAATTCATATATGAACTCCCTTACCAAAACAGCTGTATTTTTAAACTGATTTTAAACTGTTTTGAACGTATTTTGACGATTTAAACAGTATTTTGAAGTCACTATAGGGTATTTTTGTGCTATTTTGTACAAAATTCAAAATTTTGCTTCTTGTTTGTAATTTATTTCAAGTATAGTTAAAACCTACTTCATGATATTGGAATGATTTTCACTCTGTTTTTAACGTAGTTTGAGCTCAAAACAGGGTTTAAATAGGGGATTTAAAATCTATTTTAATATTACGGCCACAAAAATTTCGTTCAAACAGTTTAAAAATTCTAGTTAAACCCTGTTTTGAAAGTTATGTTGGCAATGGCCGTAGATTTAAAAAGTATTTTACAAATTTTCAGTGTTAAAATAGTCTTTAAATAGGATATTTAAAATGTAGTTGACATGCCAAGAACATAAAATATGTTTTAAATAGGAAGTTTAAAACCTATTTGAGATAGCAATTCATATTATAAGCTTTAAAATACAACCAAAACAGTCTGTTTTAAACATATTTTAAGTTTTAATCAGGCGAGTATACTATTTAAATAGTAGTTTTAAATAATGACAATAATGTCTATCTTAAAAACAGATTTTAAATACACTATTTTTGCACTATTTATAAATCTAGCCCAATGGAAATTTATAATTCAATCAACATAATTTGCATCCCCTTTTTGAAAACTGCTTTAGTGTGTAAGCTTTTAAGACTCTCTCAATATCAAAATCAATCAAAAATTTAGCCAAGCCAAAAACATGAATCTGTGGACAAACAAACCTTTTCGCAAAATAGCACTCTCTTGCCGCCCTGCATGTACATGTATTCCTGTCTTTCTTTTTTTTCAAAGTATCAAGCACTGTTTATAACCAAAATGGCAGGCAAAGACTGAACAACTCCAGGACTTCCCAGAGGAGTTTTTCGATGGGCATTAAAGTAAATCCCAGTCTTCTCTAAAAGGACATGGTCACAGATGCCATGTTTGTTCACAAGTGAGGTTCAGGTTGAGAGCATGTGCTAGGCCGCATGTACATGCACAATATATAAGTTCTGTCAAAAGTGTCATCACTTTAAAAATTTACCAGGAGCAATCAAATCTCTGAAAGCAGCAACTAATAACTCAAGGAAAATTGATCCAAGTAATTGGTTGACATTACTTATTACTGATTGGGGCTACTCCTAATGGCAAAACATGCCATCACTCACAAAGTAGACCAGAATTAAGATCTCACAATCAAATCACAAAAAAATCACATCTACTCAATATTAAAAAGAAAATTTCAAGGTACATGTAACTAGCTTGCAGTAATTAGCAAATTATTGATTGTGGTCAGTCATCATGTACGTGCTTCAAGATTACATAATTTACATACATGTAATTTTGGCAGAAAGTGTCCCACTCACAGTGTGCACGTGAAAGATCTCAAAACAAATCACAAGAAATGACAACCACTGAATATGAAAAAGAAAATTGCTTGTAGTAATCAGCCAGTTATTTATTGTGGTCCCTCATCATGGTATACATGCTTCAAGATCTTGCAAAAGTGCTGTCACTCACAAAGTACACCAAAATCAAGATCTCACAACCAAATTAATTCCTTTTTTTTTTTGTTCTTTCAAACAATTCTTTTTTTCCTGTTTCCCATATGAGCAGTTACAGTTTTCCAGATTTGACAGTCATTTAATTTTGAAGTCAAAAGTGGTTTGAACTAATATTTGTGTACAACAGTTTAGTCATTATTGTTAACAATGTAGGAAATCCATTTTTTTTTTTGTCTAAACAATTGTTAATGATAAAAGTTGTTGTTCCAGTCTGTTATGAGTAGACTTATGTTGAATTTAGTGGTTGGTTTCAATGACAGATGCTGTGACCAGGCTAATATTATGAGAGTCTGTGCTCTGATCTGTTAACAAGAGGCATTCACTACTAACATCACAGCAAGCTGGCAAAAAGCGCCGGTTCCACAATAACTGTGAATAATAATTATTATTGGATGAGGTTGAGCAAAATATCATGATTTGTCAGTGGCAAGCAGATCAATTATTTCCCGAAGCTGAAGGCTGAGGCAAATAATTGATCTGTGACCACCCAGTTTGGTTTCACATTTAAATCACTCTCTGACAGCTCAGCAAAGCGATCTGCCATTTAAATTATTTCACCTGAGAGCTTGGTTTCAATTACGCATGAGAGGAAAATTCAATATTACTTGCAGCAAACACATTTACACGGCACTATGCATGAGCAGATCATTATTTGTAGGCAGTTATTTACATGTCACTTGGTGGGCTCTCAGCCAATGAAAAGGAAGACAAAATGCATCGAATGATAAAAAGTTTTATTTTTCAGTTGTCAACAATAACATTTCAGAACACCTAGAGACCTTTGCACATTTGCTTGGATGCCATCTTGCAAACTAGAGCACAAGCTTCAAGATCTCGCGAACAACAACTACCGAACCAAGACTTGGAACATTTCATTATTAATTATGTACATGAATAAACTGCATTATCCACTTACCCATTCATTCATGTCCTAGTGGGCTATTCTGTAACTGGTTAAATTTACTCTGTTTCTTGAAAATGTTACAAGCAAAAGCGAATAAAGAACCCTCACTGGACCACATAAAAATGCCTTGGTGGTAAATCACACTGGTTCTGCAAATCTTTCCCAACTTAATTGTTTCATCTGCTTCAGTTTCTTGCAAAGAATGAAATACTTCAGCTACATGTAGTTTTCTGTGTTTTCATCCTTCTGTTATTACTTTGTCCTCTTGTCTTTCATTATTTTTTCTTCTTCTTGCCAGGTAATTTCTTCTTCCTGAACCTTGGTTGTGCTTAGCCATATTTTTTGGAAATATATCAACCTGCCACATAAATATAGTGCATTCATCTAATCAAAAATTTGTTGAATTTGAACTACACTGAATGCTTGTCTATCCCCCACTGAAGGTCAAAACTAACATGTGCATGGGGAGAAGTCCCTATCACTAGGCCCTTCAACCATTTTCCAGAGCCCCTTTGTGTGAATATCATTTTTGCCAAGAAATCTACACCCATAATATAGAAGAATGAAAATAATTAAAGTAAAATTAACGATAGAAACAATAGGACGAATACAGGTTGAGTGACACCTAAAGTCGCAACCAAAATGCAAGGATTCGACTGTTCATGGCAGGCTTGATTCAAGCTTGGATTTCATGTGTTATAGCATGCAATTACTCAATACATGAACATGTGTACAACATATTCTTGCACGACAACAAAGTGCGATTCCATTCATTCGAATGTCCCAATTTTGTTCTTCGAGTGTTCGGACCCAATCGTTCGATTAAGTTCGATTGATTTCGATAAAGTTCGTTTAATTGAACGTTCCATTTGGTACGTGATTAGTTATGTCTGGAGCAAAGCCATGCATCTAAGAGAAAGCTTCTTTTATGAATAAACATTTGGCGCATCCAAACAAGAAATCGCCAAGCATTACCCGCGTATGTCTCAATGTAAAATACCTGAAAATACGCTTGAAAAAGTTACGAGGGTTGTAAACAAAAAAATGAAGTTTAAGCAGATAAAATAAACAGATACCGTACCGTTAAAAATCCTGGGCTAAGAACTATATCCAATGTGGCGATCGATGCGATCCTCTTGCTTCGTTTTGGCGGTCGTAACTTTTGGCGCAAACGGATTTTCCGGTCGATTTTCCGCTGACCCGCCGGTGCAATACTCTGATGCGAGCATTTTGGTCAGCTGTGATTGCATGAAACATCATGTGAATCACCACGTGACTTGTTTCCATTTCAAAATTGCTGTGTAAAACGGAGGTTTCGTTCCAGTCGTTTAAAACCAGTGCAACAGTTCATTTGTTTGTTTTTTTACCTTTTACTGGACGAAAAGTTAAGGGACCGAACCGAATCATATGACTCGTGGGTGCAGCGACCATGATTTATCTTTCTGATAGACTTCAACTTGGTAATGTCTCAAGGAAATGGAGGTAAGCCGACCATCTTCTGTCTTGGTGTGTCTTTCATTCGAAAAGATGCATGCACATGTAAATACATGTAACATATCTGTAACCACATCAGCTGTTTTATCGAATTAGATGATTGCCTGTGAAACATAGATCTGAATTTTGAATTGTTCTTCGTCCAGTCTACATAATTAGGTACTGTTCTATATACATGTATGATCGGTTATATGGCAGTTATATGTTTGCAACTGTGTATGCCATTTTTGTGCAGTCGTAAATTACTCATCCATTGTGATCATTTTACTATCTTGACATGGCATAAACTGATCGATCTCTTCGTAGGGCAATTAAAGTGCGAGCTGTGGAAGTTGAATCAAACAGTGTGTTTTTCTTCAAGTGGAAAGGCAACTTTATAGACTTAACATGATAACAAAACATACATGGAGGCTAAAATATTAAACCCTGCAATAACTAAACAATGCAGTAAATGATTTTGTTTTTATTTTCAGCTTTGAGAAACAGGAGATGGAGAGTGGTGCTGCCCTGTTAGGGCCAAAGTCTCTGTGAGTTTGATAGGGGTCTTTCAACTGCCTTCCGGTTACAAAGTTATTGCTGCAATTCTGCAATCGTTGGTAAATTTTTAAAGGAGGAAATAACTAAATTTAGGGTTAGAACAAAGTTTATTTCAAGGGGAACATGGTATGCATTAATTAATTCTTTCATGATTGAATACTGTGGTCTTTGTAAAACTTTACCTCAAATTGCACATGACCTTGACTTGTGACAGCTTGGGTTCCCTATAACTTACTGCAAGTGGTTTTGGTTTTTTAAGCTTCATCTTGCCAGGGCCGGAAAAAAAAAATGAAATCTAGCTGCCCAGTGGGCCAGTATATTTTAGTTTTCAGTTGGCTCCACTAAAATATTACTAATGCCCAATGGGCATGTAGGGTTCATGCCTTATCAACTACATCATTTACTAGTTGCTGTCTATATTCAGTGATAGACTATAACAAAATGAGTTTACTGGCACTATGAAACTAGGTGAAAGAAACTACCAACAGTGACAATTGTTGTGTCAGATACAAAGTATGCTTGGATTTTAAATTAATCCATGCTTTCAACTCACTGTTTTGCTCATCTTGCAGTCTTAAGTTTTGAAATAGGCTTTGATTGGAAATTATCATTCACAAGATTACATGTACTGAGGCTAATTTTACTTGCCCACCTGACCAGACCTCCAACTTCCATTTTCACTTGCCCAAGAGCAAAATTTACTTGCCCCAGGCAATGGGATGTGGGTTTTTTCCCTGCCCTGCTTGCTAAGACTACGAGTATTCCCTCTTTGGCTTAGGGCCTCTTCATATGAGCCCGGTCAACCAGCCTGGCTCATTTTCTGAGATCTCACCTGGCCACTCTTTCCTTCGTAAAAATTTTGATGTGTTCATATATGTATGAGAAGCCAGGCTGGCCCGGTTACTGAGATCTTAGTTTTTGCGTCCAAGATCTCAGTGACCAGGATGAAAATTTTCCCATATGAACGCTCCAGCCCGGGTAACCAGGACGAAACTTTTTAGGCAAAATAGCTTCGCTTTTGCAACACAGCACTTGGGCAGTTACCTCGCTCATACGAAGAGGCCCTTAGTCTATGTATCATGCATGACACAAAAGAAAATCAACATATTTTTCTCGCTGTTTTCATTTGCATCACACACAGTAGACTAAGCAAAAGAGGCCTGGACTACTCATAGTCTGAATATCTGTAGGCCCAATAAGATGGTACAGCTTTAATTGCTACATGCACTTGTACATGTACATAAAACAAGTCCATGACTCAAAATCTAACCCACAACTTGCTTGCAACTGTAACATGGACCACATAAATGATGCAGGATTTAGTTGCAGCCTCAGACATTGCTCAGTGATGAAAGATGAACAAAACCTTTGCACAACATGATCATCACCTACTAAATTTACAAAAGTCACACATAATGAGTTGTACCCTCTAAATTGGCCTAAGGGTTCCCTTGATTAGAAGTGATTGATGCATGTACTGCATGTACGTTTACAATGTATATAGTTCCCATGTACAGACCAGGGTTGTCATTAATTTTTTAGTCACCTGTAGCCTTATTCTCCACACCCATAGCAAATTTGTTACTTTGTGGGTGATTTCTCTAAACAACAGGGAATTTCACCTGTAGCATCAAGGGAAAATCAAGCATACTCAGCCATAACAGGTGTTACGGCTTACAACCCTTAATGACAACCCTGCAGACATAGCATACCAGTACAAGTAAATAACCTGTATTTAGTCTTAAAATGAGTGATATAGAAGATGTTTTATACTAAGTAATGGACCCTTAGCCTCAAGTTCTCAATTGGTATTGATACATGCATGTTCCTTTGACTCCTTTACATTGTTTGCAATTCTTCTTAACAAAGAAAATATGTACCACTGATGATGGCCGTACACTCAAAAATGTTTTGGTTTTTAAAACTGTAGTAACTTTTAGCCTTTTATACAAGTCATGTACAGTAGCCAAAAAAAATATTATCGCAGGCTCAACTGTTATTACAGCTTTTCATATACAGATACGTGTCAGTAAGTGTAGAGCTACATACATTGATTATACAAGTAAAGAAAGAAGTAGAGCCAAGCACCCTCATCAAGCTTGAGTTTGCCCTACACTTACTTCTAGCATGTCATGTGTTGTTCACAGCTAGAGCAAAGTTACATGTAAGTTTAAGATTTTTTTGGCACTATTGTTATGCTGTTTTGACACTATTTTTGAACTATTTTAATACTATTTTTATACTATTTTTACAGTATTTTCATACTGTTTTTATACTATTTTGTGCTATTTTTATGCTGTTTTGTACTATATTACTGTATGCCATTTCTAGACTATTTTAAAGCTATTTTCGTATAATTATTTATATTGTATCTGACATATTTTTTTTTCATAAATGATCCACTTTAATTTTTAAACTGTTTAAAGTACTATTGAAATATGTTTTGAGACAGTGGATTTCAATAGTGTTTTAAACAGGTTTTAACACCTTTAAAATCAGTCGAAAAATATGTTAAAAATATAATTTTGCACCTATTTTAAACCTATTTTGTACAAAATACTTTTAAAATTGTCATTTAAACTAGTTTAAAAATAGTCTTGCAGATTAAAAGCTGTTTTTAAAACGATTTGTGCCCTGTTTTTATTCCGAATGCTGTGTTCCTCGAGAGATTTTTAAAGTAGTTACAGACTATTTTAATTATATTTTTAAACTTAACAAAGGATTTCGAGTTTTGGAATTCTAACTATATTTTTAAAATCTTTTCAAAATACATTTCGAACTTTGTTTCAATAGTGTTTTAAACAGGTTTAAACACCATTAAAAGCAGTCGAAAACTACGTTAAAAATACACTTTTCGCCCTGTTTTTAATCTATTTCATAAAATAGGTTTAAAACAGTTTTTAAAAATAGTATTTAAATACATTTAAAATAGTGTTAGGTTTGGTAAGGGCTGCGGTTGTGGATGAAAGTGAAGAATGATCATCGCAGTTAATTTTCCAATTTAGGCAATTGGAAAGAAGAAGCCTGAAAAAAATCAGGGCTTCAACGGGATTCGTACCCGTGACCTCCGCGATACCGGTGCGATGCTCTACCAACTGAGCTATGAAGCCACACATTGGGAGCGAGGTCAATTAATCGAGTTCATATCTTCCCGTGAGGGAACCGCAGTTCATATATGAATTATTTCATATAAACTTCACATCATTTCACTCCTCACGGGAAGATATGAACTCGATTAATTGACCTCGCTCCCAATGTGTGGCTTCATAGCTCAGTTGGTAGAGCATCGCACCGGTATCGCGGAGGTCACGGGTTCGAATCCCGTTGAAGCCCTGATTTTTTTCAGGCTTCTTCTTTCCAATTGCCTAAATTGGAAAATTAACTGCGATGATCATTCTTCACCTTCATCCACAACCGCAGTTCATATATGAATTATTTCATATAATCTTCACATCATTTCACTCCTCACGGGAAGATATGAACTCGATTAATTGACCTCGCTCCCAATGTGTGGCTTCATAGCTCAGTTGGTAGAGCATCGCACCGGTATCGCGGAGGTCGCGGGTTCGAATCCCGTTGAAGCCCTGATTTTTTTTTCAGGCTTCTTCTTTCCAATTGCCTAAATTGGAAAATTAACTGCGATGATCATTCTTCACTTTCATCCACAACCGCAGTTCATATATGAATTATTTCATATAAACTTCACATGGAAATTGCTCTTTGTTCTTGGGATGTTTCGCCGATATCTCGGCAACATATCATACACATTAGCGACCGGACGCGTTATAGGGATAAACCAACGAGATATCAGTGCTTTCCTGTGATATCTCGCTCAATGAAATATCGTTCTTGCGAAATATCGCCTTAGCGATATCTCGTAGAGCGTGCGACGGATTCATCACGATATATCGCCTTAGCGAAATGTCGTCATATATATGTATAACAAAGCCTTAGCGAAGCGCGCGTTCTGATTGGCTAATACGCTCGATCCATTTGCCGGTGGGTTGCAAGCTGACGTCAGTTTATTTATTTTTACTTTTTCTCGGCAATATCATAAAGAACGAGATTGCATGCTTGTGATCCATGCAAATTGAATTACATTTTGCAACTGATTTGCCCCGAAGATTAGTTGAGATAGTTTTGAGGTGGTTCATAAAACAAACAACAAAAACAAACAACAACAACAAAAACAAAAAAAATGTGGAGGCAGATTCATTTTCATTAACCCTGCCAACATGTAGTTGTATCCGTGTTCAGATAAAAGGGATAGTAACTCAAGAATATGTACAAAAACAAGATGGTTCAACTGATCTAAATGTCAAAAATAAAACGAAATATGAAATGGATTGTAAGAAAAGAAACGATATTTGTCCAGACAGTAGTGTTTTTATCCTATCTACCCCATTCAAGCAGGGTGCAGAGATGGAACTATGATACCGAGAAGAAGTACCATTACATAGTGGCAACGGAGAAGGGACCACGCCCTGTTTGCAAGGGGTGGAAGAAAAGTCTACTGTCCTAGGCGACATTTCAATTTCATTTAGTTTTCTAACAACTCATTCAATAAAGTTGCCTCTGCGTGTCTCGAAAATTCAGACCCGAAAACTATAACAACTTCTTTTCACAGTGTGTTTGCACGGATTGCTTCAAGACGTCTTGTTTACTGTTCGTCGATACCACGTCATAGACAGAATCTGCAGAAATAGGAAAAAAAAAAAAAAAAAAAAAAACAGCCGCGGTGGTAGATACCTCTTAGGGGGGCTAAGATCACGAAAATAATACCCAGCATTCGTATGGTTTTTGTTTTGGTATAAACCAAATTTATCAAGTATATTTTATACTTGGAAGCCATTCGAGTTCCAAGTTTAGTTACAATGGCGCAAGGTGCATTGCGTGACGGTTTGGTATATTATATACTACGGATCCTTATGCTTCGATTAATTCTGCTAAATTCAGAAGAATAGAGGACTTCGCGCTTGTTGGGGGATCATGGGTAATCAGGGCAAACAAAAACAAGATGGCGGCCGCGTCTAGCCTGTAATGCTCGCGAAACTGAACTGTTTTGGAATTTTTTGCGGTTTTCGTGAAAAGGAAATAAAACTGACATCAAAAATAGTTCTTTGGAGAACACTGGTGATTATTGTGACATTTAACAGCCATTCATATTCATCTTGTGGTGTACTGTCAAAGTCATGCCACATCATCGCTCCTGTGTTGGGGGATGTAATAACGATTCAAGATATCCAGAAAAAATACTGAAGAGAGGACACGTTACTGGGGATTTGACATGGCATTACTTCTCTAAGGATCCAAAGGGAAGAGCCCGTTTGGATGAAAAACATTTCGAAAGGACTAGAGGATTTTGTAATGAGTGAATAATATGTAGATTTAGGCTAGCCTAAAAGCGGAGCTCCTCAGTTATTTTTCGGAATGCTCTTACTAATGAAAATAATCCAACATGTATGTGAGGTAAATTGCGAATGATTTAGTAGTTTCAGCCGGAACTAGGATTACGTCAGCAGATCGAGGTGTAAGATGGTGTGATTATGAAATATAGAGCCATGATTTCAAGGATTTCTGGGAAGCCACCAAAAATCTTGATCACATAACAGAACTGTCTTCTGTGCTTTTTGGTGGCATTTCTTGTTCTTTCCTACCTTATTAAGAAAGACAAGGCATTGTTATTAATCATTATATTCTTCCTTAGTTAACATGGGGACTCCCACACAAAAGAAGTTTACACATTTTTGTTGTTGTGGGGACTAATTGAAATGCAGTGGTTACAATATACTCAGTCCCTAAATCTCTACCAAATGAAATCTCGCAAAAATATCAAAACAGTATATTAATGACGCCCTGGTGTGCAATTTAGTATAAATTGTTAAAGCCACACTCACACAGGGGGAGGGGCAGATCTAACAGTACCAGCAAGGATTTTTATATGGGTAACAACATTGTAACCCCCCCCCCCCGCCCTCCCCTTTGCTGGGTAGATACAGGAAACAGAAACAAAACACTGATTATAGTGGCAAAACATGGGTGGCAGGGAAGGCAGAGCCTATCTCCCCTAGAGTAGCGGCGTCTCTAGGGGAACCTATGTTACTAAGGGGACCAGAAGAGGGGTGCCCTTCTGGGAGGACAATAGGTCAGATGATACGATGGCACCATCCTGGGGAGATCCGGACCTATTTCCTTGGAAGTAACATAGGATGGACCAGAAGAGGGGGTTCCCCTCTGAGAGGACAATAGGTCAGATGGTATGATGACACCATCCTGGAGAGATCCGGACCTATTTCCAAGGGCGGCCGTAGCACTTACTGTGGGGCAAAGTGCAGCCTGGGTTGCACTTCCCTGCCACCAAAAAACCTTTATTGACTAAGCAGCTATGGTTTACACACAATATAACAAATAGAACGTGGCAGTGAAGAAACCGAGAAGGTTCAGCAGGCGAAAGCCACCTTCTCACGAAAAGTAATTACAACCAAATGGAGGAAAAAAGATGGGAAAGGACACAGCTACCAATACAGGGAGGGAGGGGAAAGCGGAGAATGGCCTAGCTTGAATACTAGCTCACAACTGGGACAGGGTCAGAAAACAAGGGGATTTCACTCACTGGGGATTGAGGGAGTTGGGAGGGGTATAGAACGCTGAAATCACATGAGAGCGTGGTGGAAAGTCACTGGGAGCTTTGTCGTATGATTTCTGATATGGTAAAACTATTGGGTTGCATTGGACATTCACCTAAACTTATTGCACAATGGCTAATAGGGAAAAGATAACAGAACTGGTGACAACCTTAGATGACAGCTATGATATAGACTACAGAGCTCATTAACCACAGTTTAAATGCTTAAACTTTTAATTAACGAGACCCTGCTGGTGTGCAATTTAGTATAAATTATTGAAGCCACATCCACACAGGGGGAGGGGCAGATCTAACAGTACCATCAAGGACATTTATATGGGTAACAACATTGCAACCTCCCCTCCCATTTGCTGGGTAGATACAGGAAACAGAAACAAAACACTGATTATAGTGGCAAAACATGGGTAGCAGGGAAGGCAGAGCCTATCTCCCCTAGAGTAGCGGCGTCTCTAGGGGAACCTATGTTATTAAGGGGACCAGAAGAGGGGTGCCCTTCTGGGGGGGAAAATAGGTCAGATGGCACGATGGCACCATCCTAGAGAGATCCGGACCTATTTCCTTGGAAGTAGCATAGGATGGACCAGAAGAGGGGGTGCCCCACTGGGAGGACAATAGGTCAGATGGTACGATGACACCATTTTGGAGAGATCCGGACCTATTTCCAAGGGTGGCCATAGCACGTACTGTGGGGCAAAGTGCAGCCTAGGTTGCACTTCCCTGCCACGATTGTGTGAGCCTACTGCTAGCGCGAGAGGGGGAGGGGGTGAACACAATTACCCCACAGGAAAGAAAAACAAAGCAGACCTTCATACTAGTAGGAGGTCTGCCACCTACAGTGATATACAAGAAGCATGGTTCTCAATGAATAATCCTAAAGTTACTACACAAAGTTATAAATCAATAGATAATGGAATTAACTTGAATGATTGACCCTTTCAGCCCAGTGGTGTAAGCAGCATGGAAATTAATGTGAGTATTGCTGCTTAGTAGGCAGTAAAGGACAAGAAATTGTGCTAAATAAAAATAAGGCCTGTTAGGAATCAATCTCTTTCGACCGACTAGTGTTAGTAAATAGGGTAAGCCAGTGGGGAGAATTTGCATGTTGATAATAGGGCTGAAAGGGTCCAAGCAGATCTTACAGTAGACCTAAATTACAACATTAGAATTATCCATGACTAATTTCTTAGGGATAGCTAATAGTGTTTCTTTAGGAGTTCTGATGTAGCGTTCATAACAGTCTGAGCTCCAGCGGCCCAGTACCTTGATAAGCCACGAAGGGACCCCTGTTGCGGCTGCAGTGGTAGCTGCACCAATGCGGAAACTGTGTGTGAAATAATGATCGGCAGGTAGGCCACAACCTTGCAGTACAGAACGGAGCTCCTTAGTCAGGGAGGCACCGGAGAGCCACTTGCCATTGGTGAAGGTAAACAAAGGGCCTGTAGCAGCTGGTTTACATTGTAGCAGGTAGTCTCTCATAGCCATCACAGAACAGATAGAGGTGGTGGACCTTGCTATGGTTAAGGTACAGCCTTTGCGAAAAGGGTCAGTTTTGGATTGCTTAATGGAAACAAGCATGTGGTTGGGGGATTCAATGTTAGGGATAAAAGTAATATCCCTTAGACAAAGATGGACAGTAGGGTCAAAACTACTGCTATTACAAGTAAATTAACTTGCGCGTAGAAAAACAAAAAAGGCTAAGGTGAAGGCAGCCCACAGCATTACATGGTCTACATTGTAACTTTGGGGAGGCTGGAAATAATTGTAAATTGCAACCAAAATTTGAATAGTTATGGGGTGGCGAGTTAATTTAGGAGGCATCTGGGACCGTTTGATGCCAGTGAGGACCTTTTGGATACATTTTTGATAATTTTAATGGAAAGTTATGTTGCCTATGGAGATCTTGAACTGCAAACAGGTAAAGTTTGATTGTATTGTAGCATATGGTTTTGGCCAGGTGGGCAGCGAAATAAATTAAGGTGATTTCAGATGCCGGGAGAAGAGGGCAAGAGGGACCAACGATACCTTGTAGGAGGCAAAAGGAAATAAAATGATTCTGACCGACACCATAGGCTCGATGGATATTAGAGGCCGGCGAGGCACCAAAGTAGTGGTAGACGGATGCTGTTAAATGGCCATTGCTGATGGAGGGATGGTACAGGGGGTGGGTGAGGCATTGGGAGCCAGAGAGTGGAAGCGATCCATCTGAAAACGGGACAGAGAGTCAGCTATAGAGTTGTCCAGCCCTGGGATATGTTTGGCAGTGAAGGTAAAGTTATGTACTAGGGTCAAAATGGTAATGGAGCGGACCAGATCAATGATCCTGGATGACTTAAAACGTTTTGAATTAATGATGGTAACAACAGGGAGGTTGTCACACCAGAAACAAATACGTTTACCCGACCAGTGGGGACCCCAGAGAAAGCAGGCAATATAAATAGCAAAAAGGTCCTTCCAGTCAATGCCGATCCCAGTAACAGGGTTAAGGCAGTGCTGAGGGAGCCAGTGGCTTTGAAACCATTGCCCATTAAGATACCCACCATAATTGAGAGACCCAGAGGCATCGGTAAATAACTGGAGATCTGGGGAGGAGAGAAGGTGTCCCCCAAGAAGAAACTAACCCCATTCAAGTTGTCAAGAAAGGCCAGCGACATGGAAATGTCCTTGCGGAATTCTGTATTAAGTTTGATGTGGCATCTGGAGTTGGAAATACCCTTGGTTAAACTAATAATGCGATGCAGAAAAGCTCGGCCTGGGACCACAACTCTGCAGGCAAACTGAAGGGTACCAATCAGGGACTGAAGTTCTTTCAGGGTAGCAGATTTCTTACAAGACCACTCATGCAAGGCCTCTTTGGTCCTGGTTAGCTTGTCTAGTGGGAGGCGGGCTTCCATTTTGTTGGATCCAGGAGAACACCCATGAACTCCAGGGATGTGGTGGGAGGGAAGGTTTTACCCGGGGCGACATGGATATCAAGCTCTGTAAACAGACAAAGGATGTTCCAGAGAGCTGTGAGGCAGTCAGACCGTGGTGGCTTGGTAACAAAAAAGAAGTCATCCAGGATATGGATGACATTACGAATACCCAGTTTGGCCTTAATAACCCATTCAAGTATGCGGGAAAATTGGTCAAAGATGTAAGGAGCACTCCGCAAGCCGAAGGGGAGAACGGTGTCGAAGTAGTACATGACCCTCCTTTTCATGCCTAAGAGTTCCCAGTCTGACGGGTGGACGGGGATGTTGCGGAAGGCAGACTTGATGTCTAACTTAGACATAAAACACCCCGACTAAGTTTCTGGATGATTGAGATGGCATTATCAACTTTAATATAATGCAATGAATAATCACTGGGGCTGATACGAGCGTTGACACTTGTGGAGTGATGTTTGGGATATGACAGGTGGAAAATTGTACGCCAATCAGAGGAGTGTTTCTTTGGAGCAACCCCAATGGGATAAACCTGGAAGTTGGGAAAAGGGGGGGGGGGGGGGGGGGCGGGGGCGAGATGAAAGGGCCAGCTGTGTGGCCCAATTGCACCTCTTTCAGAATATTCTTGCTGATTATGGAGGGGTTGTCCCTGGCAGACAGGACGTTAGAATATTCGTTGGGGGTCCGTGGACCTTGAAAACCAATTCTAAACCCTTGCGTGAGACCAGTAAGGAGATTTTCAATGCAGTCGTGGTCAGGATGATCGTACAGGTAAGAGGAAAGCTGAGGGATATTAATGGGAATGGAAGGGGACAACTTTGACAGGTAATCATGTATGGCTTCGGGAGGAATGGCTAGAGCGGCTAGCTGACTTTGGCTGGGATCCTGAGTTGGACAAATCATAGTGGTCCTTTCCAGGGTGGGCTGCTGAGCATCCAGGTTTGTTGCACTGGTGTCTGTAGCGGTAGGGGGTACGGGCACAGGGGACCCCTTTGTTGAAATTGTAGCACAGGTCAGCATGGTTTGGGCCGGGAGAGTCCTTGGACCTGGGAGAGAGGGGGCAAGCACCCGTAAAGTGGTCGCTACTGCTACAGGACTTACAAAGGGTGGACTTTGGTAAGCCCGTAAACGTATCCAAGTAAAGCTGGACATCCCGCTCCCCCCATTTCTTTGAGAGGTTCTTGCAGGCCCGGCGCCTAAATTCTACGTCATAGACGTACCAAGCCATACCCGGGAATTTTCTCGCTGATTCACGGATCAGCTGCTGGTAAGAGATTAAGTCAATCCCGCGGGAAGGGTAGGAATACAGAATGACGGAGGAGTATATGGCGAAAGCATCGAGCCAACGATCGATGCTAGTGATTTGGGCGGGAGATGGCAGGAGGATAGTAAGGCCCTCGTTACCTACCTGGAGCTTTAAGTGGCAGTCCCGCTAAGAGCGGTCCACTCGACTTCGGGACCAAAAATAATTTTCCTTCATTTTTTGTCAGTGAAAAGGGTTTGACACATATATAAAAATGCAATTTATTATTTTCCAACTCGTTATTTTTGCTTTGCTACGAGCCAAAATTGAATTTTGGCTAAACTGACGTTGCCGACCGTGATCAGAAAGGTAAAATTCACCGATTTTGTGAAGCGTGCTACGTCGCCTAAAATGCAGCTCACGGAATTTCGTTTTCATACGAATTTTAAGGTACATTCATTACTTTGACTGACGAAATACGGGAACTTTTCGAAAACTTCTAAGCTTACCAGCGAGGCTGGAAGACTCCCTACTCCGAGGCCTTTGATCACCTACTAAAATTTAGCCAAATTTGACGGGGAAAAGCTCCAAAGTTGGGTCTAAATGAGGCCTAAAAAGCACATCATAGTAAATTTCATACCTTAATAAACCGTTCTATAAGTCCAAACCGGTGGGTATCTCCTTGGATTGCATGCGAGAACAGATCAAAATCTGCCACAGTCAGTGTGTTTACATAAGTATCGCTCGTGTCAAAGGGTATTTGCATAACCCTATCACCCGGTGAAAATACATCTTCTTCCGTTCAGGTTCGTTTGTTGACCTTCTGAGTAGTGGCGGATAGCTTCCTTTAATACTTGTGTACACTCTAGATCCAGTTTTGAGGTGAAGGTTGCGTTAAAGTTGATCAATTCTCAAGACTTGCGAGACTCCAAAAGTAAATAATGGCGCCAGTCTGCAGAAATTAACCGTAGCCGTCGTCCTGACCCTTCAATAAATTCTCCCGCAGAGGTAGCACTAGGAGAAGAAGAAAATCGTAAGTTTTCATTTAACGTTTAATGGCAACTGAATCCTGTACTACTGCCAAGACTACTGGGAGCTTGAGGGCTATATGCCCGAATTTGAAAAACAACAACAACGAACACTTGCCGGTTGCATCGCTGGGAAATGAACCTGAATGAGCACGACACGCTTGAATGGAACTATGTTTTGCGATGAATGATGGGCTTTACTTCTGTTTTATGCTTGATGCTTGTCTTTTAGTATCTTGCACAGCGCATAAAATAAACTTCGGGATCCGTTTATCAGGCCGTTTATACAACGAAAACTGCACCGGCTTCGTCAAAATGTCACACAAGTTGTAACGTGACCAATTACCCGGGAGGCGGGTACTCCCTTATATGGGCTATATAAGTATCTGTATGTGAGGCCCCAAAGGGCAGGGTTTTTCAGCCGTTTGGGTCATAAATAGGGTATCGATTTTGGTCATTTTGGTTATAAATTGGGTATGGTTTTAGCACCCTAGTCTTGAATTGGGTGTGTTTCTTAGCAGAAGCTACTTTTTCATCATTATTAATAAGACCTTCAACAAAAGCCCTTCATAACGTATGTTTAGGGCAACTGTGTCAGCCTCAACGGTCATAAATAGGCTATCGAATTTTTGGTCAGGTCATAAATAGGGTAGCAAAAAACGCAGAGTTTGGTCATAAAGAAGGTAAGGGTTTTGGGAAGTAGGCCGCACACCCCCAATCAACTTTTCTGGAAGTACCCCCCCCCCCCGCCCTGGGCCAGTTACCAGGGGCCGAGGGCAAATCCCGTACCCTGCGCGCGCCGATCATTAGATTTGGGAAGATTTTCTCATTTCAATATTGATAATGAAAAAGCCACCCATTAATTTTTTGGACTAGTACAATCTTTTCAGTATGACCGAACGACGACAATCATTGCACCTTTTCAATTTTAATCTACCTTTCCTCGGAAAATATGGAGTTGCTAATACATGAGGGCGGAGGAAGCAGACATGGACCTAAAATTCACTTTTCCTTTCCCGTTATCAGCCGTCCATTTTTCATAGAAAACACAATGGAAGAAAATCAAAAGATGGGACCAAGAAACTTTCCAAAAAAACGTCCATATCGAAGCGCGTGCAGATGTTGAGAGGCCGATTTCTCACTTTGTGTTTATAGGACTACCACCCTTCCCATTTTTTCTGACGACACCAGAATTATTGGCCATAAAAATAGTTTGTCTTTGAGTTCTCCGCCTCGCGAAACATATGGTTAAGTGATGGGACATGCACTCACACTGGTATGGGACTCAAGCGTTGGTGCCCGGGAAGTACTCCCTTATATGGGCTATGTAGGTATGGACGGTCCCAAAGGCTCTGGTATTTCAGCCGATTTGGTCATAAATGGGGTATAATTATCAACTTCTTTCAACAGCAGCAAGGACGTTGGAGCCGGGGAAGCTGGGAGGGGGCTTTATCCACCCCAATTTCAAGCAAAAAATACTTGAAATAATAATGTTACAAATATCTCCAGACCCCCTACAAGTAAGCGCCTATGGCGCTCGCTTGTAAGCCTCCCCCTCCCCCCCTCCCCCTCTCCAATTCGAAATGCGCTCCGCCATCCCTGAGCAGGGGCCCTTAATTTTAAACGATAAGCTCCGACCATGGGATTCAATATCACGATGCTCAAGGCCACGTGAGATCATTTTGAAATTTCCCTCAAAGCCAGAGAGCGGAAGTCTTCTTTAATGAACTCGTAAGTTAAAGGACATGGTGAAAATTTGATAGCCTATTTATGACCGTTGCGGCTGACACAGTTGCACTAAACATACGTTATGAAGGGCTTTTGTTGAAGGTCTTATTGATAATGATGAAAAAGTAGCTTCTGCTAAGAAACATACCCAATTCAAGACCAGAGTGCTAAAACCATACTCAATTTATAACCAAAATGGCCAAGATCGATACCCTATTTATGACCCAAACGGCTGAAAAACTCTACCCTTTGGGGCCTCACATACAGATACCTGGGTAATTGGTCACGCTACAACTTGTGTGACATTTTGACGAAGCCAGTGCAGCTTTCGTTGTATAAACAGCTCGATAAACGGATCCCGAAGTTTATTTTATGCGCTGTGCAAGATACTAAAAGACAAGCATCAAGCATAAAACAGAAGTAAAGCCCATCATTCATCGCAAAACATAGTTCCATTCAAGCGTGTCGTGTTCATTCAGGTTCATTTCCCAGTGATCCAACCGGCAAGTGTTCGTTGTTGTTGTTTTTCAAATTCGGGCATATAGCCCTCAAGCTCCCAGTAGTCTTGGCAGTAGTACAGGATTCAGTTGCCATTAAACGGTAAATGAAAACTTACGATTTTCTTCTTCTCCTTGTGCTACCTCTGCGGGAGAATTTATTGAAGGGTCAGGACGACGGCTACGGTTAATTTCTGCAGACTGGCGCCATTATTTACTTTTGGAGTCTCGCAAGTCTTGAGAATTGATCAACTTTAACGCAACCTTCACCTCAAAACTGGATCTAGAGTGTACACAAGTATTAAAGGAAGCTATTTGCCACTACTCAGAAGGTCAACAAACGAACCTGAACGGAAGAAGATGTATTTTCACCGGGTGATAGGGTTATGCAAATACCCTTTGACACGAGCGATACCTATGTAAACACACTGACTGTGGCAGATTTTGATCTGTTCTCGCATGCAATCCAAGGAGATACCCACCGGTTTGAACTTATAGAACGGTTTATTAAGGTATGAAATTTATTGTGATGTGCTTTTTAGGCCTCATTTAGACCCAACTTTGGAGCTTTTCCCCGTCAAATTTGGCTAAATTTTAGTAGGTGATCAAAGGCCTCGGAGTAGGGAGTCTTCCAGCCTCGCTGGTAAGCTTAGAAGTTTTCGAAAAGTTTTCATATTTCATCAGTCAAAGTAATGAATGTACCTTAAAATTCGTATGAAAACGAAATTCCGTGAGCTGCATTTTAGGCGACGTAGCACGCTTCACAAAATCGGTGAATTTTACCTTTCTGATCACGGTCGGCAACGTCAGTTCGGCCAAAATTCAATTATGGCTCGTACGAAAACAAAAATAACGTGTTGGAAAATAATAAATTGCTTTTTTATATATATGTATGTCAAACCCTTTTCACTGACAAAAAATGAAGGAAAATTATTTTTGGTCCCGAAGTCGAGTGGACCGCTTTTAGCGGGACTGCCACTTAAGTTGGAATTTACTCGATCGCGTAAGAGGGAGGAAAAGGGGAGAAGGCTACCAAGGTCACGTACTCACCGTTTGTAATGGCCGCTATCTGGCTGTTGGAAAGGTGGCTGGCCACCGACGGAAGCCTGTAGTTCCTGTAGATGGAGGCGACATCTTCCGGATTGCCGAAGTCTAAAGTAGCAGGTCTGTACCGTTGCAGTTGTGTCCTGTGTGGCAGATATGTCCTCTGACGTAATGTGATATATTGAGCCAATCATATCATGCGTTCTATCTAATAACACGCAGCATAAGACTGGTAGCTAAACCCCCTTGCAGTTCGGTCCTCGAGAAAAATTGATTTTTCGAGAGGTAGCTTACGGAAGCAATATTTGACTTTGTAAATCTTGACTGTGAACCAGAGTGACTCTGAACGGAAATATGCAACGGCTATTTGCAAGAATTGTATTTACCTCACAAGATTTCTATCGGAAATTGACCGCTTAGCGCCAGTAGGCTGGTTGTCCAGCGGCACTCCGCTGTAGTCGGTCGGTCAGCGGCGTTCATTGTGGTATAAAAGCCCGCGCGATCAGTCTTCATTCGTCCACCATCTTGGTTGTATCTAGTTCTCGTTACGGGGAGATTTCGCTTGCATTGAAGATAAAGCTTACAGTACATCGGGGCCTAGTGTGTGTCCATTTAGACTACTGGCGTGGTGGCAGCGGTAAAGATTCGAATCGTCACGTCCTCGTCAGATCCAACGCACTTTATCGACAGATTCGTCGGGATTCCCGAGCAGCCAAGAGTCGGTTGCCAATATCATCTCGTTCCGTGAGCTGCGATGTCTTCTAACAGAGCCCCCAAGCAGTGGTGCCTCTTAAAGAACGAAACTTTAACCTCCTTCGAGAGTTGGAAACAAAATCTTCTCTACACCTTGTCTCTGGACGCCAATTTCGCGCCATTTTTGGGCGAAAGGTCGTCGTGACTGAAAAAGACTAGGGCGAGCCCGTTACGCAGTTACACTGATGATGGGGAGTCGGTTCCAGCTGCTCGAAGGCGAACGGCTACCCAAAAGGTAAACATGCTCGAACTCATGCTAGGCCAGATTGCAAATTATTGCCCAAGTATCTCTCGTAATACGATTGTCAAGAATTCTACTTGTATTAGGGACATATGGCAGACAATTAGACTTCATTTCGGATTCCAGACTACTGGGGGTTATTTTTTAGACCAGGATGACATTGATTTGAACCCCGATGAGCGCCCCGAAGATCTTTTCCAGCGTCTTATGGCTTTTGTGGAGGACAGTTTAATTAAACCTCACGCCTTGCTCCACCACGGTTCTGTTCTTGAGGAGGAAGAGGAATTGTCACCGACGTTAGAGAATTTTGTTATTTTAACGTGGCTGAGATTGATTAACCCTGCTTTACCTAAACTTGTTAAGCAACGATATGGAACTGAACTTCGGTCTCGTACTTTGGCGTCCTTAAAGCCTGAGATCTCCCAGGCGCCGGACTCACTCCTTGATGAAATCCGTTCTGCTGAAGACACAAAAGTCATGCGTACAGGAGCCTCATTTGCCACTCAGAAGTCCTCTTTTCGGAGGGGTACACCGATCTACAGTAAGTCGTCTGCGAGGTTTCCGGGACGCTCCTCTCAAAAGGCGAAAGAATGCCCCCTCTGTAAACAAGCTGGCCGCGCTTCTCACAGCCACTTTTTAAGCAAATGTGGGTTCCTTCCTGAACAGGACCGTTTGCACCTTCTGAAAGCTCGTCAGATTGTTTCAATTCTGGATGACGACAGCGTTGAGTTAGACCTTTTGTCAAGTGATGTTGACCTGCCGTGTCATCAGAATCTGGTTGAGCAGAGTGATCCATTTACGTCTGATGCATCCAGGAGGGTCCTTGTACGTCAGTCCCCGTGCATTGACACGTTTTTCGGCCATCGTCAGGCTAGAGTCATCATTGAAAGCGGCGCCATAGGTAACATGATCAGACTCTCCGCCGTACAGAGGCTCGGTGCAGAGATTTGGCATAGCTCTCAGTCAGCTCATCAAGCGGATGGCTCCTCTCCTTTGAAAGTCCTGGGTGAAACTCGCCTGAGCCTCACCCGTGGGAGTCATTCGTTTCAGTTTGAAGGTCTTGTTGTGGAGAATCTGGACGTAGATGTCTTGGCTGATACTCCCTTCATGGAAGCAAATGACATAACCATTCGTCCTGCCAAACGCCAGGTCATCCTTGGGGATGGTACCATCTTCACCTACGGATCTGTCAACCATCCTCCGACTCACAATGCTGTCCGCCGTGCACAAGTGCTGCGTGCACCATCTTCTTCCACCACTGTCTGGCTTGGCGACTTTATAGAAATAGTTCTCCCGGAAGATTCCTTACCTGATGCTGAGTACGCTCTAGAGCCTCGATTTGACGCCACTAACGTCCTTTCGGCCAAAGTCGTTGACATGTGGCCGCCTCCCTGTCTCATCACAAGCGTCGCGGGTAGAGTGCGTATTCCTAACCTCTCAGATAGGCCTTATGTCCTGAAACGAAATGAACACTTTTGCCAAGTCAACCCTGTCTTCTGTCCGTCTACTCAAGATTAGTCTTCCAACCCAGTTGACAACCTTCCGTACCACAGGGCGTGTTCTTTCCCAGTTTCAGAGTAAAAGTACTCCCAGGGCGTGGCACTAGACCCCAACAACCTCTTCCCTCCAGACATCACAAGCAAGTTCCGTAACCTTTTGGTCCAGTACGACTCCGTCTTCGATCCAGCAATTACGGGCTACAATGGTGCCTTTGGTCCCCTTCAGGCAAAAGTAAATATGGGCCTGGTAGAGCCTCCACAGCGTAAAGGTCGCCTCCCTCTGTAAGGTCGCGATGAACTTGTCGAGCTCCAGCAGAAGTTCGATGAATTAGAAAATCTTGGCGTGTTCCGTCGCCCCGAAGACACTGATGTTTCTGTCGAGTATCTTAACCCGTCGTTCCTGGTCAAAAAGTCATCGGGTGGCTTTCGTCTCGTCACTGACTTCGCAGACGTAGGTCGTTATAGCAAACCCCAGCCTTCCCTGCTCCCGGACATGGATTCTACCCTACGCTGCATAGCTCAGTGGAGACACATCATCGTCTCAGACCTAGCCAGAGCCTTCTATCAGATCCCTCTCGCCCGTGAGTCCATGAGTCCATGCGGAGTCGCCACCCATTCCGGGGCGTATGCGTTTATGCCCGGTCGGCCATGGGTATACCTGGCTCGGAAACCGCACTTGAAGAGCTCATGTGTCGCGTGTCTTCTGTTCTCCAAGCTCTCCATAAAGCTAGCCTGCGCCTTTCGGCGTCGAAGACCATCATCAACCCCAAAACTACTTCTATCTTGGGTTGGACTCGGTCCCAAGGCACTCTTCGCGCCAGCCCTCATCGCGTCTCAACACTGTCCTCCTGCAGTCCTCCCAATAAAGTTGGCGGCATGAAGTCCCTTATCGGTGCGGTCAAGGTCCTTGCTCGTGTCGTTCCACATTGTTCTGCTCTATTGGCCCCCCTTGACGAGGCTGTAGCCGGGAAACAGTCCCAGGATGACATTGTCTGGTCCGAACATTTTACTGAAGCCTTCAAGTCTTCTCAAGCTGCCGTGGCGTCTAGCCAAACAGTTACTCCCCCGAAGCCAGATGACCAGTTATGGATCGTGACCGACGCTGCTGTCAAGAGACCCGGCATCGCCGCCACTCTCTACATCTCGAGGGGTGACAAGCTAGTCCTCGCTGGTTTCTTTAGTGCAAAGTTACGTAGTCACCAATTATCCTGGTTACCGTGCGAAGTTGAAGCACTTGCAATTGGCGTTGCAACAAAACACTTTAGCCCCTACTTAATACAATCTAAACACAAGGCTTGCGTACTCACCGACAGTAAGCCTTGTGTCCAGGCCTTCGAGAAAATGTGCAGGGGAGAGTTTTCTGCTAGCCCGCGAGTGTCGACTTATTTGTCAACTGTCAGCCGCTTCCAAGCCAACGTGAGGCATGTTGCCTGTGCTACGATCCTACCTTCTGACTTTGCAAGCTGCAATGCATCGGACTGCTCTGATCCCTCTTGTCAGGTGTGCAAATTTATCACCCAAGCTGAGGAGTCTGTCGTCCGACACCTATCTGCCCAGGACGTCCTATCTGGTCAGAAAAACCTCCCTTTCACAAGTCGAAAAACTTGGTTGTCTATCCAGTCTGAGTGCGCGGACTTACGTCGAACGCATGCCCACCTAATACAAGGGACTCGTCCTTCCAAGAAGCTTACTAACATTAAGGAGGTGAAAAGGTACTTGTCTGTCGCCTCTATCTCCAGTGATGGCCTCTTAGTCGTGAAAAAGACTGAGCCTTTGGCTCCTTCGCGTAATTGTATCGTAGTGCCCAGACAAGTCTTAGATGGTTTACTAACCGCCCTGCACCTCAGGTTGTCTCATCCATCGTGTCTCCAGCTTAAGAAAGTTGTCAGCCGCTACTTTTACGCCCTTGACCTAGACAAGGTCATAGAGCGCGTTTCTCTTGGTTTTCATCCTTGCGCTGCACTTCGCCACGTCCCCCACGCTGTTATAGAACAGTCAACTTCTGATCCTCCAGCAGCAGTGGGTGTCTCCTTCGCAGCCGATATCCTGAAGCAGTCTCGCCAACTTATTTTGGTGCTCCGAGAGTGCGTTACCTCCTATACTTCGACCCTCCTCGTGGTAGACGAGAAGCATGGGACCTTACACGATGGGTTAATCCAATTATGCGTCGGCCTGCGACCCCTTGATGGGCCTAACGCTGTCATTCGGTGTGACCCAGCGCCCGCCTTCAGAGCTCTCGTGAATGACCAAGTCCTATTGCAACACAAGATTAGCCTTGAGATAGGTCGCGTGAAGAATCAGAACAAGACCCCTGTCGCTGAAAAAGCAATCCAAGAGTTGGAACACGAGATCCAGCGGTTGCAACCGGAAGGTGACTCTGTCTCTCCTAGGACTCTGTCCGTAGCCACTGCCCACCTGAACTCAAGAATCCGCCACCACGGCCTATCCTCTAGAGAAATGTGGACTCAGAGAGATCAGTTTACCAACTCTCAGATTCCCCTAACAGATCAGGCGCTAATACGCGAGCAGCATCTACAAAGACTGGTAAACCATCCCCACAGTGAAACGTCGAAAGCCCCGCGTAGTGACTTGCGCAGCTCTCCTTCCATAACTGTTGGTGACTTAGTTTACCTCTACTGTGATCGTAATAAGTCCCAAAGTCGTGACCGATACCTCGTTGTCTTAGTGGACGGTGAGTGGTGCAATGTTCGCAAGTTTGTTAGCTCACAGCTACGAAACGTTTCGTAACTTGTGAAGAAGAATGAGTGCTATAAGGTCGCTCCCTTCCGAGTACACACGCCCTGGCGCCCCAGTGAAGAAGAGTCCAGCGACTGCGATCTTGACGTCGGTGTCGACCAGAGCCCTTCTACTGATGATCGAGGACTTCCTAACGACGAGGAACCTTCCCCAAAAAGCCCTCCGTTACCTCCATCTGCCCCAGGGATCCCTATCGAGTTATCGTCCCCACCTTCCGCTTTTGTCCCGGCAGAAGATGTCCTGAGATCCGGTAAGGATAGCCAACCCGGCTCGCCGGATGACGTCGAGGTTATACCTTCCCCCCTCTCCAAGTGTTAGCCCTGCAGTGAACAAGCGCCCAACTCGGCAACGGCGTCTCCCGCAACGTCTTCAGGACTATGTAGTAGAGTTGAAGTAGCCCGGTCGATTCTAATCCTTTAGCCGTAGCCGGACAATTCTAGACATTTAGCTGTCTCTCAGCATTTGTCAAGTTTTTTTTTCTCATCTGGTTCGAAACTTTAAGACTGTTCTTCGTACAGTACATTTCTCGCACATAACCTGTGTATGTATTTCATACCGACTTATCGCCTAGTGTTTCTTTGTTTGCATGTTTATTTGTTTAAGAAGGAAAAAGAAGCCACGCCAGTAGGCTGGTTGTCCAGCGGCACTCCGCTGTAGTCGGTCGGTCAGCGGCGTTCATTGTGGTATAAAAGCCCGCGCGATCAGTCTTCATTCGTCCGCCATCTTGGTTGTATCTAGTTCTCGTTACGGGGAGATTTCGCTTGCATTGAAGATAAAGCTTACAGTACATCGGGGCCTAGTGTGTGTCCATTTAGACTACTGGCGTAGTGTATTTTCAGTTTTAAATTCAACATGAATATGATTGATCGAAGATTGAAACAGTGGTTGTTCTCCGGTTTGCGAACTGCGTGTTCCCGGCAAGCCAATATTAAACTCCTCGCTTCGATTATCCTCAAATCGTTCAGATCGTTCAATGATATTACAGAGGCAAAACAAAATCTCTGAGAAGTAGTGTAACCATTAGTTTCGGTGCTGTAAAACTACCACTCGATCTGCGCAATATTTCTCTATTCCCAATCTTGTCACTCGCACGAAAGCCGGTTCGCGAAAGCCCTCTTCTCAGTACGAGTTTGTTGAAGTTGACTGAACCTTTTGGGTAAGCCGTCTCCTGTAGCATCGAACATTTATTACAGGAAGTTTCTTGTTGAGTAGATTTTATGTCCGGAGTGCTTTCTAACTGTTCCTAGTTCGCTTTGCCTTATAAAACAGCAGTAGTAGTTGAAACACCACAGAGCGCTTTGTGGCCTATTCAAAACGCCACAGAGCGCTTTGTGGTGTTTTATTTTGGGATTTAACATTGAAAACTCGATGGCTCGTTGACACGCAAATATCTCACAGCTATTTTCTGAAATAATTTGGTTTTTCCAATTTTTCACACCACAAAGCGCTTTGTGGCCTATTCAAAACACCATAAAGCGCTTTGCGGCCTATTCAATACACCACAAAGCGCTTTGTTGCCTATTCAATACACCACAGAGCGCTTTGTGGTCGTCATCATTATCATAGCGATTCCGTCAGTTGAAGTTATACTATGCGGACAAAACTGGCAGAGGGGCTCTCTTATTTTTACAGGGAGGTGTTAGCAAGATTTCCGAACGACCCCTGACATTAATTATGCATGCAATTTTTTGACTGACTCGTTCGTTTCACGATTGCTGTTTGAATATATACCCTTAAAAGTACTCGTTATGGTTATCAGATAGAGCACTGACTGCTAATGCGATTTGCATTCCTGGGATCGGCTGCAACTAGCTACAACGGGTGCCTGTTATTAACCGTGAGAACGATGAAATGAAAGCAGGTTGAAAATTAGGAGTTCAGTGATACTTCAACAATAAATCACTTGTTTCGGTTGGAGAATCATAGAGGGATTAATTGTGTTCATTGATTTATAGCTCTATTGTTAGTCCTCGTTTGTAGGCACATCCCTCAGGAATTTAGCATTGAACATGTAATGAAACTTACGTCGGATACTGATATGGGTATTTTTTTTTTCACAAGTCTATGGATCTCGTCATAACATTGCAAGGTGAAGAACTCGTCCAATGTCTTACCAACACGGACCTCGTACTAGTTCAATAATATAATTTAGTTACGACAAGGAAGACTACAAATCTTTTTTTATTTATCGCTAGACTGGAATTTATACAACTAGTGTTTTCATGAGCAGGTATAATTACCAATACCACTATCAACTGGAATCCTATAGATCTTTCTACACACGGGCGAACAAAAACAATCTGACTTTTGACCTTTAATTAATTGGCTTGAATTATCTGCATTGCTATAAACTCAATTTTGGAGGACAAAATTATGGGCACATGAGGTCACTGATGATACAAACCGTTGCTTTATCCAAACAGTTTCGAAAGTTATATTTTAGGGCCTGTTTTTAGCCTGTGTTGTAAAACCACTATAATTTCGAGATTCGTATTGTTACAAAGGCAAAATAACCAAAGTTAGAATAGTTTGGGAAAGTTTATTTTGACAGGTAAATGCCCTTTGGACATACTAATATAACACTTATCATTGCATTTACAGTGGTCACCGTACCTTGTTCATGCATTTTGATTGGCTTACTTTAAGGGCCCATTAGCTGATCTTTTCGAGCCGTTGCTAAAGAAAATTTATTCTCATACAACCTCATTTTTAGTTAGTTCAGAGTTATTTCATGTGTTTTAACTTTTTCATGATCAGTAACACCAATCATGACGTCATCAGGCCACGCCCTTGGTCATGTGACTAATACTGAAAAAATGCAAAGGCTCCCTGGAAAATTACTTTATCGGGATTTTTTTCATTGATTTAATGTTTTAAATTTAATTCTCATTACGCTATGCATAGATTTGTTTCATTTCTACAAGGTCAGATTTTGGGAGATTTTCAAAATATTGAAAAATTCGTAATTTTCAGAAAAAATTATAATTTCGAGAAAGGAATGCATAGCTATATTTCCAAAGTTGGCTTTAAGTGAAACTCGTCGAAAAAGGCTAGATTTAATGAAAAACCGCGTTTCCTTTACCATTTAAAAAAGCCGGACGTGCGCCCGATATTTATTGGAAGTTACCCTATCAGCACGTGCGCACTTCACTAACAGCGCACTAACAGCGTACTTCAGCACGATCAAACATTGTGGCACGGAATTAGTTTTTCTCTTTCGTTTGCTCTGTTTTTCTGCTTTCCTCTTATTTGTCTTTGCTTGTACTTTTTTTTATCTTGCATTTGTGAAACACAGAGAAAAAAAAAATCTAAAATGTAAGCGAATTTACAAGGTATTGAGTTGTTTTTATTTTCTTCGCTCAGGCTGACGTAAGTAACTGGAAGTGAAATTTCACCTCTTTAGCAACGCGCGCGAGCGCGCGCACAAATCGGTCATTGGGCTCTTAATCAGAAAACCAAGGAAGGTGGCCACAGTTAGTCATGCACGACTGTGAATGGGTGTTTATAACAAAGATGAAATGTTCCGTCACTATTTTGTTCCTTAAATCTAGACCCAACAAAACTATTCACAGACAACAGTGATTTGTGGTTCATTTAGTAAAAAAAAGTAATGAGATATTTTCTTCAGCCTTTGAGTTTGGGTTAATTTGAATAGCTGTTGTAAATGTAGAACAATCAAAACAATTTCAGACTCATCCTCTACTTAATTATTAATTATTAATACATCTGTGAAAGAAATACTGAGAAAAATTTTAAAAATCTACAAAATAAATACTGATTATTCTACATTACTGTCACTAAACTCATCCTCTATTAACTTTCTGTAGAGCTCTTCATCATCATTATCATGTTCTTCTCTCCCTTCCGCTTGTTCTTCTTGATCCTCTTGTCCTTGTTCTTTTTCTTCATCATCATCTTCTTCTAACTCCCCTTCCTCATCCATCATATCATCTAATGCCTCCAGGTATGGTTTGGCCAGGCTATTAAAAATATGGAGAGGGATTTACTTCATTAATAGACACCACAATATTGTGGAAAACTAACACTTTCTGTGAAGGGGCCCATTTCTTGAAACTTCCTGGCTACTCAAGGGCTTGTCAACTTGCAGGGACCGTTTTCAGGCTGATGTTTTGGGCCCAAAGCACCACACTACATAATGAAGCTGAAATCAGTTTTTAACAGAGCTTGGTTTTTTGGTTAAGAGCAATTTATATCATTAGGCTAGCAAAACTAGTGCCAGTCCCAAACCCCACATTAGAATTTAAAATCCTTAAAACTCATAGTCTTGTTGATATTGGGATGAGATGTTCTACAATCAAGGACAAAAGTATTGGGACAAATTTGCACTTTTGGCACTTTTGGCACTTTTGCGCACATGCCACATGTGAATACAACTTCACCTGCCTAACCTCGCCCCCCACCCCCCACCCCCATACAATGTTGAAAACTATAACCTGTAATTTCTTCTGATTTTAAACATTGATTGGGGTGGGGAGGGGGAACAGTAACGCGTCTCTAAAAGGAAAGCAGTGCCTTTTTCAAACTTCAGTAGTAAAACACATACAATTCGTTAAATTATATGTGTCCCAAGGACTTCTGTCCACGATTGTAGGTTCTGAACCAGTGTCTGAAACACAAGATTAGAAGCCACAGATTTAGGAAAGCCATTCCCTAATAGGAACGTTTTAATCATTGTTATTTGTTTCTGAAAGAGAGAGTCAAGCAATTTTGCGAGGCCAACGTTCATGACTAGAAAACAAGACATACTGTCCAGTGTTTGTGTGCTTCTTATAAATGTCAATGGATGTTCTTTTCAGAGAAATGTCCAGGAAATGGACCATGCCATCTTCAAATTTGTTGACCGTAAAACACGTCGGATTTATTTGATTTTTCCATCGACAGCATATCACCAAAATAAGTAATAATAATTGGACCAAGTGGAGACCAATTCAGGGAGTATTTCCGTGAGTAATTTCAAAATAGGACGAGCGCAAAGCGCGAGGCCGATTTGAAATTACGAGCATGATTACTCCCTGAATTGTACAACACAAGGTCCAGTTACTAAGAGATCGTATCTATAACAAATTTCGGAATTAAAAATGTCTTTTGGGAAAGTCTTTTGAGCGAAAAGGCCTGTAGCACTTTTCATAAGTGTCGAAAACTGAAGGAAACATTGCGAAAAAAGCCATCAAAGCGCGCGTAATTGACGTGAAAATCACGTGGGTATCCAATAATTGGATACCTATAATTATTATAGGTATTCAATTATTATAGGTATCCAATTACAAAAAGTTCAAATTGGATACCTGTAATTGGACACCCACGTGATCATGCGCTGATTACGTGACAAATAGGTGCGTGGAGAACCAATCACGATTGAGAATTTTGTTATAGATACGATTACATCCATAAAACTACTCATTTATAAGGTCACTGTCAAGCATTTTACGAACAGTATCATTTTTGAGTTCTGTCATGATTAAAAAAATTAACAACAACGGGCTAATGAAAAACCCAACAAAATGCCATCAATTTGCTTGTTGAGTGCTCTCTGAATTAATTTAGTGTTAGTCAATTTATCGTCATTACCTCCAAAGAAAACAATCTGAACAACTGTCAGGGCCTGCAAACTCCAATTCCTCTTAGAGTTGAAAACAAGTTGTTTTCCTTCCACATCTACACGGGAGAGCACCATATGTGGGTGGTGGTGTTGTATCGAGTTGTGTTTGACAAACCCTCTTTATTCTTTATGTTTCCACATAAGGAATATAAAGGGACTGTTTTTTAACTGTTTAATAGCAAACCACTTTATTTTTAAAAAGCGTCTGCCAGTTTTAGTTAAAGTTAATTTGGCTAACAATTCGTTTCTATTTAAATGTACATGTGTATGTTGCATGAAAACTGTGATCTGGAGGGCCCTGGATGCAATTTGAGTTTTTCTGTAATTTTGAAAAGTCAAGCCCAACACCATTCTTACCATGGTTTTTTTTTTATTGATTCCATTTCATCATTACTTAAGGTAGCTCTGCAGTTATTCTGGGCACACTTGCCCATGTCAAAGTTTGCAACATAAATTTTTGGGCTTTGAAGTGTTGGCTAAGAAATTTTGGGAAATATTTGACTTTCACTCAGTAATTCCATTTACTGGGGGTAATATTTTTTATTCTGGCATACTGGTGTTTAACTGGACCCCATTATTTTGACAACAACACTACCAGTAAAAAAGATAATACCAATAGTATATAACAATAATATTAATGATGATCATTTGCTTCGGGGCATGAATTATGTTTTCATTCATGACAGTTGGCTCATCGTATTTGACCAATAAAGTGCTTCAGTGGGTCTGTTTGTCAGAAAAGTGGAGTCTCATCAAAATGTGTGGGCACAGTTCATGGATGTTTAAAATCTTGCGAGGGATGTGCTCTATGACTGATTAATTAAATCGCACAATGAATCACTGTTGCAACACCAAAACAAGAAGGCAAGTTTAGAAAATAAAGTTGAGCATTTCTGCAAGTTGAAATTTTCTTATGAGTGCTAATGGGCAACAAAAGTCTACTAGGTAGGCAACTAAAAAGACACATGGGGAACCAACAAAAGCAGAACTAGTTACCCAAAGGGCGAATTAGAAAGAAAGTTAGTGTCGAACACTTCATTAATAGCCGTCAAGCTCATTCTAAGAGCTTTGCGGCTTCTTTACTCTGCCCCTTTAACTCCTCGACCGCTCTTAATTCATTTGTTTGTTGTGCCCCAAACCATTGCAGGAAAGAAAATGAGTGCTTTGCAGGCTGTAAGTATACAGTCGCGTAGAATACAGTAGGGGCAATTGTACACGTATGGTTTACCAGTTTTGTCATTTAAGTGCTGTTGGTTACTTTGTAAATGGCACTTCAAAAGTTACGTAAGGTTGTTATTTGCTAACACAGAAAGCTCAACTTTCTACAGGCTGTCTTGTTCTTTTAGGGTTTGAAACAAAAGTCACAACAAAGAATAGAAAAAATATGTGCACTGTGACAAATGCTTAAGTAACTACATATGATATGCAAATTTCTTCTGTGTAACACGCAGCAAAAATTGCTTGTATAACTGCCATACATCTGTACCTTAACCTATGATACACCACACAACCTCCCAAACTACCGGCAAATTGAGAATTTTATTTCATATCAATTTTAAAAACAAAATTATTTTGTTGTAGTGGGGACAATGGGTTGTTGCCTAGTTTAATGGATACGAAAGGATATTAAGCTATGCATTAAAGTGGTACTGTACAATCACTTCTTACTAAAGATTTTGAAACTCCATCCACTAAACACTCCCTGTGCTAAATTTTAAGCCTTCATAGCCGGGATGAAAAGGAATTAAAAATTAGAAACTGGCTAATTTATCCAGGTTCAGAGAAGATGTGTTTTGAAAAATAACAGCCAAAACTATAAGTTGACTTTCTCTAACACATTTGGTTTGCAATGTTCTTCTTAGTATTGCTGGAGGATTTAGTGCACAAGAAAAAACTCATAAGCTAACCAGATATTGAAGCATAATATAAAGACATAAACCCTAAAATTCTTGAGAAAGTGCTGCCATTACAATTAAGGTGGCCAAACACAGTTTTCGCGAGCGTTTTTGCTGATGTAATTCAGCACGTGCACAAAGATTGCAAAAAACAAACATGCCGTCAATAGAGCAATCATTTTATTTACTCAACACCCACAGTATCTGTGCTATTTTTCTCTATAATTGAATGTAGTAGTGTATTGATGACTTTAGTCTTTTATCACAAAGATATGTTAGACAAGGTAACAATGCAAAGAACCCAGCAATTCTTAGCTTCTTCTTTGTTACCGAAAGAACCCAGTTAAATGTAGCGCACGCGTAATAAGTAAAAAAATTGCGATTCAATGAAAATTTGCACTCTCGGAAATACGCCAATTTCTCGAAAACCACAATTTCTCGAAAATACTTTAGGAAATAAGTAACTGGAGTATTGAAAATTATTGAACTTTAATAAAGGAAATTCTACTTATTCCAGTGAACCTTCAACAAGGGATAATTAAAGATCTCTCTATTAAATTATTAGCAAAATGGTGTTAACTTGTGAGAATCGTTACAAGCTTGTTGCATGCAAATTATAAAGAAAATCTAATGACTAGATTTTCTACAAATAAACAAAACCGATTTTAAAGGCCTGTTTATTTTTATTTGTGTTGCTATGGCAATGGCACGTACATCAGCTTAACCATCAAAAAACCAAAGTTTGTGTTGTTAACTTCCTTGCTGCCATTTTTGGCGACTGTGAGATCAAGGGTTTTAGAGAAAAAGGAGAATGAAACACAGGTATCAAAAACTGTGTTCAGGTAACAAAAAAATGAAATTATTTTGGCAAGACACAACTCTAAAAAAGTTATCAACACATGGCAACTGATACATATACCAGGTGATCTGTGACGTCATTGCGGGGGCCTGGGGAAAGAAATTTTAATGCCGTATTCCATAACCCAATACGTGCACCAATTCAATCTGTTTTCGAATCATGGCGGCTGTTCGGCTACCATGCGGGAAGGTTTGCGACATAGAAATCATTCCATGGAAGAGAGATATTTATTCTAAATTAGACTGAAAGTGAAAGGTCAAAAGCTTACTTACTAGGATGTCTTCTGTGAGTCAAATCCTCTTATAATTCTTTCGGATTTCGTCAGCGCTCGATTCTTTCCCGCGGGAGAGCGTTGAATTTACATGTACATTGAATCAGTGAGTACATTTTGACGACGTACGCAGTTTTATTCTGCGGTGGAAGTGTTGTTAACAGATCTAAACAAGCTAGCCGTCCGGCTCTGAGGAGAGTCGGATCTTTCAGGATCGGATATATTTCCTCGGGATTTCCATGGACGTGCGAACTTGGTGGGTAAGTTGCCTGTAAGCCTCCATCGGCTGCTCGCTTCAAGGGTGGAATTTTTAGTAGCAGCTCTTTCAACTGGCTGAATTTTGACTCTCTTTGACGCATCAGTCCTACCGTAATCCGGTATGGTGGTTTGTCACTAGACAGGATACATTGCTCTGTCCATTTACCACTCGATTTCTGGTTGACGTCTGCTTCAATGATAGAACTCTGCGTAGCCAAGTGCCTGCGAACCTTCTTCTCCATCTTTTGTTGTGACTTGACATCTAGAACTATGGAATCTTCAGTAATTTCCAAACCAGAAACGTCAGAGGCTTTCATAACTATGCAGGATTTTTAGTGTACCGGTAGCCCTCTTTTGTTTTAAAAATACTTCGCCATCAACGAGTGAGAATACTTGTCACTGGGTAGCTTGTACAATGCAGTTATTGCCAAGAAGAGAAACTCTGCGTTGTTGAATGCTTTGACAACTTTTGGCGAGGAGCGTTGCAGACAATCCAAACGTATGCTCGATGTACTCCTGCGTTGTATGAAGTTAGCTTTTTTATTTCTTTCTTATGTACTGGACATTGGCTTTATCAACAGTAAATGTTACTCGTATTAAAGCTGTTATTGGTTTTTGGGAATGGTGTGTTTGTCTTAAGTTTGTTTTTTATGTGCTGATTATAAAGAAGTTTCGATGGAGCCTTCGTTGCTCTCTCGAAGTCGGTTCCATTGTCGCAAACCTTCCCGCATGGTAGCCGAACAGCCGCCATGATTCGAAAACAGATTGAATTGGTGCGTGCGTTGGTTTATGGGATACGGCATTAAAATTTCTTTCCCTAGGCTCCCGCAATGATGTCACAGATCACCTGGAATAGTAAGGGCTGATGCTCACCATCCCTAGTCCCTTCTCTGCTAAGACTTTCTTCAGTTTGTGCATGTTTTCCCTCATCCAACCCATGATGATCATCCATTACTGCAAAATAGAAATTCAAAGCATTATTAATACACACAAAATCACACAAATGCAATTATATTTTAAGTTAGACTGACTGTTTTAAAATAACATACAGGCTTGTAGAATAAAAGCTGTTCCTTGGTAAAGGGAAATTTAAAAGAAAACAAAATTCAATCAAAAACAACTGCAAGAGTAAGACTATCTTATCAAGACCTAGGTTTTTTAAAGCCTATTTCAACTGACAGTGAAACCAAAACAGAACAGACTGAATCTCTAGTGGCAAAGTTTGGCTGGTGAGAACTACATCATATTTACCAAGTGATAAAAGACATCATTGAGAACAAAAATACAAGTAGATAAACAAACCGTTTTCCCCTTCTTTACACATTAAAAGAGCAAACAACCCAAGTATCCAAAAATAAGAAAAAATTCTCCAGAAGATAACAAGAATGGTAATGTTCCTGACACAAGAACTGGCACAAAGAGATAATGGCAATGCCACCTAATGAAGACATGACAAGGCATTGGCATGTATCCCTCCTGGTACTAATTAACGGACTAGCCGCATAGAAATGGAAACCTGAGCAAGTACTTCTTGAAGCGGTGTCACATGATGACTATATACACTACATGTACGTGTCTACAAAACATTGCTTCAAAACAAACAGCTTAAAGGATGCCAGTCAACAACAGAAGAAAAGAAGAACAAACAACCCTAACCTTTAATGCTTACAACTAAGGTGAGTCCTTAGTACTACATCGCGAACCCTTCGAGTGCAGAATTTTACACTTACTCAATAGCATGCAAACAAAATCATTACTCGTGGACACAAATTACGACTTTGAAATCCAACAATGTGAGGAACGCTTTGATTCTACGTCATTTGGATTATTTTTAATTCTTTTCCATAAGTTGTTTATTACATTCTTCCTTATGCTGAAAACTTCATGTATGCCTATCAAAGGTCATCAAAAATTAAACTGTACCTTCCAGTCACCGCAAAATGTAATGTGGAGTGATGAAGTAAATGAATAGTACTAGAACTGGCAAAATAGTGTAAGACAGGTACATCATATCTCTTTTGCAAGCATGCATGGTGACCTATTTTAATTTACGTTTAGGGTTGGTTCACACTTTGACATAAGCATAAGCATAAGCATAAACATAAGCATAAGAAAAATATGTGTGAACCGGGGTTACGTAAGCATACATGTAAGCATAAGCATGAGCATGAGCACAAGGAATGGAACTTTTCCCATTTTCTTATGCTTATGCTAGCCTTATGCTTATGTTGTGAATACCAGAGTGTGAACCGGGCATACATAAGCATAAGTGTAAGCATAAAGAGTTTTCTTGTCAGCGGAATACACAAAAATAATATCCAGGCCCACTCTGTCAGAATCTGTTAGCTGAAAACATGGCGACACAGGTGAACGAAAAGTTGGCGGAATCTGTCCCCAATTATCCTTGTTTGTACGACAAAATATCAGCAGACTTTAAAGACAAAAACGAGAAAATGTTCGGCTCGGAGTGATGTAGCAAAGGAGGTTGGATTAGAGAATGGAAAGTGATACACGTTCGAATGATAATAGAGAGGTTAGTTCCATTGTTTTGACAGGTTAAGCAATCTTCTTCGATTTCTATGGCTTAACAGTAGCAACAATCTAATTTCGACTTCGTTATCCGCCATCATTGATTCCTGAAAGGTGAACTGCACCTGCGCAATGGCCATCCTTATGCTTATGCTTATGTAACCCCAGTTCACACATATTTTTCTTATGCTTATATTAATGCTTATTAATGCTCATGTCAAAGTGTGAACCAGCCCTTAGCTAAACGTAAATTACTGTGCTTGGTAGGGAACATTCAGGGAAATGTATTGTACATTTGTTTTCATGATTGTACCCAGGAGTTTTGCTTACTTTAAAATCGGTAGAAATCATTGCCAATACTGATAGAAGAAAAGAAATATCAGACAAAATAAAGGCTCGAAAGTTCAAACTGTCACTAGAATTGTAAACTTGATTTCTTGACATCCTGAACTAAACTCAAGTTTCTTGAACTGTAACCAATTTCAATCCTCGCAATCCTGCACTTTATTTCGAAACTACTGCTTTTGCTTTGCTCTATAGAATTTTCTATCCATCTAAGCTGTATATTTGGTGGCATTTGGTGATACAAGGTGAAATTAAGCTGAGTGAAAATTTGCTCTGACGGCATGACAGCGTTTCTTTATGCCCATGACGAAGGCAAATGATACTACGCAGTTTAATAGCACGATAGATCCTAATTGCAAAATGCAAAACACAACAGTGTGGACTACACAAACTAGTGCCAGCTTAGTTCGCGCCGCTTGAAAGCAACACGATCAACAATACTTAGATTGCAGATGAACATGTCGAAATGGCTTCGTAAATTTGAGCCATTATTACTCACTCCATTACTACAGACAACATTATACAATACACTACACTTCACAGAGCTTCTTACCAACAATATCAAGCTTCAAAGGCAGCTGTAAATGTGTTTCGGAACATGCAGAAAGATTCGACAAAACATAAAAGTCACAATCGATAGGTTTCGAGCGTTCACCTGGCAAACACCGTCCCGTCCCCTAGTAAAATAATCTCAGAGGACACAATCACAATGCATTTTCATTGGAAGAAACAACAACACATACAATTGGTCAAAAGGTGTTAGACATGTCTGCCACGCAGGACGAAAGTGCAACGCTACACAGGTCCGCCATCTTGTCCGCCATTGAAGGACCGCGCAGGAGGAAGAGTGGGCACGACTGATGGCTCGTGGACTGGAACGAGATTTGTACGCCTGTCAGTGTTGGTTGAATTGGCGAGGCTTGAGCCGGTTCTATTTCAGGTGGGATGACCGATCCACTTGTGGAGCTGGAGTTTAAATTGGCCAGTTTGGCTTCCACTATGGAGGTGATCATCGCCGATAACTGTTTGGGAACCTGCGGCGCAGTATTCGTAGCCGGAGAGTCGCTTTCTCAGAGGCGAGTGATCAACACGCGACGCGGACCGGTTTGGTTTAGGTGGCGTTGCGACAGCATAAAACGGAGAGTCTCCGTGGGCATGGCTGTATAGTTTATAATAGTCAGATTGTTGGCTGACATGATTTGCGATTGTCCGGCGCCAGACGTTGGACGACCGGGTCCGGTTTGGTTTGCAGCGGCTTGAGAACGGTTGCTGCGAGTTTTACGTGATTTAGGCATCGTAGCTGAAAGATTTTGCACCACAAAAGCCGGCAGAGAAAGCGAAAAAACGGCCTAGCTTGAATACTAGCTCACAACTGGGACAGGGTCAGAAAACAATGGGATTTTACTCACTGGGGATTGAGGGAGTTGGGAGAGGTAACGCACGCTGAAATCACATGAGAGCATGGTGGAAAATCACTGGGAGCTTTGTCGTATGATTTCTCAAATGGTAAAACTATTGGGTTGCATTGGACATTGACCTAAAGTTATTGCCCAATGGCTAATAGGGAAAAGATAACCGAACTGGTGACAACCTTAGATGACAGCTATGATGTAGACTACAGAGCTGATTAACCACAGTTTAAATGCTTAAACTTCTAACATATGTGAAAAGTTGGAAAGTTTTGTTTTCTAACTTGTCCCCAAAGATACATTTAGCCATCTTCACTATTGTATGGAGTCTCCTCCTGCTGGAGGGGTTTGCAATAAACAAAATCACTCTGGCATGAGCAGTAATTACGATATTTTTTTTGCTGATCATGAATACTTGCATAGGCTTCTAATAATAATTTTATTATTCAATTTCAATGTGATTTGTTCTTTTTCTCGACTGAGATTGTGGACTACAGGAGCTGTTATTGGGTTCCATTAATTAATTTTGCTATGATTAAATTATACCAACAATTATAGGTAAGCTAAGAGTAAGTTATATTATGTACATGTATTTTGTCTGCACTACACAACCAAATGCACTCAAAGGTTATCAGGCATAGGTACATTTGTCAGAAGAGCCCAGCATATCCAAGATATGTTTTGATTGACACATCAATTAAGATAATTTACAGCAAAATGGATCAACAATACATCAATATCCTACATGCACCAAAAGCCAGACGTGGGGTTATAAGGCAATCATTTAAAGAACAGCTTGAAATAATTTATAAATTAGAGAACACTATTTGTACAACAGTATGGAACAAATTAACCTTATTGGACATTGCGAATGGCAAGGCTGTCTGTAGAATGTAACAAATTTCTCAAGCCTTTCTTTCTACGAAAATGCTAATCCTGCAACTTTGCCTAAGACCCAGTTCTCCATTTCGTGTTGGCAAAATATCAATTTATACCATGTCCAATGCAGATTATCACAAAATTGATTTAAAAGCTCGATAAATATCATTTTAAAGCCAAAAAGTCAATTATTTAAATAAACCATGAGTAAATTATCTCTAAGAAAAACTGATTAATTTAACAGGTACTTAAAGTAATTGGTTAATAAATGCGTTTCTTAATAATGTAATACAGTGTATCTGTCACAATGTTGCAGCTATGATATTACTACACACAGGATGGGTTGCAGAACTGAACCTCCAAGTCAGTTTATTCAATGAACTTGGTGCAGAATTTATAATCCCATCAAGTTGTCTGTAAATACAGAGAAAGCAAACAAAGCATTACAATCTTAAGTAATGAATTATTGGACTCTTTTACATGTATGTGCAGTGTATGTGCTATTAATATTGGGGATCTCTTACAAGCTGCATCCATGATAAATTTATTTGTTCCCGGGTGCATTTGTCATAACAGTGATCTCTGTGTTCTACAACAATTAGTACACAAGAAAAATACACTCAGTAAGATATTGTTTACAATAAAAATCAATGCCTATAAGCAATCATAAGGACCTTAAATTTATATTTCGTCATAAATTTCTCACCAGGCCATGGTTGCTTTGAAAATCTTTGATGTTTTCATACAGGCTACCCATAAATAAACTGTTCATATATTGACTGACAGGAACAGGCATGTAATTCCTTTCTTTAATATACAGTGCACTCCATTGTTAGTTGTTTACTGAGAGTCAGTAGTGAATCAAATGCTACGGGTTCGTACTCCAACTTTCACAGTGGCAGGCTCTGCCCTGAGATGCAAAGCAAACTTATATAGCTATTATGAACTTGGCGACTTGCTTGCGAGAGCAAATGCAATTTGCTTCAAACAAGAAACTGGAACACTGCAAGTTACAACAATGTGCACAGTCTCAATCAAAGGGCTATCCAGGCTGTTTGGTTGCACATATAACTGTACAACTGTATATGAGTTCAGCTTCCAAAAGAAAATCAGACTTTGTCAGGATAAATACCACTGGAAAAGTTGAAAATTTACAGAGTATGTAAATAACATGTAATTAACATGTAAATAATCCAAAAAAGACTGTAAAGAATAATTTACATGATTTTTCCCCTTTTACATGTTTTGGAGGTTTCATGTAAATAACATGTAAATATTTTAAGTGAAACATGTAAATGATGACGAAAACACTGTAAATGTTTCAAAGCAAAGGGCTAAGATCATGTAAATAACATGTAAACTGTTCCTGCAAATACTGTAAATAGCCTGTAAATTTCTTGTGATTCAACCTGGAAACCCGTAAATAACATGTAAATTTAATACAGGGAGGGTGCCATAATACTGTAAATAACATGTAAATAAAAAAGAGGAGGCTGTAAACAACATGTAAATAAAAAAAGGGAGGCTGTAAATAACATGGAAAATGAAAACAGGAGCCTGTAAATAACATGTAAATCGAAGAAGGGAGCCTGTAAATAACATGTAAATCGAAAAAGGGAGCCTGTAAATAACGTGTAAATCGAAAAAAGGAGTCTGTAAATAACATGGAAATCAAAAAAGGAGCCCGTAAAGAACATGTAAATCGAAAAAGGGAGCCTGTAAATAACACGTAAATCAAAAAAGGGAGCCTGTAAATAACATGTAAATCGAAAAAGGGAGCCTGTAAACAACATGTAAATCGAAGAAGGGAGCCTGTAAATAACATGTAAACGGAAAAGGGGAGCCTGTAAATAACATGGAAATGGAAAAGGGGAGCCTGTAAATAACATGGAAATCGAAAAAGGGAGCCTGTAAATAACATGTAAATCGAAAAAGGGAGCCTGTAAATAACATGGAAATCAAAAAAGGGAGCCTGTAAATAGCATGTAAATGGAAAAAGGGAGCCTGTAAATAACATTGAAATCGAAAAAGACAGCCTGTAAATAACCTGTAAATTGAAAAAGGGAGCCTGCAAATAACCTGTAAATTGAAAAAGGGAGCCTGTAAATAACCTGGAAATGGAAAAAGGGAGCCTGTAAATAACATGGAAATCGAAAAAGGAGGCAGAAACCCTGTACGATAAATGACTTGTAAATAATAACGAAGAAAAATGCATGGAATGTACTGTTTTATTGTAATCAAATCTGTTGACCTTAATCATAATAGTAGAAAATATGCAAATTTATACAGAATCAGAAATTTATTGCAATCAGAACAAACTCAGTAAAATTCAAATAGTTTTTATATGCCATGAATAAGGTGTACAATGTATACATTGCAACAAATAAAACATGTTTTCTTTTCTATCTATCCATAACAAGACGACTTAAATGTAATTTTGTGCATGGCCAAAATATTTTCAAATACCATGACTGAGTTCCTTTAACCGAATTCAAGCACTTTTCAAGAAGACTACTGAAATTCAAGACCTTTTCAAGATTGTGCGAAACCATGTCATATTCAGCTCTATTTAATTCCTAAATAATAAAATGATTAAGAACTATACTGTTGTCAGCTACAACTAGTAAAAATTTTGCAATTTAGGTGTATTACTAAATTAAAATTGTTTGCGAATGGATACCTGTCTTAAATATATACTAAATCCACAAAGTCAAATGTAACATAATGATAATACCTTTGTCATAAAATGAATGAATAAACTGTTTTTTCTTACTAAGTAATTAATGTAGGATTAAATTAGCCTTAATAATGAAAAATGGGGGAGGCACGATGGCCTCGTAGTTACATGTAGTGCGCTCAACTCCTAATCGAGCGATTCGGGTTCAAGCTCTAGGTGGGTACATTCTGTTGTGTTGTTGGGCAACACACTTTACTCTCAGTGCCTCTCCACCCAGGTGTATAAGTGGGTAGCAGCGAATTTAATGGACTTTACCTTTACCTTATTATGAAAATTACTGCAGCGTAAGTGTGAAGTATTGATCAACTTTTTTCATAGAGTGACTTGTTCTTTTGAAATAACAGAAAATAGGGAGAAAAAACCTTTACCACAAGATAGAGATTGACATTTTAAATTCATCATAAAAACATTCATGCCAAAGGAATACTACATTGCATAACATAAAACAAGGCTTCTGACATCTTTTAGGCTATGTTTACAAAGTCACAGTTTCCTTCTTTTTCCAAAACTGTACGGAATCCAAACAGTACAAACATTTTGGACCCCTGACAAAACATTCACTGTAAACAATATTCAAAATTTTACTTTTTTTTTTTTTGTGATAAAAAAAAACTGTAATGTAAAAAAAAAATTCATAGGGGCCTGTTGAAATTGAAAGGCGTATCTAGTACCATACTTCCCATAACACATCATAAGTTAATAAATTATTGTTCTGGTACTACATGTTTGTAAACATAGCCTTTGCTTTTTATGATGAAATCTTATAGCTGCTGTATTGAACAATAAGTATCAACCTAGCAATCTAAGATATTTAAATTTGATGCTAATTCACTAACACAGGTACAGTGTAAGTGATACTTCAAAGCATTAAAAAATGTTTAAAGTGGTTGAATTTATGCCAGAAAGCTGCCAGACCATATCAAAGTGTTGAAGATCACCATGTTAGACTGTAATGCACCAGGGGCCCATTTCTCGAAGGTCCCAAAAAGTTTTTGCACCCAGAAAGCCTTACCAAAATCTGAAATCTTATGCTTACAGAGCTGTTTTAATCGCTTATTCTCAATATGAACAGAGGTTTCCTTCACACAAGAAGTTTCAGGCATATAAAACTCTTAGTTTTTAGACACAGCTCAATTAAAGATGGCTTTCTGGGCCTGAAACGTTTCCAGGGCCTTCAAGAAATGGGCCTTGGACCCCTTATAGAGTCATAAGTACTGTAGACTTCTCAGTGGCTGATTTTTTCCTGATCAAGCATCAATGCCAAGGAGTATGCATGTATTGATCGCTCTCAATTTTACTTCATCCTACAAGTAACATAAAACATTTTGTTAAATAAGATAAGTTATGTCTGAGTATGAATCAGCAAATTCTGTGTATGATATCAATCAGTGAATTTTACATTGGAGTTATTATTTTGTTTCTTATCATTCCAATTTATACTGTGACCTTTGAAATCAGACTGTAGCCGGTCATGTTGACTGGCCAAAGTAATTTTAGCTCGGTCACGTCTCGTTTCTGACCGGTCAGGATATTTATGCAAAAATCAAGTACATGTAATGTGAGCCAAATTAAACCCACAAATATAGTTTGTTTGTTCCAGTCACTGCTAGACCGTTTAAAAATTGGCTTAATATTTTTCCGAATGGATTTAACCTCAGTCACTCGAATGGCATTCCTATCGATCCTGAACGCATGACAAACAGCAAGCGAATGGTCTTTAGCAGTTCGAACAGATACATGTATGCATTGGTGTATGTTTTCATTAGAGGTCATAATAAAAAAGAGATTAAAAACTCTCAGATTTACAGTTGGAGATTTGATTGTTTATTCAAGAATGAACAACGTGACCGTCTCAACATGACATGACTGGTCAACATGACCGGCGAGTGAAGTTTTTGGCCAGTCAAGTCACCATTCTGGCCAGACATTGCCTGTTGACCGGCCATTATTTTGAGCCCTGAATATTCATCAATCAAACAGATCTTACATCTACATCTGTAGCTATTGTGTGACAAAAACTTTGCATCTCTGATTGGAAGGCACTGAATGTCAGAGGATGTAGAAGAACTAAACTCAAAATGTGTGGCAGTAAATATTCAATGTTCACTATCTTCTACATTGTAATATTCATGCACAATAAATCAAACTCCTATCAAACAATGTTTAAATAATAAGTCAAGTTATTTGCAGGCACAATTTGATTGTTTCTTACACGCACTTATGCTCTATTGGTGGACAAAGGTACAGCTGATGTCATAAATGTTTGTTTTTGTTTCTTTGTTATGTATTTCGAAGCAGATAGATTCTACGTTGTCGCGCATTTGTTCAGTAATAGATCACAGAAGACATCAAAATGTGGTAAGAACATAGTGACACGCCTGAAAAATTCACAGATTCTGTGACACACTCTGGTAATGGCTTATGTGAATATTTTTTGTTTTTACCACATTTTGGTGTTATCTGTGATCTACTCAGGGCAGGAAAAAACCAGGTCTGATTTCCTCAGCCAAGTAAATTTTGCTCTTGGGCAAACAAAAATAGAAGTTCAGTGGCCCGGTGGGCAAGTGAAATTACAATGTAGCCTCAGTAGTCTTGTGAGTCTGACTAAAAATGCCAGCTTGATAAATGATAATTTCCAGTCATTCCATTTCAAAACTTAAGACCTAAAGATTAGTTAATTATTAGGTTGAAAGCAAGAATTAGTTAGGAATCCGAGCGTACCTCATTCGCATTTGTCCTCTGATTTCCTTACTGGCCACCACACTGGCAACTAATATTTAAATGGGGGCAAGTGAAAACTGAAATTGACTGGCCCACTGGGTAAGTGACTTACAATTTTTTTTCCTGCCCTGCTACAGATGAATGAACAGATGCATGACACATGAAACCTGCATGTATTTGGTAAGAGCCCAATTTCGTACAAGTAAAATGTACAGCTGTAACAGGTCTCTAAAATGCTGTCTGGTCATCCCAGGGTAAGGCAATCGATTGAAATTGATCCATAAATTGATATAAATCAATAAATTGAAATTAATGTAAGTGTCATCAGTGCTATCAATCAATTGAAAGAAATTCATACTCACATGCTAGAGAAGTTTCAAGTTATCAATTTGATTTTACCAAATTTATCAGTCATTAGAGAATCAATTGAAAGTTGGCCTCTCTTTGTTAGTTCACATAAACTGTAGAAAAATTGTGTCCCTCAACACAATGTTTGATTGTAACTTTTTTATGTAGATTTCAAAGGCACTACCAAAGATCCCCAAAACATAGTCCCCGATACATGTATGCCAGCAAAATATTCTTTTTACAAGATACAATGTTATGTTTTTATGCAACTGTGTTCATGATTTCATATTTCACTTCATATCTTTTGTTCATTTCTTTCTTAAATGTTGCTAAGAAGATACGTTAGTATCAGCAAAATTGATAATGTTTATTGAAAATTTGATCACAATCGATTACTCATGACGAATCCTTTTATTGATTTCTGATATCATTGACTAATTCCTATTGATTGTTATGAAATAATCGATTGACTATACTGTGTCGTCCAAGACAAGTAGATTTTCCTGCCTGGGCAAGTTACTCTTCCTTTTTTTCAAGTCCTGTGTAGTTTTCATGACAGTTTGAGGTACATGTATACCTCTTTATAAAGTATCGAAGTGTTTTTTTTGTGAAAGAAAATTTCACAACATTTAACTTACTATCAGCACCAGTGGGTGCAATGTCCACGAACGGTTGTGTAGCATATTGTAACTTGCATGTAGGTACAACTGTAGACAATTAAGTAACTTCAGAATACTTACACTAGCATAAGAGAAATTTCTCTGCTGAAGATGGCACATTACATTTTAGCTTACTAGCATTCACATCAGAGGGCAACATAACCTTACAAGAGAATGCATCAGAAGGAATCATAAGGTGCATATAAGCCAATAACAAATGTCGCATGCTCTTACTCGGTTATCGAGAACAGATAATAACAGATAATAAAGCCCTTTATGCACAGCAGGTACACCTCAACAAAGTCGATTCCACAAGCAATGTAACTTCTCCTTGATGATGACACATTCACAACCAAAGGCAAAACGAAATGTATACGTATCTTGACGTTACTTTACTCTACTCGTTCAATTTATGCAAAACTTGCTTACCTGTTGTTGTTGTTGCCTGTAATCGCTATCTTCAGCTTCTGCGTAACGGAAAACTTTGCCTTGAAACCGTGCACGATGACGAAGCGAAGGTAGAGTGGATTTTGGCCCGCTAAAACAGAGCTCGAGTTCGATTCAAGTTCCAACGAACTGCCAAACATGGCGGGAGAACCGAGAGGACCTGGTACCTAACATGAAGACCGCTGATTCCTGTTTGTTGGTGATCGGGCACTCACAAGGCTGGTATGCTCTTATAAAGGGACTGGGATAACAGTGATGGCAATGAAAGCACAAAACGGTAGAAATCACCAAAAAACAAACAGACAAACAAACAAACAAACAAAAAAACAAAATGTCATTTTGGGTACCGAAAAAAAGTCAGCTATCATTTTCGGAAAGGCGATAAGTCCTAACGTTTTCGGGAAATGGACAAAAAAGCCCTAATAAGTACGAGATACACAAGCTCCCCGAGAATAACCGAACAGATAATTTTTTTTTTTTTTTTTTTGCGCAACCTAAAATTAACCTACAGAGCTTTGAAAGTACACCAGATAGCCTAAAACAGCATTTCAAAGCATTCGAGAGAAAACGGTCGTTGGGCCGGCCGTGTCCCTTATGGTTCCCTGCCTAACCTAAATCGCGTCAGTTCAAACTCGGTCACCGGGGCTCTTTCCGTCTTGAACTCATACAACACGTGACGCTTTCATGGTCCTTCATGAATAAATACGTACGTGTCCGAGAATTAATTTTTCTCTTTTCTAGAGACGTAAGCTTGGGACGCCTGCATGTGCAGTAACAATTCTAGTTTTATTTTGTCGTTGTGGATGCGCGGAAAGTTCACAAGAAGACAGCTTAGTGCGATGTCGATCAATGCAGCGATTTAGTTTGGTGCATACCTTCTAACCCAAATTCAATTTAAAGCACACTATAGCACACACTTGGATTTTAGAGAGGTTCAAATGCTTCAACGTAAAAGGCACCTTAATGGAGGCTTCACGGAGGTTTACGGAGCTTTAGGGCGGTGTTACATTTTAACTTTACACGCCTTTAAAAGGTCCCATTTATATGTTCTCGGTTACCCGAGACAGCCCTTCCTCTCTCTCCCCCCCGTCCCCCCAAGTTTAACCTGGCCGGGGTAACTTTTCATTTATTTCCTTGCAAAATCCAACCAACCGTTTACAAGAGGATAGCGAACCTGTCGGTAACTTGGAATTTACATCATTTCAACAGTCTTCGTTGGTTGAACCGTTACACCAGAGTTATATTAAATAAGCCCACTTTTCGGTTACATGGTTTTTGCAAAGTTTAGGCAGGCCTTCTCTTAAATTTAGATTTTTTTTCTAAGAGTCTCCATTTTACATTAACGTGGTCTTAACAGTTTTTCGAAAAGCCCCCATTATCTCATTTAAATTGTTTTCACAGCCTTTGCAAGGTCCCCCTTTTTAATTTACATGTTTTTAACAGGCTATTTACAGCCCCCCACAGCACCCGTGCAACTTCTAGGTTTTTCATTTACATGGTTTTTACATGTTTCTTACAGGTTCCCTTTCTTTCATTTACATTGTTTTTACATGTTTCTTACAGGCCCCCTTTTTTTCATTTACATGGTTTTTACATGTTTCTTACAGGCCCCCTTTTTTCATTGACATGGTTTTTACATGTTTCTTACAGCCCCCCTTTTTTCATTGACATGGTTTCTAAATGTTTCTTATAGGCTCCCTTTTTTCATTTACATGGTTTTTACATGTTTCTTACAGGCCCCCTTTTTTCATTTACATGGTTTTTACATGTTTCTTACAGGCCCCCTTTTTTCATTTACATGGTTTTTACAGGGTTACAAACATAACATTTCCAGACTTTTTACAGCATTCGCTTGAATTATTTACACGTTTCTTACATGGTTTAGCAAAGCAATTTACATGTTTTTTACAAAGGTAGATACTGTAAAAGTGCGTAAAATATTTTACAGGTTTTTACATGTTCTTCAAATGATCATTGTCGACAAAGACAATGTAAATCACTATTTACAGAACATTTACATGCTGTACTAAAAGCTGTAAATTTCCTGTAAATTTATTTTACAAAACCCTAACATGTAAATTGTAATTTACAAAGAATGTAAATCAATATTTACATGCTGTAAATTAAAATTGACATGTCCATGTAAATTTTCAACTTTTCCAGTGTACTGATGTTCTTGCTTACTGAATGTGCAGTTCCAGAAGATATTCACACCCAACACCCATCCATGGCCAGTCTTAAGAAATTCCAAATTAAGGTATCGGGAAGAGAGAGCTCTAATAGAGAAAAAAACCTCCATGTGGGGTATGAATCTTTTCTTGACGAAAACAATGTCTGAGAAATCATTAATTACAAAATAATGTGTAAGAAACATCTTACCTTTCAGAAAATTTTGTAATCTAGACTGTCTGGCTAGTTCATGTATTTGACAAGTTGACACTGGGCATTTTTGTAAATTCGTGCACTTCAACATCACATTACTATGTAGTAGCATTGGTCAACTAAAAACAGCATAATTTGGTTAATTAATATACACTGTACATTACTAGGTTGAAATATTGGTGCACATTGTAGCACACCAACAGATACAGAAACTATTGGCACCTGAATCATAACAAGTGAAAAATCGTGCACGACACATTTACATGTACATGTAACAGCCCTCCACCTCAGAACCATCACAAATATGATATGATATTTTTAAACTCTCTGAAATTTCAGATTATTCAAGATTAACATGCACATACATCATCTAGGGCAACCCTAAAACACTGAATCCGGAAACCCAAATCCAGAATCCGGAATCCGGAATCCGGAACCGGAAACCAGAATCCGGAATCCAGATATTATGAATGATGACAGAAATAATTCGCTTCAGCAATGTCTAATAAATAAATACGAGCAAAAATTATTTTGTTGTTATTTATTTTCTTGGCTTTACTTCAGCCACAAACTGTAATTGCTAAAAAACTATTGACTAGTTCTGAACAACCCTCAGCTACACATCTGGCCCAGTTGTTCAAAAGCTGGATAAAGCTATCCAGTGGGTACATCACTATCCAATCAGGGTTAGTGATTTTTCGGCTGGATAGAGTTACTCATAGCCTGCGAGCAGGCTCTAGTATCTGTGCCTGGTGTTTGAGTAGGCTAAATAGGTTTCTAGTGTTTTTCTGCATTGGCATGTGACCAAGTGCCTTCATGCGGCTTCGCTGCTCATGCCCCCAGCCCAAACAGAGCCTGCTCATAGGCTAAGTTACCCATCTTTTGTTCAACCTGGCCCTGGTGAGAGCCCGGTTCTTGTCTAGATCAAATTGCTCTGAGAAGACTGGTGAGCAGCACAATAAGAACAAGCTATTGCGGTGAGTTTCTGGTAGTCTTTTAGCATTTTTTAACAACGTGTGGTCTGATCTGTTAGCAAGCGAGAAGCAGACAGAAGTAAGCTAAGTGTGCAACATTTCTACAAATTGTTTTAATATGATGGCCGCCAAGAATATGAAATGCTGATTTGTCACAGTATCAGTGTGGAAATTGTGTTGATCTGGAATTGGTCTCGTATCTGTTGGAAAAATCAAATTTCATATTTAGACCAGCCAGGTTAGCCTATGGACTTCGAAAGTGGGGGGCGTGACCGTCAATGTACAGGGGGCTACCACTGACGGACATCCTGTTCTCTATGACATTTTCTATCTTGTTCAGTATCTACTAGGCATAAAGGATAAATTTATACCTCCGGTAAATTGAAGATCACTTATTAAACAAAATGGCAATTACCAGCAAGCTTATTTTAAACGCTCTCAGGGTGCTTGGAATAAAATTAAGACGCACTTTACTGAGATTGTCATAATCATAGCCCTCACTAGAAACAACGGTTGCACGATTTCAACAGACGGGGAATTTTTGTTTCAAAAAAGGTTAAGTTTGAGGTCCTTTTTACTTGGCAGCTTATTTTTTACAAGCGAAAAGCTAAGCAAAACAATTTTTGCGTATTTGAAGAGCTTGTTTTCTTTGATTTGCAGATTCCAGTTTCTGGTTTCTGGATTCCGGTTTTTGGTTCCGGATTCCAGGTTCCGGATTCTGGTTTACTGGGTTTCAGAGTTGCCCCATCTTTAACAGTGTGTTTGTTTCACATTCAGTTTACACATGGCTGTTATCCAGCATAGGCAGACTTACAAGTTTTCCTTCAAAAATATATTGCAACAACTACTGAATCTTTCATTACTTATTCTTGTGATGAAATGACACAAAATTGGGAAATTAAACGAGACTTACCTGTAAGTTGAAGTTTGATTGAGATTCTATCACGTGACATCAGAAGGCGAGAGATCACATGAGATAGCACGGCGCTTGCGCAAGTCATAATTAAAAGCCACGTACTGGGTGCATCAAAAGACCGTATGCAGGCTGGAAAAAGCCAAACTAGAAAAAGACAGGCTACCAAGTTGCCTAAGAGAGGGTGGGTGTGATAGTGGCGGGCATATGATCTCTCGCCTTCTGATGTCATGTGATAGAATCTCAATCAAACTTCAACTTGCAGGTAAGTCTCGTTTAATTTCCCAATTCTATCACATGACCAGAAGGCAGAGATCCCATGAGACTTTAAAGCGTTGATGCACCCATATGACATGCACTCAAACAGGAGGCATGAAATCCACACAAAAGCAAGAGATCGAGCATAAGCAATGATAAATATGTTTGTAATTTATGGTCTAACAGTATCAAAATAAGCGAAAATAGTACATGTGATATTCAAGGAACATTGCGACCTTTTCACTGGTCAAGGATAGCGGAAGCTAGTCTGTTTCCTTGAACAACAGGTTTATTATAATATTTGCGGAAGGTCTCGGAAGACTTCCAGCCTGCCTTAGCCATGATTTCATGGACAGGGACATCCTTTTCGTTTGCTTTAGAAACGGATGCTGACCTAGTGCTATGTGCTGTGAACACCTTGGTGTCAATCCCGCAAAGTCTAAGAGTTTCCTTGGTCCACGTTGAGATCGTGTCCCTAGATACAGTCCTATGGGGTCTAACATAACTAATAAACAATTTTGTTTCGTTTTTACGTAAGTTCTTGGTCTTGTAGCTATATGCTTTGAGACAAGCCAAAGGGCAAATTGAACCTGGCTGACTCATAGACAGCAATGGCAATCCTCGTATATGGGCTTCTGGGAGTAGTGGTCTTGATATGCTCAGCGACGTCAAAGGAATAATTATCCTCTTCCGTGGTAAGATGTTTTAGATCTAAGTAGTGTATCGATTGCCCTCGTTGGCTCGAAACTAATAAAATCAGCATAAGTACCTTGTGCGTTAATTCCTTTAAAGGCAATTTTTCATTAGGGTAGAAGGAAGATAAATGTTTCAAAACCTCTGAAACATCCCAAATTTTGTCACATAAAGGTTTGGGTCTACGCGATTCAAATACCCCTTTCACAAAGCGTGTAACAAGATGATGGCTACCAAAGCTTGTCCCCCCCGTCTATCATAACAATGGTAGATAATGCAGAGCGAGCAGTATTAAGGGTAGAGAAGCTAAGCCCTTGATTAAAAAACCCCCGAGAGAAATTGAGGGGTGTCGCTCAGTGGTGGTGAATAACAATTAATTTGTCTTTCAAGACAAAATGCCATCCATTTTTTAAGGTATGTGACATACTGTTTTTGAGTGCCTTTCCTCCAAGCTGCCATGAGAATGTCGGTAACGTCCTCTGGAAAGTTGTAACGGCTGAGGGATCCCCTGACACAGGACATACCATCAGATGAAGATTCCTGTGTAGGGGATGTGGGCCGCTGCGGGAGGGTGCTGCAGAAGATCTGGGCGTGGGCGCAGAATCCAGGGCTGGTCGCACAAATGTTGTAGGAGTACTGGAAACCACGTTTGGGTTGGCCAAAGCGGAGCAATTAGTACACCCTGTGCTCGGTCTAGACTGATCTTCTGAAGGCATCTTGGAAGGAAGCTAAAAGGTGGAAAGGCATAAAATTTATGCCCATTCCAATTCATGGTGAATGCGTCTACGTGTGCACTACTGGGATCCGCATGCCACGAGCAGTAACTACTGATCTGATAGTTTAAGCGACTTGCAAACAAGTCGAAATCGAGTCCGGGGTGGCGCAATAGGATCTCGTCAAAAGAGTGTTTGTTTAACATCCACTCGTAATTATCTGAAAACACGCGCGATTTCTCATCAGCCCTAGTGTCCAGCCTACCAGCTATGTGCACAGCTGAGAGCCAAATGTCTCGTGATATACACCATTCCCAAATTTGAACCGCTAGCTGATTAAGGTCTTTGGATTTTGAGCCCCCCATGTTGTTTATGTAAGCTAGGGCTGTGGTCTTGTCGATCTGAATTTGGATATGGCAGTTGTTCATATGGCTACAAAAACACTTTAACGCAAAAAAGGCTGCAAGTAATTCCAATATGTTTATATGATATCCAGCTTCCGAAGGGGTCCATCTCCCCCCCCCCCGTTTTCTGAGTGCCAAAAACCGCTCCCCAGCCCAATCTTGATGCGTCTGACTGAATTGTGATGCTGAGGTGGTCGTGGTGGATATCTCGTTTAGAGTTATGGCATTATCGCGCCACCACCGAATTTCTGTTAAAGCGGGAGGAGATAATTGCATTTTTCCCGCGTAATCACCCTTGCTTGCTATGAGTGCGAGATATTTATCCCGCTCAAGGTGGCGGTAGTGTAGTGGTCCGTACTGAGCACCGGGAAAATTGGACACCAGAATACCGATAACCTCTACAACCTGTCTAATTGTAGGCATTTCTGTTTGTAAGAGCGTAGCGCAGACAGACAGAATCCGTTGAACTTTATCCTCCGTAAGCGTAACTGCGGCATAGCAATAACTAGCAATAGAATCCAGTACAAACCCTAAGAAAATTAGTTTCTGGGAAGGTATGAAAACCGATTTCTCTGGATGGATATGAAACCCTAATTTGGTAAACAACGTGATGGTGTCAATGACATTTTTATAACATTCCGCGGAGGTGTCGCCTTGCAGATAAGAATCGTCGATATACCCTGAATTGAAATCTTCCATGCTCCGAAGTATAGCAAACACAGGCTTCAATAGTTTGATAACTATGCGCGGAGCACTAGCTAGGCCATTAGGCAAACAGGTATATTTGTAGAAAACACCGTCGAAATAGAACTTTAAGGATTTCTGGTGAGATGGGTGGATAGGAACGGTATAATACGCGTACTTTAAGTCCACCGATGCCATAAAACAACCTGGCCTCATCATGTTTACAGCGGCCTCTAGTGTATCCATTTTAAAATGATGGTAAGCTATAAATTCGTTAAACGCTTTGAGATTGAGAATGGTACAGTGTGTACCATATTTCTTCGGTCGTAAAAATATTGTGGAGATAAATTCCTCTGTTTCCTGTGCCGCCGGGATAATGACCCCTTTAGCAAGAAGTTTGGCAATTTCAGCTTTGACAATGGAATGCTGATGAGCGTTAAATACACTAGGTCTGCCATAAAGTTGCGTGGGTGCAACGTTGTTTTTAAATTCATTTTTAACTCCAGTAACAATCTGAAGAATAGAAGGGTCAGTCGTTATCGCTTCCCACTGCGGCCAAAAATTTTTGAGCTCTCCGGCGTGGAAACGTCTTTGTGAATTTATCAAGTTATGTACAATGTCAATAGACAAAGATGTGAGTTCTGCGTTACATACCTCAGGCACCTTCATTGGCGCTGGCTCGTTTCGCCGTCCTTTTTCTTTCTCGGCGGCTTTGAGAGGCGGCTTTTGCCTAAAAAATCAGAGGATTTTCCTCTAGGGTAGGGCCGAAATCTTCGCTGGCTCGAGCCATATGCTGAGCGCCCAACGCATTTATCACCACGGGAAGTCCCGGAATGTTGGGGGCGAACCTTTTTCGTCAACTTATCGGCCCCTGTGATATCCTTCGCGAGCTTTGACAAATCTCCAAACAGGTACTCTGAGGTGCCATCCACAGTGGACAGGTTGCAGAGGGCTGCATAGTCTTTATGCATCTCTTCCTTCATGGCCAGGCGTCGGGAGTGATTCACCTCATGGTTGTATTGAAGTGCCATTGCAACAGCATCGGTCAACAAAGTGATCACTTCTTTGTCTTGGCTGTATTTTCCTAGCGCCAAATCGGCGGCCTTTGTCATGGCTGTAATAGCGCCGATAAGAGTGTGCCCTTTTTGCGATCTTACATCTTGAGCTTTCATAGTAGGCGAAAGCTGGCTCCAGATTGAGGGGTTCACTTTCGGTGTTCGCGAGGCCTTGACATTCTCAGGACGAGGATATTTTTCAAGTCTGGCCTTGAGCTTCTCGTCCCCCATCTTTTCTGACAAAAGATTATTAAAAATAGCCATAGTCATCTGCATGATATAATGTTTTTGTTATTGTTTCCTGAAACCTTGAAATAAGAAACCATAAATGGAACTTACTGGACTTTTGGTTTGGCTTGAGACGGCAAAGTAGTGAGAGTGGTTTAGTTTTGCTGCCCCCCAGCTCAATCCCAAACACATTAAACTCATCCTTTGCTATATCTGTTTTGTTATTTCGCGTTGCAGTTAAAAATGGATTACACATGTTCTCTTGCACAATTAACCTTTCTTGTTGAATTTCAGAAAACCTATCAGAAAACCAGATAGAGGCAAATTGTTCACAAGTTTATATAATGATTTACATTAATTTACTTGAGTGTTCTTTCATTATTTACATAAATTTACATTGCTAAACAGTGGCAAAATACCTTCAATTTGCAAAGATCTTTCAAATAAAGTGTACAATCTTAGAATTGATTAATTATATTCATGGCCCTCATTTAGAGAAGGATAAATAGACTTTGTATTTGAAAGATCATTACTGTTCACTGTTAAATATAAATAAAGGACACGACCATTCAAGTGTCATTTATCTGTTGTTGTGGTTTCCTGATTCTGCACGTTGAGTAGTTCTTCTTGCTGCTCAATCTCTTCACAGAGGCAATAATGATTTCTTTCTTGGTGGATGCCAACTTCTTTTGGATGTTACCTAACTGCTCCGTATAAAATCTGATTGCTGACTCATCTGAAAATTTGGATACAAGGTTTTCAATCCTTTTGACTAAATCAGCTTTCTTCATGTTCTTTAGTTGAGATGCTACCTCCCTCTCTCCTTTAGTTACATATAAAGGAGTCAAGGGTAGGTCTACTCTCTGCTTTCCATTAATGAGCACTTCCTTGAATACCATTTCTCGGTTGGCAGGGGCTACTTCCGTGACATCCACAAGACTCGGGTCAAGAGCCTTGCTATCAACAGATGCATGCGATTTCTCATCAAACGGTCTGCTCAAATACTGTGGGTATATTGGGAGGGGAGTCAATGGAAGTTTATAGATTGAGGACATAATAAGAGAGTTGTAATGGACGACAGCATCTATTTTGAAACGAGCCCTTTTCTATAGTACTGCAGGAAACACAAGGCAAAGTTACTGTACTACAAAAGTTCCACTTCACTCTTCAAAATACACAGAATCCAATTTTGCAAAACAGGTTATTTACCTGACTTACTTACTATGTTAGTTAATTATTTTGAGCTAATTAATTGCATTTTAAATTTTCATTTTGTCTTGGAGATAAGGGTACGGGTAACCACGTGAAACAAAGAAACGATATTTTCTTTTGGCAGCGAACCCCGCATAACTGATAGGTTTAATCAATAACTATTCCAGTTACTGGCTATGTGTGATGCAGATTGTCTGTAATACATGTCGTTATTAATATCTACAATCCAGGAACAACAAAGTCACCTTTCGCGTCGCAGTGTTACTCGCCAAGCCACAATTTCTTTACTGAGATCCTCCCTCCTCCTGGATAACTGGGCGTCATCTTTGGGATCGTTCATGCCAAACCATGAGAATGTTGTACCACGCAGCTGAAGTATAAATCAATTGAAATAATGACCCTTAAGGAATAAAATTCTACAGAAATGTGTTTATTGACTGTGTTGTAATGTCATGCCCATTATGATTACAAACATTCACCTAGTCCTGCATCTCCATCAGGAAAATCCACTTGACAGAGGATTATCTATAATGGACCTGGGTCTACAACCACAACCAAACAAAATTTAGAAAAAAGTCATTTTACCTGACAGCCATGTTTGACATATTCTTGCAACAAGCTGCTGTGAATTAATACAATTTTATCACCATTGTATTTAGAAAAAATACCTTAGTAAGTTGGTCATGATTCCTAAATATTGTTAACCACTCTCTTGCAGTCATTGCTCCATTTTCCCAGCATTTTGAAGATTTGTTCACTTCTTCAAGTTGAGCATCAAGGCCTTCACCTTTAGATTGGTTTCCACTACTGCTCACAGATTCGTGTTTCTCAACGAAATTCTTGAAGTCCACAGGGTACAGGGTACGATCACATCTCTATGAGGGCAATAAAAAAGAAAATTTTGCAAACACATTAAAACAGTTATTTAAGTATTGCATTGAGCACCCTAATGATTTGTAAATCACTATGTTGTTGAAATAATTGTTCTTTTGTTTTAAAAAAAAATTAAAGCAGTTATATTTATGCGAACTTGATTTAAAAGTACAGAAACCCAAAGAGCAAACTCAGTAACATTCTTTTCCATGAGTGACATGAAGATTACAACTAATGAATGAAAATTTTTAGGCCAAAGAAACTTATATCAACAGCTATCAACATAGCAAGGGACTATCTTGTATCACATTTACCTATCATGTAACTCAATCAGCCGGTATTTGGAAGTGAAGGGCTTGAAACTGAACAGAGGAGCAAATCCTGACTGACCAGTCTTAACATAGGCACTGTTGTTTCTTCTGATGCCAACATGGTACATTCTAATTGATCCAATGTAGCGCCAAGTTTGCTCAAACAAGTAGTGGTAGTTGTGGCATTTGACGCCTGGTAACCACTCATAATATGAGTGGAAAGAAGTTGCCTCTGTCAGTGAATGACTACGTATATTATACGTAGTCATTCACTGACAGAGGCAACTTCTTTCCCATTCTGTCCCGTACATACGGCAAGAGCAATTCGCACCAGTTTCCTTTCTCCATGACATTAAGCATGGTCATATAATGATGGTGGTTCTTGGCTCCCCTTGCATAGTTGAGGGCACTTTCAGATATAAAACCAAGTTCTTTTGCCAAGCTGCTAATGAAGACATCCATGTTCATCTCCACATGGAGAGGCCCGATTCGCAAAACAACCCAGTCGAACTCTCTAACACAAGCAACACTTTCTTCACCATTGTGGCATGCATTCAAGTGCTCATTCCATTCTTTTCCATAGAAGGAAACATTTTCAGCACCAGAGCCCTCCTTCTGGCCGCACTCAACACAAATCAATGTGTCCTCTAAAATACTGACTGCAATAAGATAAGGAAGACCATCCATTGTAACTGTTAACCACTCCCGGAAATTAGGTCCATGAAATCCATACCGAGTTACACGTGTAGTCTGACCAACCCGGCGCAGCACTTCAGTAACTGTTTTATGTGAGTTAGGATTCACAAAAACAGGATCAGAAACAGAAATTCTCGCAGCACCAGGTTGGTGGTTGGATGGGACATGGCTCCATTCAATCAAACTCTCTTCATGCACTTTTTTTTAGCTCAGGTTGCACATCGAAATCACCAACACTCATGACAACCTAATTTTTTTTTAATCTATACAAATACTTTTTTACTGGCTCCACAAGTGCCGTACCTAGGACATCTTCACCAATTAGCTTTCTCTCCGCTGCTTTTAGATCCACCCTGCTTTCTTTGTTTACACACTTCCGTTTCTGTTTTGGCATAACAGTTTTACAGTTTGGACACACCCGGCTATTTTCTCTGATGTTAATTTCCTCCACTCGCAAATCAACATCATCCTTGAATGTTCCCCCTTCGGTAATCTGCTCTGAGACTACATCCTTCAAACATTCCTGAATCATGAGTTTGTTCTGAAACAAAACGAATAGGCAATCATAATCTAAATAAGTTTGGAAATTTTTTTGTGTTCCAAAGAAATCATTCAGGTATGAGTGGACTGAAAGCTCCTGAAAACAATTTTTATTTTTATTTTTTCCGTGTGTTATGATTGCTCACAGGAAAATGAACATTGCATAAATAATTCTTACTGGTTTCTTTTGTTTATCGTAGAAAATGCACAGTACATGAAGCATGTTTTTTTTGGACAATAACATGTGATCCACAAGAATCACACAACAACCAGTTTTAAAATGGCACTTGACGTTACATCTATGGTAGTGATAATATGTTCCGATGATAATAAATCATACCTCTCTTCTGAGAAGCTCCTGCATCTCATCTGAGAATTGGAGTCCCAGCTGAAGCTTGTCATGTAACATCTTGTCATCTTTAGCTTTGTTCAGATTGTCCTGCCAGCACCTAAAATCAAATTGTTTTTGGAATAATATTTTTAAAAAAGGATAACGAAAAAACCTTTTCAGTCAGCATTTAAAATTCAATATCTGCATGGAGATAAAAAGCCATACTTTAAAGGAGACAAAAGGCTTACAATCTGCACTGTCACAGCTAAGAGCTGAGAGCTTGTCCATGTTAAATAAAATAATAATTTTATTTAACAAAACTCATAATAACAACATCAATTATTGTTGTTATCATGAGTTTGCTTTTTTCCTATGAGCATAGAAGTAAGGGAAAAGAAATGGAATGCATGAAAAATAAAAGAAGAAATGTAATGCTTATTTGCTTCTCTTATGGTCAAAGGTGCCATTTAACACTATCTAACAGAAAATAAAAGGAGCTTTTCTTTTGTAAGCTAGTGGACCATACCCTAGCCCACAGCCAGTGATATAATTTATTATGAATGAAAATTGTCATTACAATGTACCTGGGAACCAGATCACTTCTAATTTGTTGGGAACCCTGGGAGTTGACTTCGGCCTGGCATACACTGGTCACTACGCTCACCCTTGACTTCTGACCCACTTTCACTTTCCATTTACGCTGGACAATCTGCTCATTGTCAATTGCCACCATGCAGTCACTAGGAGGAAATTCTTTTTGGTCTGACGCAAGGTCTCTGGTCCACAACTTCAAAGTAGAGTAGGACCAACCAGGAAGGGCCTTTCCAAACATGTTAACTACCAGCTTTGAATTGCTGATAGCAAGAAGGCTAATGTTATTCATAAAACTAGATGGCCCAACAAATGTCATACCATGGATATGGTATAAGTGTTCCACGGCTAAACAACGTTGAAAATAGTTCTTCTCTTTGGAAGCTAGTCCCTCTATGATTGATTTAATGATAGAGTTGCGCCGTGAAAACCACTCTTCTGCATCAAAATTCTGCAACATTTCTAGCTCTTTGTACGTCTGGGCAAAGGAGTGGCAGTCCACCTGCAGCTTCGGTTTCTGCTCATGAATAATTCGTTGAACAATATTGGCCTGCATATCCTCAGGTACCTTAGCTATGCAGTCACCCAGCTCATCCTCCTGAAGAACATAAACTCCCGTGAGGCTGTTCAGCAGAAGTCCCAACAGCTGTGCCTTAGGAATGACAGAGCATAGCTCCTGAAAAATAGCACACTGGTCTTTGTAGGGTACCTTGGTGATACAGTCGCTAATTGTATCCATAGACATGCAGTAAACTCTAGGAGGCATTTGATCATCCTCGTGTTCTGAGGCCGAGTCTGTGTCACTGCCATGTAAATGTTTGCCTTCCGTCTTCGCCAGCTCACTCTCTTCTTCTCTTTGAGAGCCTGCCTCGAGCCACTTGGCATTTACAGGTGGCGCAGTAATCACTGTGTGGAGACCAAAATTTCGCTTCTTGTGAAGACTTGAACTTTCCTGCCAAATAGTCCTTTTTGCTGCATTTAACTCTGCGTTTCATGCAAATAAATCTGAGGTGCACATTCGGTGAATCCACCAACACAGAGACCTTCCAAATTTGTCTAACTTCGTCCGCGTACTTAGCGACGTCTTCTTTCCTCTCCTTTCCCTTTGTTTTTTCTCCACAAATTCGGCAAAGTGCCTCAAGCATTCGAATATGCTCTTCCGTGTACTTACGAGAGAAAAATAGAAAACAGCTGTCATAAATATGAAGGAAAGATGCATTATTCAAGCCCTATAACAACAGCGGTTCAGGTACACTTGTAAGGCCTCAAATTCAAAAAGAGTTTACAAAATATCGGCGTTGTTTACAACCGTGGAATTTGGCATGATGAAACTTTAACACCACTAGAACCAGTAAAAAATATACACAGCTCAATGAAAAATACGCAAATACTAGAAAATAACGCGCACTCTTTACTAACCTTAATATTTGACCACAAAATCGCGTCTACATTGTCGCTTAACGCCAAAAAAACTCAATGATTAGAGGGCAGTTCACGTTCTCCCACTACCAAAATGGCCGCTTATTCTCGTTCTCAACGTTTGGTCGCAAAAAGTCCCGCATAATGCTGGCTAGGCTCTATGCGAGACTGGAAACAACATGTTTTCTTTGTTCCCATGAAAGGTCCGCCATTTTCCCTGCTAACAATAGCTTCGTGACGTCACGGCTGTCCTAATATATCGGGATATTCCGGACTGCCTACAGTGACTTTCCTTGTCGTTTAAAGGTGAATAGAGATAAACTTGCGTTGATTAATCGTCTATGGAAGTGACGATGACGATTACCGTTAATTCATTCACGAAAATAGATCAACTTGACGGATTCCGCCTGCTGTGGCGGTCTGGATAAGAAAATTCCGCCCACTCCAGGAACCAATCAGATTGCAGGATTTGTTGAATTCCGCCCGCTCACGAGCCGAGAAAAAGTTAAATAAATTTACAAAAGAAGGAGAAGTTCTTGCCCTGTCCAGTTCTCTGTAATAAAAATATCATTTACATACATTTGTTATATATGGTTTGTGTTTAAAGCCGATATAATGCACACTCTGATTGGCCAATTCTAGTGCATTATTTACATTTACATGGTATACTTCGATAAAATCATACAACATCACGTGCGACTAAAATAAAAAATAAAAATAAATGCCTAATTCATAATAATTTAAAATACTTAACACTAAAACGAATCTAATTCTCTACTTGAAAATTATTCTTCCGTAATGCCCATGGGCCAATTACAGGCATGCTAAAAAGTCCTAACACAAAGTAAAAGGAAATTAGGAAAACTATTGCTTTTTTCCGGAAAATTGTAGCGACTGAAGACCGGCAATGATTGAACACTCTGAGAGTGCAATCTATCACCCTGACGAGATAAAATTTCAGGAGAATAGAGAATCCACAAAGTTATATCACAAACGAATTGGTACAGGACAGGACAAAGGAAACTGTACAGCCAGGAAGAAACTGAAACTTTCTTCGACGAGCAAAAAAGTATGCGTGTACAACAAAGAAAACGGTCAGTGACATTCGGTTGATAAGTTAGTTAACAAAAAAAAAATTAGTGTGAAAAAGAGAGCAGAGAGAGAGAGAGAGTGGAGAGAGGAGACCGCTCTCACCAACTAAATTGTGTATATACGTATGTAAAAGTTATTTTTGTTACCGAGAAATGGTCAGGGCAAGAACTTCTACTATTACACTGTTAAATTTACCGAGTAGAGCTCTTCGCATTTTTTTTTAATTAATACTATCTCACTTTTTAGGAGCATTTCCATATTAAGTGTAAATACCGCATTGGGGAATAACCTCTCACTAAGAAAATAGGGTCCATGTACCCCCAACCAAAAGCAATGGCGCAAATAAAATGAAAACATGAAGCAAATCAAAATCAAAGTAGAGCTTTATTTGCAGACAGGATTTCCATGCATAATCGTCCACTCGACATTTGGACTATATAAGCATTTCACCAAACCGAACTAATTGGACAGACAACAAAATAGAACGAGGAAATCTACATTATAAACACAAGATGCATATCACTACATCTGAGTATCAACAGCAAATCCCTTCTCAATGAAAGGTGGCCAAATAAACGAAAGGATAAAGAAAATTCGTTTAAGCTTGCAGTGTTAAAGTTAAATAATTATTCACGCTTAAATTTGAATATTACTGACAGTCTGTATTTTTGCCGACGGCTTAATTTAGCTTGGCAGTCATTTTATTGGCGGTAGCTTAGCCAGTCTTCAACCAAATTAACCAGGGAATTCACCCAAGCATTTCGCCAAACCGAATAAATTGAACTAACAATGAAAACGAGGAAATCTCCATACTTTGTAATCACAATATGCAAATATTCACATGGACCTGCACACAAGTAAAAATGAAATGTAAAAAGAAAATGATACATTTCATGTTTATTACCCTCCTGCCATCGTATATTGCTCCCATGTATTCCCATGTAAGAACAAGATGGCGAGCAATGGTTTCCGTGGATCTATGCTCCACTGAGAGCGAAAGGGTTTAATGATGATTCCCATGTAACCAATGTATTCGTATGTGAACTGTAGGTTACCGTATGTGTCTGTATGTATCCGAATGTCACTGGTATGTACTCTTATGTTACTCGTATGTATTCGTATGTCACTCGTATGTACTCGTATGTATCCGTATGTAACTCGTGTGTACTAGTGTGGTGTTTTAGTCACAATCACATTCGAGTAAAAATGCATTTTAACGAAACTAATTCCCTCAGGGTGGCAACATCTTTAGGTACCAAGTTGAACTCAACACTGTAGAACAGCAGAGGTTAAAATATCTCGGTATGTTATTTCTACTACCAAAACAAGAGGTGCTTTAGCACGTAAGTTATGTTCAGACTGTTTAAAAACAAGGCTACGAGCCTTCTAATGAAAGAAGGACTATTAGCAGTCTCGAGAAAATCTGACTACGTCGCAAATAAAAGCAATGAAGACCACAGCATGGAGCCGGATGAACAATCAGAGAAAGAACTCTTACATTCAGAGCACGAACACAACGCTTTGCCTGAACAGAACCATACAATATCATATAACACGCAAAACAGTCGACAGACAAAAAGCTCGATGAAGTTGATGCAAGAAACATAAGAACGTCCCTATAGCACAAACTTATAGATAATTATTATACCTGTTATAAGAAGCAGCATAACTTGCAACAGTTTATCAGACAGCCGGGCCTGGTGTAACGACAAAAAATGCAAGTAACCAACATTTTTTCAACCTTTGTCACTCCACAACTAATATTTAACGAGCTTAATGATTAAATCATATCTAGCAATATAAATGAGCCGAAAAAACTAGCACACATTAAAATACAGAAGCATCAATAAACGACACGCAGATAACAGCAGAAACCACAGACCTATGAGCCTAACGGCGCTACTCTGGTGAAATGTTCGCCTAAAACCGAAGCATAAAAGTGCCCTTCAGAAACAAGTGTTAAGTAAAAAAGGTCGCGAGACTGATATAAAGAAAAGTATGGCAAACATACAAATGTCAAGAAGCGTAGAAGACCGGCCATGTACGGCCTGTTACCCTCGTTTAACACTGGCACTTAATCCAAAATTAATTATTGCTTAGCCAAATATTCAAAGATCCCTCTATCGTGCCATGAAAAAGGGGCAGATCCCCCACTTGTTCGAGCAAAACTTTAAAAGAGGCTATTACATTTTACCAGGCAGGCTCCGTCCTATCACGTGCGAGTACGAACTTAATTCATGTGAGTCCAAGGTGTACATTAGCTACACTAAAACAAAGGATAAAGATACGAAATGCGGGCAACATATTCAACGCAAACCTTCAAAAATTGGAGATATGTCATAAAATAACAACGCATAACTTTCTTGCGCTTTATCCGGAAATTTAAACCATACATTGACGGAGGGCTTATTACAGAGGGAGGCTTAATAGAAAGGATATTTCAAATCTTAAACACGCCGTTTTCGTCTTAAAATAGTTTTTGTATAAGACTCAAACAACCGCAGCCCAACTTTATTATTTAATAAAGAGCAGCAAACAGTAATAATAATAATAATTATGTGTTTGAATGTATATTTGTTTAAAAAAACCAAACCAAATGGGCTGCATGAAAAAAAAGGGGGAAGGGGCTTATTAGAGGAGGGAGAGTTATTTACAAAAACTGACTTCTAAACGGGAGGCTAATTAGAGAGGGGGATTAATCCAGCGGGGGATTTAATAGAGCCTTTACGGTATTGCACTTTCTCAGGAGAGAAAAGTTAACTACATAAGTCGTTCAAATTACACTTTCTTTTTCTCTTTACCGCGGTGGGTTGTTCCACGGTCTAGACAGAGTTCAATAAAACAGGTCGTCCCTACAACTAAGTTAAAGTAATCTGAACCAGAACATTCTGTCATCATTTACAATAATTCCTTATAAGATGTATATAGGAAACGTAAGATTAAGACTATCTTGATCAACAAGTTAGTGGTATGGCCAGTGCTTTTTTAGAGAATTGTTTCACACATTTATGTCGAAGCGTGCGCAGATCCTAACAAATTTGATTACTATATTTCAATTATTCATCTTGTTCATAATTTACCAGACTGAGATTTAAGCAAGCAACTAATACATATTTCCTTTATTAACTATCTACTTGTCTGAACGGGGATGTGTAGGTCTTAGATCATTGATCCTTGTATGACAAAGCAACATTTTAAATAGCACGTGAGTCAGTTCGAAAATTAAGGAGAACATTACCATTTTTAATATCTCTATTAATTACTTTCAATTTATTTTTCCTAATTATACCAATACTTTCTTTAAACAAAGATTTCTGTAATCATCAAGTGACAAAATGAGTCCCGCAGTAGAATTTTTTGAGTCACCTGTCCATATACCCCTATACGCAAAGCGCATCAAGTTTCTTAATTCATCATTTTTGGGCAGTGATTCCTTTTTTATGCAACCCACAAATCTGAAAATGAAATCACCCGTTGCTATTGCACTGTTTTTCAATTTGATAGTATCAATCGTTCCTTCCTCTCCAAAAAATTTGCTGAAATAATCATTTGTAATATCTAGCAAATAGGGAACTGACTTAAGTGACTTTTGCCGTTTTCTGACATATGTTACTTCAAATCTTCATAAAAAAAAAAAAACGGAGGTGATTCTGTTGTCAAATTTGCTTTATTTTATTGCCAAATGATTGCTTTACCTGTTGTATGATTTTGAGCTAAATTAATAAAAGTTAAGTTGCAAATTTCATTGTTCCAATTTACAAAACGAAAATAGGGCTTATTTTGAATTCTGAAACCTTTCATCGACATGAAAAGTCAAACACATACACGGCAGATTTTCCAAGCTCCCGATATCTCAGATTTAAAAGGTTATGGTAACCGAGAGAACTGAGTGGCGTATAAATGGTAAGTCAATACCTTCCGTTTGACCGACAAATTAGATATCAGGCTTTTAAATTGGCCGATACCACGACATAGGGCACTTTTGTGCCCTCTCAAGCACAAATAATGATCTTTTTCAGTCAGGATTAGATGATGTTGGCAAATCTCTCGCATACAGAAAGGTTACATCATGACGCTTTGTTTAATGGCTTGTCAAAAGTTACCATACAGAAAAGGTTGATCTACCATCCAAAGAGGGAAAAGTCAGAAAAGAGCACTAAGATTCTTCTAGAGAGAGGGGGGAGCAACAGGCAAGAGTGGTGCTAGCGAGCCAAATGATTTGCTATTCGAAGTGTCTTAATAAGGCCGCTGGAATCTCAGTTAAGGTAATTCCTCACATTTGCATTGCGCATCCTTACCGCGCATAATTTATGGGCTTACAGCGTGAGGCAAACCTAAAATAAAGTCGCATCGAAATTGAAGGTTTGAACGTCCGATTAGGCGTCCGAGAAAACAGTCGTTTTAGTGACAACTACGTGGTTTTTATAATGCCTGAGCATCCAACGCTGTTTAAAACAGTGTTGTTTATTTGATACGAATGCGGTATTGCATTCAAGAAGAAAATAATTCAAGTCAGTTTGAGCAGAATTTAGCGAAACGTAAGGAATCTATAGCAATGTCATCACTCAGATATACTGACCTCAATCACAGTGCTCAGATCTGCCCCGCAATAAGGACTAGACCAGTAACTTGAAATTACAAAGAAATGGACAAAATTAACTTTAAATCGAAATTAATCGACTGGACTGACTCTTGACTAGAACTTAAATCAGAAACTATTTCACTTACTTAGGTGCGGCCAAAGGAACGACATGTACTACTAAATCCCGAAACAACGAACAAACCACTAAAACGAAACAGCCGAAACGAACGAAACGAAACGAAACGAAACCAACAAAACATTAAGAGAAACCATCTTCAGTATTGAGAGTGAACATGTTAACTGAGTGTCATTCTAGTTAGCAGGAGTGTTATTGAGACTAACTGGAGTGCAGGACCGCAGACCTACAGTTTCCTTGCATAACAACGCTAAGCAATCTCGATAACAGTGATGGGCCGAGTTCTCTTGCTTTGTTGATTCCGTTTCACTTCCGTGATGACGGCAGTTTCTTTTGTTTTTTGTTTTTTTCTAGCAGGCCTACTCTGTGACCTTTAAGTCGCCCTAAGTCGCTTAAAGTCGCCTTGAATTGCTATTGTTTACGTTATGTTACAAAGGTTAACACACACTCACATTGTCCCTGTTAAAGGTTATTGGACTTAAACTTCACTCAAATCCTTAAAGAGAAAGAGGAAGGGCGGCCCAACGGTTGGTGCAATGAATGAACTCCGTATTGGGATCACTGAATTTAGTTCGTACTCCCGCAGTGCCTCTCCTCACCGAGGTGTATAAATGGGTACTGGTTACCGAGGGGTTGGGGTGAGGCGGTTGGAGTTTGGGCAGAGATAACTTGATATTTATTTACACTTGTTCCCAATGCATTGCAATCATTTAAAACTCCTCTTTAAGGGCCCTAGTCAGCCACACCTTTGTTTTTGTTTACATGCAAGAGTTTGTTTTTGAAGGAAATCACCGTGAAACTGCTTAAGATAATTGGACGTACTTTTGGGAATATAACTTACAGTGAAGCAATAACATTTCGCTTCACCATGCAATATCAATAATTTTGATGGCTTCGAAAATGGTGGAGGCTGACTAGGGTCCTTTAAGAAGCTGATTATGCAGCAATTACTGTATGTCTCATAGCCGTGGCTTTCATATACGTGAAAAACCCCATATAATCCTGCACCTTTCTAGCCCCCTAGCACCCATGTTAGAAGGATTAATTTCTACATGTGGACCATATTTTAATAGGAATGACAATCTGATGCATACCCTCTCACAGACAGCAATTTATTTCTGCTAAGTTTTGATTTGTTTTTTGTCTTTCATTGTAAAAGAGTTAATAAAAACGATGACACTCTGTGTTTTAGGCGCCTTTCTCGGTCCTAACTATCAGAACTGTGTATGATTCGCTCACGCGGAAGAAATTTATTTGCGTGGCCTCCAGTCGATAATTGACGTAACGACAACAAGTTGAGTGCCTAGTTTGTTTTAAGTTCAATCGATTCTCGATGAAGGAAGCTCTTGTTCAGTCCATTTAGGACGATGCAGGCCTTTAGAAAGCTATAGATGAGTTCTCCGCCGCGGTCTTGATCTCTGTACGTTTGTGTTGATCTAGACTCCAATTTCATGTTAAAAGCACTCTTCAAGTAATTAAATTGTACAATTCATGATTTAACGAAAAGACGGTGAATTTAGTCTTCCCTGGCCTCAAAAGGCATACAGGAGAGTTATTTCCTTTTATTTCAGCTACTATAGGCCTTGTGGAAAGCTAGCTCTAGGACAGAATTGTATCAAGATTATCACTGACAAGTCAAATTCTGTGGCTATGTTTTTGCGAATCCAGAGAGATGGACGTCCGACGATCTATGAATATTTTTGAACGCATTGAACTTGTAATCTAGCTTAACACGGCATCAGAAACTTATGGATTAAAAAAGAGTTAATATTTCAACTGATGAATAAATTTACGCAAGTTACATGCGCAAAGAACGCAAAAAAAAAAAAAAACAGGAATTCAACGGCTACCGCCGGTCTGGCGATAAATTTAAATCACGTTCGAAGTTTTCGGCCTTTGTAGGCCGTCGATGAATTTTCTCGATTTTACTTTTGGCACGTAAAGCCAATACAATTCGTGCCTCAGTTAGAATCAGTGTATAAAGTAAAATAAAATTAAGATGGCTCGATAGGGTTTTTTGGCCGCGCGAAGAATGGGTACGAAAAATGGCGCGAGTTTCAAATGGCAACAAATATCAAAACAAACATGGCGGCTTCACGCGAGCGCAAAATTTTTGCCACATAAACGCGAAGCTTACTTGATGAGAGTGAAATGGGATCGGTAATTTCCAGTAACGAGCACAATAATGACAGTCAAAGACCAGAAGTTTACAAAACGCCTTCACAACGCCTACACAACATCCGTAATGCGTCAGGTCGCTTTCGGAAAGTGGAAGCGATCGAGACCAGAAAAGAAACAAAAATAAACATGTTACATGAAGGGTTCAAAAAGTGGAATCCCAAAAGGAAACTCCAGTATGATATCATATCCAAGGAAAACGAGCCCCCAGCAAAACGAATGACAAGAACACTTGAGGTCTGTTCATTTTTCTTTACCCGGGAGAATTTTTGGTAAAATTTTCTTGCCCAGCTTGTCCTATTCTATTTCTGTTCTATTGACTCCAACCCTGATTCCTACCAGCAGAATACAGCTAAGAGGAAGGCGAACCGGCCACAAGGATCCAGAATGGTGGACATAGAGACCCTTACTATGGTTTGAAGGAATGCTCGTTTTGTCATCGAAGTAAATACTCACTATTTTTCTCTGCATCATAGCATATTTTGAGCATCCCAAAAATGTTTTTAATTCTGGCGAGTTTGTTTCGAATTGTCATTTTTATAAATGTTGACTTATTTTCTGCTACAATTATAATCCTACAATATATTCATCCATGCCTTCAAATGATTCGTTTATATCCAAAAACGTACAGTAAATGTATCATTTCTTCTACCTTGAAGAGGTACCTATTTCAAGAGTTTGCAGAAAATAACAAATCCTGCACTGGCTTATAATATTGGTTGCTAAAGTTGCAAGCTTTACGGCCAGGACCACTTCATTCACTAGCCTAAAACTTGGTTGCATCGGCCCACTATTTCATGAATAATTTCTTGGTTCATGAATGGTTCATGTCACCTATCATTCATGGTCAGAAGGAAACAATATTCACTCTCTCCTCAAACCAAGGTTAGGTGAAATTTGAACTGGACTTAGAATAACATGGCCATCCCACCAACGGGCCTTATTCACAATAGCTGCCATATTGGTCCCATATTACGACCAAAATTACCATGTGGTCTTCCAGTGAGCAAACATGAATACAAATTATTAGGAAATCATCTTATCCTCATACTCCCGTATTTTTCTCAAAAGCACACTGGAGTGTCAGATAATAGACAACTATAATGGAATTGTTACAAGTTAGGAAAGATTACTCTGTATGCCACTGACGTGTTAGTGGCACAAGGAGCTATCTTTTAAAACAGCTAAAAATCTCTTTTTTTCAAGTGTACTACCATGTAGTGCAACGGCATAAGCAAATAACAAATGTGAAGAAAACTCATCGCAATACAAAAAACCTGGCTAAAATTTCTGGAATGGAATATTTTTAGGCCCTTTGTCCCTTGGCAATGTTATTTAAGAACAACAAAATGGTTTGGCAAGCATGTTTACTGTTCTATGCAGCCATTGCAATGCAGAAAACACCATAAAAACATCAAAAGAGCACAAATCCGGTGCACGTAGTCCATTGACCTTTGATGTGAACACGAGAGCTGCCCTTGGTTGTTTACATACAGGAGTGAGCAACACCCATTTAAACAATTTACTTTCAACCCTCAATGTGCCTGCAATGAAATTATCAACTTTTAGAAATCGGGAAAGGGAAGCTGGAAAGGCAATAGAACTAGTAGCTAAAAAATAGTTGCCAACAATTTCTAAAACGTTTACGAGAGAAGGCAATCGAAAATAGTAACAAGCCGGACGAGAACAATTTGGTACCCATTGCCTGTTCTTACAACATGGGGTGGCAGAAATGGGTGCGAGGCTTGAACTCAAATACCGGACATGCTGCAGTCATGGGCCTTTCAACTGGAAAGGCCCTTGACTACACAACGAAAAATAAAATGTGCCACATGGCAGGAAAACAACCAAAAGACCAAGACCGTAGAAAAACTCATTCGGGCTCTTCAATGTCAATGGAACCTTTAGCTGCAGTTGAACTTTTCAATAAGGTGACTGAATCAAATGTCAAATTTTCAATTTACACTGGAGATGATGATTCAACAACTGAATCTCACCTAAAAGTACCCTACGGTGTGGAAAAATGGGGTGACACAGTTCACATTAAAAGATCCCTTACAACACGCCTATACAACTTGAGCCAACGAAGTAAGTTCCCCAACAGTTCGGTGTTGTCACAGAAAGTTATAAATTACCTTTTTCAAGTCCTTTACATACTGTAATGCACAAAATTAAGGGGATGCTACAAACATGAAATCTGCAATTCAAAGAATTGTGCCTCATGCATTTGGTGACCATTCTGGTTGTAGAGAAACGTGGTGTCGGTACAAGAAAGACCCTTCACGTTATTGTCCCAGAGATCTTCTCTATGGTAAAGACCTCCAAGGAGATAGCCTTCAATCTGCCCTGAAGTCTCTCTTCGATGAACATAGCACAGGCATTGTTATCAACAAACTTGCATCTGAGTCTCTGAACAGTGTGTTGGGCTCGAAGAACCCCAAAATTCGCTTTTACGGGGGAAGTGAAAGCAATGATTATCGAGTGTCCTGCAGTGTCTCTCAAGTAAATTTAGGTTACAGGTACATTCCTCAAACTCTAGCAGCACTTAACATAGGGCCAGGTTTTTTTCTGTGCAGACCATACTACGAAAATGGACAAGAAAAGTGCGATGGACAAACGAAGGAAATCAACAGTTGTATTCAAGCGACGTCGATCACAATTAAAAAAACACAAGATTTCAGAAACCTCGAAAAAAGAGGCCAAAGAAGGTACCATGTATGAGAGTGGCATTGGCATGACCCTAAACTCTTCTGCGACAGCAATGGACTTGAACAATTCTGAACTTTCAATCACTGAACTTTACGGCATAAACGCTGATATCACGAAACAACAACAAGAACAGTACGAAAATGCAGTTCCGAAATGCCCTTCGAGACCCACAGTTCAAAAGGAAACATTTGATGACAGTAAATTTTATCACTTTGTTTTATTTGACATCGGGACAAATTCAAACGAAAAATCAGTATAAGTATGCCAGCTAGCTGCCGTGGATAGGTCAGACAAACAATTCTCATGCTATATTCTACCAAACAGATTCTCACGCGTCAAAGGTCAACAAACTTACAGTTAAAACTGTCAATGGATTCGGTCGACTTTTTAAAGATAATCGACCCGTAGAAGCCCTTGAGTTATCGCAAGTACTTAGGCAGTTCTTAACTTTTTTGAGGGCCAGCATAGATGCAACTTCGTCACGGTCCACAAAGCAAGTTTGCACGATCTTGGCTGGACACAACGCCGAGACATTTGATATTCCAATACTTCTTCGAAATGGTGGCGAAAATTTTATCGTGGAGCTCAGTTCCAACAGTTCCAACCGGTTTGCAGACACTCTGACACTGTTGAAGTCACTCATCAAAAGCGAGCACTCTTCCCTCCAAAACCCCGAGGGTCAATATCCAAAGCCTGGCCAGATTTCTGTTTACGAACATTTATTTCAAACAACCTTTGACGCCCACGATGCCCTAGGGGACGTGATCGCTCTTCGAAGAATCTTGTTTTCGTCTAGGCTGGCTTTGTCTGATGAAATGCTGGTGAACAGAAGTTCTGTAATCTCTGTCAAGCATGCCGCTGAAGCCATGAAATATCTTGACAACCGTCATCAGAGACTCCTGTCCTTTCGAGGAAAGCTGTACAACCCAGGTCATGCGGATAGCCCAATAAAACAAAGCATCGCCGAAAAAATTGCTGGCAGTGGACCAAGATATGAGGATTTGAAGAATCTGTACCAACGATTTGGACGGAAAGGTCTTGTGTGTATTTTGACGAAACCACCATTGTCGAGTCGCTCATCGCTTCCAAGAGTCACAAACACGACGAGAATAGTTTGCGCAATTTTGAAACACTTCGAAGAGATTTCCAAAGATTCTGCGACCTACTGAATTAAGGTATGTCCTCAACTGACTTCCAAGTCAAAAGCATTTTGATTTAAAAACGTCAAAGATAAGTGACTGCCCGTGTTTGCACATTCGTTCTCGACGCGTGGTTCGAAAGTTCGCGCATGCCCAAATAGCGATCTTGGCGAGTTCCTATTCTGATCACGTAACTGCCATTGAGGTGAACAAATAGAAAGTTTCCCCCTCAGATTTCTCGAATTTCCTTCGGTGAAATTCCTTAAAATTTGACAGAGATGTTACACCTTTTTAGCTTTCCTCGCTGTCAATTTATCAGAAATATTTGTAAGACAAGGTTCTCGCTCAGCCAAAAAAGCACAAAAATGTTAAAAACTGAATATCTACCTTGACAACTCCACTTTTTTCGATTTTAAAAGTTTCTTCTTGTCAGACTCTACCCGGTCGGAGAATATCTGAAAATTTTACCGAAGGAAATTGAAGGAAATTGAAATCAAAGCCAAACAGACATCAATTAATGGCCATGTTTGAGTAGTTTGAATTTGAGACTAAAAGCCTTGATTTCAGAGGTGACCGTTGTACAGGAAATTTTGGCCCTGGTTTGTTATGTTTCAGTAGCTTTGATTTAGAAAATAGCAAAAAGAACGAGAATATGAACTTTCGATTGCTGTCACTGGCGCGCTCTTCGTGATCTTACATAACTCCATTGAGCCACCTTAAACAAATTACGCGAAATCTGATAGACAGGTATAACGTGGAGATGTCGTTGCAGAAATGAAGTTTGTGTTTCAAAAGGGCTTTGAAAATGCACTCTTCCCAATGAAAAAAGAGCGAAAAAACAGAGAACTGCAATTTTCTTAACAACTGATTTATTATCTATAATCAGTCCAACTTTGGCGCACTGACTCCCAAAATTGCCTTGCCTTTTTTCTGAAATCGAGGAAAGAAACTGAAAATGAATTTAATCAAAGCTTTTACGAAAATATCTATGGTTACAAAAGAAAGTCCGCCTCAGTTTCTCAAGATTTATAGGAAGATAAAAAATGAGAAAGTAAGTAGTGTATTTTAAGATCATTGTTTGATGGTATTAAAGCCAACTTGAATTGAAAATGACTTTTTCACGGGATCCGTTTCTTCGTTAATTCCGTAAACAAAGGCTTATATTGATGACAAAAAAGAACGTTGATAAAAATTTAATCGACAAAGGAAAGCTTTAATGAATTTAAAGTTAACAATATCCCTAAAATTGAGAGTTTGGAGTTCTGTAGAAAACAGAAATGTCGACATTTACAAACAAATTCAAGAACACGTGTTCAATATGCGTATAAGTTTCACCTGTTAAAAGCATGTATCGTATATTCCTCTAGCGCGTCAGTTATCATATGTTCTAGAAGAAACCTCTGGTGCGCACGATATTTAACTTTTCAATCATGATATCGGATGTTATAAAATGGGCATTACAAATAACAGGAAAGCTATTCGTGCAAGAAATAAAGTTAAAATTAAATCCGGACATAACATCGACAACAGAATTTAAAACAATCTGTTGTCAGGTTATAAAAAAAATGAAAGGTAAGAAGGCATTAAAGAAGCGTGTTCGCGTGCGAAAGTTGAAGACCCCCGCAAATATATACGAGTTTTATTTACTTGGACATTTGTCATGTAAATTGTTGGCGCCATTGAGCGCCATCAAATTGCTTAGTGATCGTTCCCGAGAACACGTTCACAGACAGGCCAATGTTAATAATTGATTTTCTGTAGTTGATAAATCCATTAGGGAATTTTATCTGGGCGTTATACAAGTGAATGTCTTATATAGATCCCCGACCATGCGAGGTTTACTCTAACGGCAGGTATTGGCCCCTGCGGATAGTTGTGCAGCAAACTGCCAAAAGGAGGTATAAGTTACTTATCACGTCTACTAGCATTGCGGCGTTAAAGTTAGAACTTTCTATCGGTTCTTCTAAAAACTGGTGTCAGGATTTATTTCAGCGCCAAAAAATTGAAAAGGTAAGTTTTATCATGGTTTATATTTTCTTCCTTTTCGCCGGTTATATTACCAAATCGAATAAAACTCACGGTTTCAGTTTTGTGTGTCACTCTTTTACCACGGGGCATGATATCGATTCGAGTTAATCTGATATTGATTTTCAGCACTGAGTGATAAGGAGATGCTTACCTATATTATTTTAAAGCATGCGTGGCCCCAATTGTGGGAAAGTACGCGGATCTCTGAGTGTATTTTGTCTAAAGTTGTGTGAGCAATATTTATGTTTTCTTTATATCGACAATGAATTTGAATTAAAAAGTGGAATAGATCACTTTTTCTTCTTCGGAACGGATGAGAATACAAGTAACTGGAGGCGGTAAGAAATAGATAAAATATAGTATTGGGTAACATTCTGTACATTCAGTAAGATGGAACAAATTGTATATCGTGGATTTGAATAATATTTCAATCCAAATGCTTCACTCAGTAAAATTAAAAACGATTTGAAGAAATAAAATTTATGATTTTAAATTTGCTGGTATGCTAATTAGATCAATAATATTTAGACAAGATTGGCTCAAAGGCAAAGAAAATTATCTTTTCCATAGTCATTACTTGCAAGGTCTACGCTACAGGCTTTTAAAACGTTTTTAACGATGACAAATTTGAAAAGTTTAGCCGGAACGGATCGATATGTAAGACGTTCGATTTTGCAGACAAAAACTGGATTTTGAAATATAAAACTTGAGGAAAGAATTCTTCTTTTACGCTCATGGCTGATGTCACCTGATGAGCGCGCTTGTTAGAAGTTCAGACAGGTGTAAATGACTTCATTGTTTTAACAGAAGATGCCTAATTTCCTTTTGCCTTTTTCCCTAAAAAAATTATCGCGATGCTTAAATTATTTTTGCAAAAAAACAATGAGCTCAGGAAGACTCTAAAAAGATAGCAAATAACAAGCCGCAAGTTAAAGGCAAGCAGTCGAATTTGCTAGAGCCGATCAATTCATGATAGATACGCCTTACATAAAACATGGGCGTGCCTAAAAGTTATCGCTAAAATCGTTATTTGCATATACAACGGGGATACGCAAAAGGATATTTATTTTCTCGGCAATCTTTGTTTGGACAGGCGGAGAAAATGATAATAAACAAATAGATGCAAAGGGTTTAATAACGGCGTGAAATAAACGAGTTCCCAAACGGCGTTGGCGGTCATGCAGGCACGAATGAAGCTGTTTTCTACTGAAGATACGTAAGTGAAATATTATTTTTGGTGAGAAGAAAATTATAGTTACTATTACTGAGGTTACGTAACTTTGAGTTGACCTTTCAGATGTAAGAATTGTGCTACCTCCCTAAGCTTCAACTCATTTCCAAATTAGTCCGCACTGAGACATCCCAGTCGCTTTGTTGGTGGGGCTTTCTCGGAATATTAGACTGTGGCAGATCAGGCGATCAAAAGGTAAGGTGGGAAGGGGGGTATCCATTTAGACCCTTCTATAATGAATATATCTATTTACTCAATAACGAGAAACTCGGGGTTCTAAAAGATCGTATATTTTTGTTTAGAATTCTAACTATGTTCTTAGAAGGAAGGATAACTAGACGAGGTTCGTATAGAGGTTAATCGTGTGGTGTTCCGTGGACCCAAGACATTTTAAAAGATTAAAACGGTAGATAGAAATAGAAATCCAAACTTATTATAGAAAAAGCGTAAATGCTAAGCGTTTAGTGCTTTTAATTCGTACATGTAGTTGTGTTAGACGTGTAATGAGAAAACACCTGGTGTTTTCCAGTACCTAAACCCTTACCAGTTTGCTTGTTAGACATTTAATATAGTCGACTAAGAGGCCCACTTACCCCACACAAAATTGTTATAATCACAGCGGTCCATTTGCAGTTATGTCCTGACTGCACATCAACGTGATCCAAGGAGAAGTTAAAATTGTCTGTTTTAGGAGTCCACACTTTCAGGAAGGGTTTGGTGATATTTTGACGCCCACCAAAGTGTTCTGGTATTGTCAAATCCCATTTTCACGTTTCATTTCAAAATTCTGACATATACATAAATATTATTTTCTTTTCTTCAAAGAATTCTACTGATTTGGACCGCATAACAAATTACTCTGGAGTCATTTGGAATTCTCGCCATGTAGCTAATAATTACCTATCATACTTTCTTAAATCCAACAGACCTAATTGACGCGTCTGTCTGTCGCAAATATTACGTTGTGATCTGATAAGACTTTTACACTGAAGTCCGATGTGAATTGTCCAGCGTATTGTTCTTCAAGACATGTCAAAATGTTGCTCACGTTCATTTATCGAGCCTGAATATCATTAACTACGATGCAATAGAGACTTCAAAACCCGCCTTTTTAAAGTTCTATTCCTGACAAAATTTTGGAACATAAAAGGTGGACTTGTTATAAATTGCCCGCCTCTTTCATATTCACTTTGTAAACATCAATACCTTAAAAATAAACGTTAAAAACATACTATTTGCGCTGTGTGAAAGAGCAAAACAAAGCAAAAATATTGCTGCCATATTGTTGACTTTCAGTTTAGCAGGTTATAAATTATTTTCATTAAGAACGTTTCCTGATATTTTCTAGGAAAAGTCAGACATTTTAGTAATTGTTGCTTAGTTTCAAATCGGAGAGGCCACTTTCTGCTCCACCCCAGACAGAACAGGGTAAAGTAAAAAGATACATCAGAGTCGCCACAGTGTGATCAAAACGTATTATTTTTTTTACCTTACGTTATGTTTTTAAAGTCTTTTCGTTGCTGTCTTTAATATTTTATCGCAAACAAAATTTTTCATTCTTTAACTGTATTAAAAAAACTGTCGAAAGCAGATGTTCGAAAGTAGGCATTCATTATTAGTTTTTATCGACATTACACATTTCCTAGTTTGCAAATATCACCTTACCTCGAAATTAAAGCCTTGAAAAACGAAAGCCGCAAAGAATATTTTAGGATATTTTGACATGAACTGCTGAAAAGGAGTTAATATCAATTGATGTCGGTTCCCAATTTTATTAAACCTTATGTCAACATTATAACTAAAACAATTCGTTTTGTAAAGTGCGTTTTATCAAAATAACCTCATCAGTGCTGGCAGAGTTTACATCACTTATTTCTTTTATAACAAGCCATCGAGCAAGGCTGCAGTTCAGTTTGACTACTCTCTCGAATCACATTCAACATCAAGAAATTTTCAGTGATAATTCAAGTACTTTTCTACGTTCTGAAGAATCTGGAGTTATTTAACGGTAAAAACTGTTCGTCTCAATCATTCTACGTCAGTTTTAATCCATAACTCATTGTCAACTAGCCTCCGCAATTTCACTAGTGTTTTAAACCTTTGGTCGATTGCTTTTACTATTTTTCGCTGTTAAATATCTAGCACCTATGGAACATGAGAAATAGCTTTTAACGTGGCTTGGAAATTTATATCATTCCAGTTCTCAAGACGTGAAAGAGGCCAAAAAGGAAAGCAAAATTACAGCTGGCTTTAAGACTATTTTTTGTGCGATTTCGGTCATTTTTCCCAGGAGTATTTATATTTTATTGTGAACCTTTTCCAAATGCGTCGCTGACAATAAGAGGATAGGAGTCAATGGGAGGATAGGAGCCTCTAACGCGATTAGCTTAACATTTTTCAACGAAGCACTTGCAAAGTTCTCATATTTTCGTTAATTGATATTAGTACCTTAAAAAATTATTGCGATTTTCAACTGCTGAGCAAAACATGAATATTTTTTTTAAAAAATCACCAACTGAAATATGAGGACTTTACGCGAAGATGTAGGCGAACACAGATGGGTAGAAAAAATTTAGAATATTTTTACATCAACATTTCTGAAGTTTGTCACCTTGCTTTAAGAGTTAAGCTGGGGAATCAAAAAGAAACATGGGAGAAGGTTGAAATAATTTGCGGCATTGAGATATATGTATGTACATGGTTGTTAGTACAGTTTTGGTTTGAGTGTTATGATCTGTGCGTTAGTGGTACACTTCAAAATAGCTGTATTCTGGAATATTGACTCAGTTTACAGAACAAACTTCCTCAGGGAGAATGTTACTTAGTACTATTGTTGCTACTTAAAAAAACTTTGATTAATTTTTACGTCCTTTTAGACTTCGCGGCCTATATCTTTGTAATGATGGTCGGCTTCCACTTGGACTCTTGTCATTTTTGGAAATTATAAAGTTGCGGTGACACAAATCAAGCGGGGATTTGACAACTTTCTTCATTTAAGAAACTCGACCTTCCCCGAAGTGAAGTTTCAAAACACAACTCACGACAATCATCTGTTTTCATTCTGCGTTCGGCAGAACCTTAAACACATACGTACAATTAACTTACAAGTAGCAACGTTATCCTACACATTTCCAACATTTTTGTGTCATCGTATTAGGGTACAGAACGTCAGTTGACTTTAATGCTGTAATTTTTATGGAAATTTTGTACACTTCTCCTACAAATATATTTCGGCATATATTAAATAATTATACAAGGCTAAGGCAAGAGAACTAAAATAGGGAAAAAATAATTTTTCTGTAGACTGGCTGCGTACCGCGCAAAAGATATATTATAATTATCTTTCTTTTTTTTTTCGAACGCGTCACCAATGAAAATAGGTATGATTTAATTTAAAACGTCTTCAAATGATGTTTTTTTTTCTTTCCATAACTTCGTCTTAGTGTTGGTGGATTTTGACTATATAATACGAAAAACTATTTACTCAAAGAAATATGACCAAACAAGAAAAGGTTATTTATCAAGCACTTACATACCAAGCAGCGGAATACTGGAACAGTCTTTCTATCGACTTCAAAGCCAATAAGTTTTTATCTATTATTCAAGCAAAACTGAAAACTTTGTTTAAACATTTTAGCTCATTTTAATCGATTTTAAACTTTTATGTTTTGTGTAATTAGCTATTTTAAGTTATTTGGCTATTTAGAATGAGATGGAGAATGATAAATTGCGCTGACTGTAAATATGTTTATGTTCGACACAACTGTTCATGCAAAGGTGTCTTCCACACTTTGTGGTCCTTTTTGGATGGTGAACCTTGTTTTCCTCTATTACTCATAACAGATTTTTTTTTTTTGTTCCTTTCGACCTTGCCAGTTGTGGGATTTGACTTCACATTTTCTGATATGTATGAGGCAAAATGAGCATAAGGAAATAATTGAACTAGCCATGATAAAATCAAAGTTGAAGAAAGATGAGTAGTTTCACATCATTGCCTTGTTGACAACTAAAAAATGAAAAGAGAAAATAAAAAATTATGGCTTGCTTGCAAGGGTGATTTTCTGCTGAAAACATTACAATTTTTTCGTCAATTCACTTGTAATATTAGTAACACGTTGATAACAATTAATTTTGCACTGCTAGAAAAAAAATCGGTAACAAAGATGTATGCGATAAAGAACACCTGACGAATACTAGTAGGTTCATTGTTTAGCAAATGACGCAGTTAGTAGCGGTTAAGCAGCGGAAAAATTGACTAACCCGGTTAGTCAGGCAAGAAGTTGAAATTTTTGGACATCTGGAGCTGTTCAATTTAAGGAATTCCCGGTTATTTTACAGAGGCATGCTTTATGTTTATTTTAATCTTCTAATCTTTTAATCTTCGATTTTATCTGTATCTTATCTAATGTCCTAAAGACTCTTAAGGAGTATATTCGTACATAACTCCGAACCTTTAGGAAACACACATTTACCGTATGTCGGGTCAATAAAGAATTCTGTTTAAGTCAACACTTTTCTCCTCTCGTGATCAGATGTGAATACCTTTAGCTGGAAGCAAACAGAACTTCAAGTACTAAAGCAGTATGATTCGTAGCTCATATTTACAGCTACCATCCACACCCTCTGTTCTGCCTGCACCTCAACGTTCGTTTCTGATATATTATAGAAAACTAGGTCTCTGAATTCTTGTTCATTGAAATGATTTTAATCCAAAATCGACAAAATAATACAATTTTACGATGCTACATACTATCCTCTAATAAGCCCACCTCTACTGCAAATTCCGTCATCCCGTATGATAAAATGCGACTTAAGGTGGCCGAACACAGTTTTCAAGAGCCTATACCTAATTCACCATTACTTTTAAGCTATTTATGCTTTGGCGCCCGTTTTTTGCAAGAGTCAAGGTTAATCACAGAAAAGTTTATTCTCGCATTTTGGCTAAGGTATGTGCTGTTGCCATGGTAACGGGGCTGGTTAAAAACAAGGCTTAAAAAATGTTTTTTGTTTATTTAAAAAAAATCCACTCGTTAGATTTTTTTCATCATTTGCCCACTACGAATTGACATTAAATCCCTTCTGTCAACATTGTTCTAATAAAATTTTGACATAGGCGATTTTCGTAATTCGCCGTAAATAGTTTTCACTGCATGTTCTGTATTATTTAAAATTCCCTATGTCAAAATTCAGATTTTTTACGATAGATCATTCACGTGGTTTCTGAACTATTTTTTTGCCAAATTTCTTGAAATTCTAACGACTGGATCGTCCGAAATCGGCGAGTTTCTGCAAAAGCAATCGGTCTCAATTTTTCGAGCAACTGCGCATACGCTGCATTTAACTGCATTTGTTCTTTCGGTAACAAAGAAAAAGCCGAGAATTACTGGGTTCTTTGCGTCGTTACCTTTTCTAACATATCTTTGTAATAAAAGACTAAAGCCATCAATACCGCACTGCGTTCAATAATAGAGAGAAAAATAGCACAGATAGTGCGGGTGTTGAGTAAATAAAATGATCGCTCTATTGACGGCATGTTTGTTTTTGCAATCCCTGTGCGCGCGCTCAATTGCATCAGCAAAAGCGCGCGCGAAAACTGTGTTCGGCCACCTTAACAACATTTAACGATACATGCTACAAAATGAGACCGTACGCATTTATCAAAGAATGTGCAATTTATTTGTTACAAACTTTAGTTCCTCAAAGTTTTTGAATCTTATGCCATCTGTGGATGAAATAAATTGTCAAACCTATAGGACCTCGGCTCTCAGCTTCCAAGCTTTATAACGAAGGACAAACGATCGATGGCAGGAATGCATAAACATATATAAAGTAATGAGTGCGAAAACATTACAGAATAAATATATATTCGTGGTAATTGTTTATCACAGAATGAATAGATATTCTTGGTAATCGTTTGGGTGCTTTTCGGTTTTGGTCTTAAAGAGTGTATCAATTTACATTTCACAGAATAGGGCCATGGTTTAATCACACCGCACGGCACACGCAAAACAAACACGTACTACCGCAAAACAAAGTCCAGATTATTAGCAAGACTAATTTATGACTAAAATCTAAACACAAATAGCAAAACAGGGAAGGGTAACTCATTGCTGTATGAAGAGCAAAAGCAGAAAGAGAGAAAGAAAATAAAAAGGGTAACCAAAGTACGGCAAACATGCAAGCTACTTATAACTGTTGGATATTTACGAGCAAGAAATGTATTTAGTAAGGTTAACTGAATTGCGTTAGCATGCACATACATGCATGCAAACGTCCATCTCCGTCTCTAAGTAATGTCCGATTGTGAAAACTTTGGTCATTATACGAATTACATTTTATGAGTTCAGTAATCTAGCGCTTAAAATGCATCTTTTTTTCGTTGTTAACCATGAATAATTGTTACTTTTTCCCATATAATGTTAAATTCCAAGTAATGAATTCACTATCTTTTGCCGCGAATTTGCAAAACAAAACAAGTTGACAACGAAAACTAATGAACCCGGATGTTTTGATAAAGGCGAAGAATTGTTGTTTTATGAAACATCTACTGCACGACACACAATTCTTCATTTGAAAGTAAGGTTTCTCTCAGTGACAAATTTCATCAGCAAATTCTCGCAAGGCCATAGATCCTGCTCGATTACTCTCCCGTTGAAAGAAATTCTTTTTTTTTATCTTTGTTTGAGACCGTGATAGTCTAAGATGTTGACGTGTTTTACACGTATTAAACGTAATGCACAAAATTAAACCTACCAGTCAGTTATAACAGAAACACGAATTTCAAACTCAAAATATATATTTTTAACTGATTCAACTTACCAAACAATTCTTTTCTCTCAGGTTCAAATATTGTAACACAAAAAATCATCTTTACTGCAGCTGGCCTTCCGAAGAAATTATATACCGACATAAAAAAAAAAGAAAACATTAAGCACAGGTGAAAATGCTTTATAATAATAATAAAGCGATAACCTTTGCGAGATCCATTACTGTACGTCTTATCATGATGCATTCGTCCTTGTTTGTCAACTTACATCAAAATTATTGTCTTGAAATGGACGGAACAACTGCAAATTATAGTGTTCATATGGGTTCATATCAATTGACTGTACTTGGGGTGCAATTGAATCTTGTGTCAACATGATAATTGAACGATAATTCTCTCTGCGCAGAGTACAACAAATTTACATACCTATCTTATTCGGCACGAACGAAACTTCTCTTCCGCCTACGAAGTTGGTAATTCAGTTTGTCTTGAATGTTGTAAGGGGTGTTAACAGGTTACACATCGGCAGTGTAAATACGATCCTTCGTTATCCAAAAAAATGGACATTTTTATCAGGTAAATGTAACTTTTGGTACTATTGTCTTAATGTTTTACGTTTATTTTAGTCTATTCTTGCCTAAATCTACCACCAATCCAGACTGATGCAGTGTATTTCGTTGCTGGGAGGCCGACTTCTTGTTTCACTGTCTCAGACGCCAGCTATGACTCACTCTGCTGGCGGCTTAAAGATATTTTTCGCGATCACCATCAGTGAAAGTTCAATTACGTATTTAAAGAATCGCTTTGGTTTCCTCTGAAAGTAATATTTCAGCCGAGTGCGACAAACACAGAATGCAGACCTACAGAAATCCCCAGGCTTCATTCCATTTCATCTCATGTCATCAAAATTGAGGCTGGAATTAAGAATATGTTAACAATGCAACCGAGACTGAGATTCTGCCATGATCTTTTATTTGTTGTTGTTGTTTTAGTTTTGATGGAAAATAGAAAGTGATAAAATCACATAATGTTTTTAAATGAATTATATCTTACAGTTGAAAAGTTGGTTGAATTCTTACCTTTTTCTAACAAAACTAGCTAACAAACCGATAAAAACTAGCACTAGACAGACGGTTTTATTTCTGGTTACATTCGTTATATTGATCTGGAATATATGTGCTATACTCTCTGTAACCTGGGAATGTGCAGAGAGAGTATGTTCAGCCTAAAGTTAGCAGAAAAATAGGAATATCTAGCCTGGGTGTGAAAAATATGCATTCTTATAAAAAAAAAAAAAAAAAAAAAAAAGAGTTACCGAGGTTTAAGTCTGCAGATCTGCATTTGCAAAAAAAATGGAAAAGGAACAGGTGTATTTTTTCCCAGGTATATGCTCATTTTAATTTTGATTATTTCATCACCTGGAATATGCGAGATTTCTCCTTGAAAACGCTTGTTTTCTTTAAATACCAAGATTTTATAAAAGCAATACTACTTGAGTAGCTCCATTTTCTCTTGATAGTTCGATCTTATGAGTAAGCTCCGTTGAAACTGATTGGTCAGTTTAGCCGTGATGGTATAAACTGTTGCACACATGCCTTTTAAGTTTAATTTCCCAACAGTCATTCCTCAGTTTTAGTAAGTCTCGATCTGTCCATTGTTAGTAAAATAAAATCGATCTTTTTGAGATTCGTCTGTCGATTTTGTTCATGTCAACTGCGGACTACTTTTATTTTGAACGAAAAAAAACAATGATATCCCAAATAAATAAATAAATTAATTAATTAATTAATTAAAATATCATAAATAAACCATCCTTTTTTCATTTATTTATTGATTTTTATTTCATCAATAAATTTGGGAGCTTTTTGGGAAATGAGAAATTTTTCTCCCATGAGCAAAAGCTCTAATACTGTCTCCATAAAAATCTTGTAGGGGTTATGCGGTTTGTAAACAAAAGTATTTATTGCGGTTACTAAGAGTTTAGATATTTTGCGGCATCGTAATTTGCATGCGACATTATGTTGGGTTACTTTTCAACACGAATTTTTAAGTACAATGATAATTAAAACGCTTGGGAAACAAACTCCAAAATTTTCAACCCTTAAATTCGACGAAGAGGGCTTGCCGAGATGAATCTTATCTTTTATAAGGAAGCTTTATATTGACAGCAAAAAGCACTCTAATGACGTAGTCTATGAAATGAAAAGGAGCATCGTAATTTGCATGCAACATCATGCCGGGCTATTTTTCAACATGAATTTTTAAGTACAATGATAATTAAAACGCTTGGGAAACAAACTCCAAAATTTTCAACCTTTAAATTCAACGAAGAAGGCTTGTCGAGATGAATCTTATTTTTTATAAGGAAGCTTTATATTGACAGCAAAAAGCACAATAATGACGTAGTCTATGAAATGAAAAGGAGCTTAGCAACCGTAATTTTCGGAACATTTAATTGGTCAAACAAACTGCTGTAATGTAAAATCCTGGAATACAGTTATACAAAAAATGGAATTTATAAATATGGCTGATTACTTGTCAAATCAGTATGGCATGTTTTAAAGTAATTTCGCCTTAGCTTTAAAAAACAATACGGTGGCCATTTCTGTGGTGCAGCGAGGGAAAAAAAAGTGAACATTTTAAGTTTATCCAAAAAGGTAAAAGTATTGTAAGAAAAACTGCGTGTGGTTTAAATGGATTAGTAAATGAACTCGAATGCTTGAACGCTTCAAAGATAAACTTTCGAGGTAATCTCTGAATCAGCTAGATCGATTACAGTCGTTTATGAGGAAATATTTGCCTCGTATTATGGGCAAACATGAACATGGGTGTCAAATGGTATTTGATAATACCGATTTGAAATTGTGTTATTTCAAAAGGATTCAAAATATCACTGGCCTAAGGGACCTGGACATTTGCATAATCTTGCATTATCTTACCATTTATTATAATAAAGTTTCCATATAATGCGCGCTCTGATTGGCTGAAACAGCGTGCTTTATCAGAGAACAGAGCATGGGTTGATGACGGTAAGTTGGCTTCCAAATTTTTGCTTCGGAATTTTGACAAATTTGACCCAAATTAAACATCCCCTGTGACTCAGACAAACGCACTGGAAGCGAGCTATTTTTCTGCAGTAAATATGGCTCACAGAGACCATTGTTAGCAACAGTAGTGTTAAAACTGAACTAAAATAACAAGTTTTGCTAGATTCCCGCCGACAAAACATGTACAGCTGTAGCGAAATACACAAATTCTCAACCTAAACAGTGCTTCGATAAAGACATTAATTTTGTTACGAAGGCAGAAATTATACTAAGAAGTAAAACAACGACAGAAAACAATTGAACTGTCTCTGTTTATGATGAGAAGCTTTATTTTTGTAAATTTACAATTAAAAATGCTCATTTGCTCAAACAACACTTACATGCAGTGTAGTAACGCTCGTTCTCCGGTCATCTCAGCGAAGTAAACCGACGAGTGGTCAGTGCAAAACTTGCTCTGATATTCTCTTCTGTGCTCGAAGTAGAACCAGTGGGAGCCGTTAAGTCTTTCTAACTTTTACGCTAGTTCGGACAATCTTGCTGCATGCGGCTACAAGCCGTAAATAACTGTAGCTCCTTTCAAATTCAACCCGGCATTTCGCATTTTCATCCACAAGCTTTGAGCTCCGCGTTTCGTAATTTCCACTGGAAAAGTGCTCGTTTTCATGGGCCACAATACGGCCGGATTCCTCTGGACTATAAACCTTTACCTGCCTTGAGATCCGTATTTAAAAATTAACTTAAAAGCGAACTTTGAAGGCATCGTTCTTCTCTCGAAAGCCGCTCAAACTTCTCGAAACTGAAAGCTTAGCTGAAGTCCAGTTTGTGATTGACAGCTGTCGCTTCGTTAGCCAATCAAATTATTTGAACAATTCTAACAAGGATTGTGATTGGCCTATTTTAGCGTGCTTTATCAGAGAACAGTGCACGGCTGACGCCACTTTTCCTCGTTTGGAAAATAAAGTTTGGTTTGAAAATTCAGCCGAAAGCGTGGGGAAATTATCTGATTCTTTATCATAAAACAAATAAAGAAGCCCCGACTGTGCTCTGTTCTGTTGTAAAGCACGCAGGAAGCGGGAGAGCACGAAAGAAGTGTAGGGGAAAACACGAGACGTAGGGCAAACATGAACATGGGTGTCAAATGGTATTTGATAATACCGATTTGAAATTGTGTTATTTCAAAAGGATTCAAAATATCACTGGCCTAAGGGACTCTGGACATTTGCATAATCTTGCATTATCTTACCATTTAATACAACGTGCGTAATGGCCTTTGCGCGCTGCGGGTCATTTGATATCGTTTCAACACACAACAAAATAAACGGCACGCAATGCATGTAGAAGCGATGACGTTTAAAAATTGTTCCTAGAAGATTGGAACATGAGCAGACAAACTGATTCTTAAACTTTTGGGTTAGAAATTTTAGGGATTTACATTTAGGGTAGTCCATTGGTGGCTCATTCAAGTAGTTCATGTACCAGGTCCATCTTGCCAGTCCATGTGCTAAGGGTCAGCGAAATGTACCGACCCAAATAAAAAGCACTCCGCTGAAAAGTTCCTCTCTCTGAAATCAACACCTTATTATCTTTAAAGATATTTGGCAAAGCTAATTACCTCACCGGAAATTAATTTGTTCTTTTAACCATATACTTGTCCAAGAGAAAATCATTTTGTCTTGACTTGTCATGTCGCGTGTGTGACCCGCTTGTCTATCTAAAATTGTATGTATCGAAGATGTGTTATCATGAGTTTGCCCGTGAGCGCAAATTTATCCGACACTGTATAAACCACCCCTAAATCTTCGTTTAAAAGCTGAAATTAAAAGCACTCCGCTGATCCTACAAACAACAAAGGAAAGCCGCAAAGTACAAGTTTTTCTCTCTGAAATCGACACCTTATTATCTTTAAAGATATTTGGCAACGCTAATTACCTCACAGAAACTTAATTTGTTGTTAACCATATACTTGTCGTCAATGAACATTCGTATTGTCTTTACCCTGACAAAACGATTATCGATTGTTTAATCACAACCACTCTTTCGTTGACAGAAAATATAAAACAGCACATTTCCAGAACTTCATAAAAACTGAAAACTGCAAATGAACCGTACCCTGACTTCATTATCACTACTGTAAACTGTATATCTCAGTGCTCATACAATACTCGTTCAGTTCACTTCAAGACTGGCAAAAGTACAACTGCGCTACCAATCCGTAAATTTTATGTAGACCCTTCAGCTATCGTGTGTGCGACTTGCTTGTCTATCTAAATTTGTATGTATGGACGATATGTTCTCATTAAGAGTTTGCCAGTGCCGGAGCGCAAATTTATCCGACACTGTATGAACCAAAATCAACTCCCAAATCTTCGTTTAAAAGCTGAAATTAAAAGCACTCCGCCGATCCTACAAACAGCAAAGGAAAGCCACAAAAGAAACCCGCATAGAAATGTTACTCTCTCTGAAATCGACACCTTATTATCTTTAAAAAAATTTGGCAACACTAATTACCTCACCGGAAATTAATTTGTTGTTTTAACTGTATACTTGTCATATCGATTAAAAGCAGTCTGCTGATCCTACAAACAGCAAAGGAAAGCCGCAAAGCCTTCACCTATCGCCTGTACGACTTACTTGTCTATCTAAACTTGTATGTATGGAGGATATGTTCTTATTATGAGTTTGCCCGTGAACGCAAATTTATCCGATACTGTTTAAACCAAAATCCACCCCTAAATCTTTTTTTAAAAGCTACAATTAAAAGCACTCCGCTGAACCTACAAACAGCAAACGAAAGCAGCAAAAGAAACTCTCAGAGTGCAGTTCGCTTCTAAAGAGGGAAAAATCGTGCGCGACATAAGCGCGACAAACTATGCGAAATCACTATCCGGAAAGGAATACGTGCATGCCAGCATAAAGCGATGACGTCACACAATACGTCATCGCTTAAAAATACGATGTATTTCGTATGTCAGGCTATTGATGGCGTCACATTTTCACCGCAAAAAACAGACGCTTTGGGAAAGTTTTGAATGCGTTGAAATTTGTTGTCCTTTGGGAAAATCTTCCGCAAATGATTTGAATTATTCCAAAACTCGATTAAAAACCGTCATTAGAATTTTTACATCAAAAGCAAAACAACACATGTCTGTTTGAGGGCACACAGAGCACTTAATTGCGTGGGATATCGATCTTAAAATTGCCAGCAGCGATATTGATATCTACGCTTAGTCATGAATTACTCTCTTTTCCAGCCCCACATAATCTTGTCATTATCTAGATCAGTTTAGTTTGTCAATTGATACACGAATATATAAAAAAGGGTGTCTTCCTACTGTAAAACATGGGCTATGTATCTCCTGCTGACGCTAACCAGATGGTCTGCGTGTGTGTTTTTTGAGTCGTAAACATTATTGAATTTTCCGCGGTACTTCTTTCTTATATTCCGCGTGTGGTATCAATTTTAAATTACCATGATAATAGACGTAAGTGAAGTATGATCATCGCAGTAAATTTTCCAATTTAAGCAACTGGAAAGAAGAAGCCTGAAAAAAAAAAAAAAAATCAGGGCTTCAACGGGACTCGAACCCGTGACCTCCGCGATACCGGTACGATGCTCTACCAACTGAGCTATGAAGCCACACATTGGGAGCGAGGTCAATTAATTGAGTTCATATCTTCCCGTGAGTGAAATGATGTGAAGTATACATGAAATAATTCATATTTGAACTGCGGTAGTAGATGAAAGTGAAGTATGATCATCGCAGTAAATTTTCCAATTTAAGCAACTGGAAAGAAGAAGCCTGAAAAAAATCAGCTATTCAAGGATGAATAGTGATAATACTGCGATGATCATACTTCACTTTCATCTACTACCGCAGTTCAAATATGAATTATTTCATATATACTTCGCATCATTTCACTCACGGGAAGATATGAACTCAATTAATTGACCTCGCTCCCAATGTGTGGCTTCATAGCTCAGTTGGTAGAGCATCGTACCGGTATCGCGGAGGTCACGGGTTCGAGTCCCGTTGAAGCCCTGATTTTTTTTTTTTTTTTTTTTTTTTTTTTTCAGGCTTCTTCTTTCCAGATGCTTAAATTGGAAAATTTACTGCGATGATCATACTTCACTTTCATCTACTACCGCAGTTCAAATATGAATTATTTCATATATACTTCACATCATTTCACTCACGGGAAGATATGAACTCAATTAATTGACCTCGCTCACAATGTGTGGCTTCATAGCTCAGTTGGTAGAGCATCGCACCGGTATCGCGGAGGTCACGGGTTCGAGTCCCGTTGAAGCCCTGATTTTTTTTTCAGGCTTCTTCTTTCCGGTTGCTTAAATTGGAAAATTTACTGCGATGATCATACTTCACTTTCATCTACTACCGCAGTTCAAATATGAATTATTTCATATATACTTCACATAATAGACGTAGTATTTACACATCTGATCGTGATTTAAATTGCTGAATAGTGATAATTCACTACTCGACTGATTTTATCAACAGGCTGCGGTGAGGTTATACTCAATTAATGCTGTGTTGAAGGCTACTGCGAGCTGACTGAACTTCAAATATACCAACTTGACTAAACCAGGAGGTAAGATGATACTTTGTTTACAAGCCAAAAACACATTTTAACAGAAAGTTTCTAATGGTTTTTGTGGGAAACGCAAGTACACGAAATGATTGCCCCTTTGGCGATCTTTGACGTTCTGCTCCAATTCTTAAGCGAGTAGCTACAGTGTTTACTATTAGTAATTATATAGAAAACATGTATCGCGTTTCTATCGAGTTTTAGAAATACGAGTCGAAATTTGGAAGAACGAGAACACGAGACGACAGGCGAGTGTTTTCATAGCTTTTTCCACCACGTCCGATGATGAAAACGGAGTTAAAGGTACTTAAAAGTCTTAGTTTGCATGTAAATATTTTAAACTCTTGTTTTAAACTAGAGACTTGGAAGTATGTAAAGAGCTGAGACAACCATCCCATCAGAAAACCCTCTTGACAAAATTTTGTTGAGAAAAGAGAAATCTGAAGCTTTGTCCATATAGCTACTCATAACATGTCTTAAAATATCGCAATATTTCCAAAATAATTTTTCTCGTTTCCCGACCAAGTTTGGCCTTTTTTTCATGAATGTGATGAGCCATAAGTTATGTACGTCAGTCGGAAGATCACTCAAAGCTTACCAGCTTGAAATTCATTTGCTAATCGGCAAAGCATCGAGACCTTTTCATTTTCGATTTCAGATGACATCCTAGTGGGACCAGACTACAGGTGTAATCACAGATTATTCAACGATCTTGGACATTCCGCTCAATTTCGGGGAGTGTCAAAAAGTTTAAATTTTAATATCGCCAACAAGCTACACTAGTATTAATGAGTCCTCAAGTCTTTCTTTAAAAACAATCTGTTCGAAAATCATCCTGTCAGTAACATCGCGTTTTCAACATTCATTTCCGGACATACGCCCTAAGTAACAAACACATCAAAATTAGTTTCCTAGTCAAATCCAGAATCAATATTAGTTGATATCCCTTATAATATCCCTTACTCGATGTGTTTGGTTCATTTTCCCTTTTAAGACTCTTTAAAAATCTAAATATTCAAGCTATGCTAGTATTATTGAGTCCTCTACTTATTTATTAAAACAACGGTCTGTTCGAACATCATTCTGCCCGTAACATGGTGTTTTCAACAATCATTCCAAGGCAAGTGCAACAAATACATCAGAAACACTTGGCTAGTCAAAATTAAAATTAATAGTTTCGTGTAAATATCCATCACTTAATGCTTTTGGTTTGTTCTGCATTTTAAGAGTCTTTCTACAACAACCCAAATATACACGCCTTGCAGACGGCCATAGCTTACAAGACGAAGCTGGAGTCTAACATTAAAAATGGTTTCTAATATGATATTTTACAGGTTCATATTATTGCGTTAGGCGAAAATGAAATGAAAACATGAAATGGCAACAGTCGAAAAAATTGTCTGCAGCCTTCCAAATGATGGAGGAAAAGAGAAAAAACGAGTAAAACACCATTTCTTGCTAAAACTCAAAATCCGAGAGTTAAACAGGCCCGGTATTTGCGCAAAACTTGAATCTGACAGTGAAAAAGATAAATGGATCCATCTCACACCGTCAGGGCCGCAACAAGTGTAAGACTTGTTGCCACCGTCGATGTTTATTTTCGGTGGACTCGTAACAAATCAAAGCATTAATTTGGACCATCAAAGTCATCCGGCGGAATCTCTTAAGTCATCCTTTCCGGGACAGACACTTTTTTTGCTTGCGAATCCATATAACTAATAAACTTGTTTTACTCTTTGACTTTTTATGAATGTCGGTTTTGTTACGTCTATCGTCTCCTTCGTGCATGCACAGATGTATAACAACAATAAAACCATTTATGATGAGTGCGGACCCGCACAGTGCCCTTCAGTTCAAGAGTTCTTTGGCCTCTTAACAATATACAATCAAGTGTAAATTTAAAACTGACGAAAAGAAAAGGGTGAAGTGATCCAAAACACCTTTGACGTGGATTATGCTCAAGACACTACAGATTTAACAGAGCTGCTGACGCGCGGCCAACATTAATTCTTGTTTTCATATTTCACTCGTTCTTATTTCTGCCTCAGGGGAAAATAAAATGAAACTAACTGAAAGTGTCAACAGTAGAAAAACATGTATCCAACCTTCAACTGATAAAGTTCTCAGTTTTACTTTTGCTTAAATTGAAAACTAAAGAAATTATACATGACAAGCCAATGTTACTTTGCCATCGGGATAATTGTGATAATTATGACATAATGTACTTAGTAAGGTTTTGACGAACAATGGCAGAAAACTCAGCGCTCCACTGTACGAGAAATGATCAAAATGCATGGGTAAGGTACGGCCATTTGTCTGTCTCCTTGTACCGGATGTCGTTACGAATCTTAAACAACAACTGCATGAGGCTCAAATTGATTTAAAGAATTATTAATTTATCGAGGACCGAGGTTTGCATAAATTTTCATAAGATATGCGGCCGCCTGTCTCAAAGCGGCGAAGCCTAAGACAGGTGCTTCTTGAGATGAGATAAAAACAGTAGCTCAAGGAGACCCATGGAGGCTGGGGCAGCTTTCCCGCTGTTTTCTTCGCGTGACAATGTATTTCTAACTCATCCAGCTGCAGCATATAAACATAGGTTTCTGTGAGTCTTTGCTAGCATTGTGGGTAGGGCATACGAATTGGTAAATAGCGGCGAGTTTGTTTTTGAATATTTTTGAGCTCGATATTTTACGCCAAGAAAATTTTCTTGAAATAAAATTTCAGATCGTGTTAATACTTTCTGTTATAGACTTTAGCACTTTGCTTTTATCATCTCGTTTTCGTGATAACAAAATATATCGCTTTTAGTGACTAGTCAAAGCAGTTCAGTACTTATTATTATTTCTTAGTATTTTGTTATGATTTGACTACCTGCCTCGCAATCTAGATCTTCTCTCGGGAATGCTCTTTGCACAAACAGCGTCTCTTTATGCCTCGCTTATATTCCTGATCTTTTCATAATCATGGAACACAGCTACAAGTTTTTCAAAGAACTTCTGATAGAGAAGCTAAAGCCGGAAAAATTGAAGGAAAAACTAAACTCTTCATGTTGAAATATGAATTTTCTGTACAGTTCTTTGCCTGGCACGATCGAGTGACTTCTATTTTGGCGAAACAAAAAAACAGTAAGGCTAGAAATAATATTTCACTGGATTTTATATTTCGTTGCTAATCGTCACCAAGTAAGCATTAATTTTTTTTTATTATTACTGTTTTAAAAACATGTTAACCATTTAATTGTTGGTAAACTTTGATTAGCTTGTGGTAGGATTTGTAGCCAACAACCAGTTAATACATTGTTGCTTTGTCTGAGACTAAAAAATGATTTAACCTCTTGTCGTATTAGCCATGATCATGTTTAGTCATGGTGATATTTACGTGGATATCAAAATTGTGCTTTGTGTAGCTTCTAAGTATATGTTTTTACCACGGTAGTTTGTAATGTCAAAAAACAGCCAATAAAAATCATCGGCGTGCTGACCAGTGCGGTTTATAGACCTGTTAGGCCAAGCATCATTTCACTCTTTCTTGCTCTGACCAATGCAGAGATTGCATCGCTTTTGAGAAAACCTCTCAGTCAAGCAAGCGTTACTGGTTTTGCTCAGCGACATCTTATCAGAATATCTAGCCATTCTATTCCTTTTCGGCCGAAACTAAGCTTTTCCTTCACATTCACCAGGTAAACAGTTCCTATATTTTATTATCTCTGAGAATTAAGAGGTGAGGTATCGAAGTAGTTATGGCTTTGACTCGAGAATGAATCCTTGGACATTCTCCTGTCTTCCGTATAAGCAGTTGATGTTTTTTAAGCAGACAATTCCAGCCTCCCTGGCTGAAAGATTTCATTGCCACAGTGCTTGGGTGAGGATGTGGCTCGAAATAGTGACTGATTTAATATCTTCCCGTTTTTGTCCTCTAGTAGTGGTTTTCGTTGTTGCCGGAGAACCTAATGCACATCTTGCAAAATTCTTATAGAGCTAACTTGGCTCTCAACTGTATTGAGAGTCTGACCCCACGTTTAAGATGTTTCACAGGAGGTTCTGTGGAAAAATACACATAACTTTACTTTTGTTGTAACAACCACTGAGAACACAGAGGTGTTCTGGATCATTACCTTGAAATTTTTCTACCGTGAAGATAAACTTTTGAATAGCTGAATAGTGAGGGCAACACACAGTTGTTCGTAACCTAAGAGGGGGTGTTTTAAAGTCTTTGAGTTTTTGTGGTTAATTTAGCCATTTTCTCTTTTCATGTATATTTACAGTGTGCACTTCAAACCAAGCCGTGTATTTTTTACGATACGCAGTGAATCAGCTTTTATTATGTCACTTTGACTTGTTTTTGTCTGTTTTTGTTTTTGTAAGTGCATATTCAACTACATTTGGCCGAATCATCAAATTTCAAATTCTGAGAGTGAAAAGAAGGCGAACGACGAATTATATTCGACGAGATAATAAATCACTATGCAAAAGATCGAAGTTAAATCTGGCCTGGCGAGCAGAAATTACGAGGCAGGATGCCCTGACATCATGAAGATAAGCGAAAAAATGCACGTGACATTTAATGGCTATTGATTTTCCTGTACAAGGTTTGCATGAAAAAGAACAATTTCAACAGTTTCTCCAGTTTTTCTAGCCTTGTGGAACTCTAATATTATGATTACACTATAATTGTTTGATTCACTGGCGCAAGCTAAGGACCCGCATCTAAGCGCATAAGAATGTAAACAGAAATTTACTCGTTACTAAGAAATTTCAAGATACCTTCAAATGTATAACATGGCAATGAGGTTAGCTGCTAAGTTCAGGCAATCTGAGCTACGTTTTACCTCCAACGGAAGCACACTACGTACCCATGGCCATGTACACAGATATGAACCTTACGTTCAGGATACAGATAAGGCCATTGACAAATAAGATAACCTTCAATTACTAAGATTTCAAAATTCCACGCGCCAAGCACTGGTTGTTGACTTGCCTTTTAACTGAGCCGATACTTACACCTCGAGGACATATAAATCAATACTTCCGCGCTAAAGCGTTTCTGAGTTTCTCGTGAAAAGAAAAATATCTAAAAAATTTTTAAGAGGGTCTTAGGTTAATTTCCCGATGTGACAATACCATCTACCCCCGCCGCTTTCCCGCTCCTCCCGATCAATTCTAGACTAATTAAAGAATCAACTAGAAAGGAAAGAATCATGATAAACCTTAATTAAAGAACCATAGAAAGAAACCAGAATCATTTTGTTTAAAACATGTCGATTGAAACCAAAACTATGGTATGGGAATGAAAATAAAGTACATACAAAATGGGGACAGGATTTGGTAGGCAAGATGTGTTTAAACCCGTCAATGTTATTCCTTGGATTTTACCAAATTAAAGAGCATTGAATTTAACGAAAAAAAGAGCATTGAACTTCACGAAAAAAAAAGGATATATTTTTTAAAAAAAATTGTATGTGTGTATGCACGTAGACGGAAAATGAGAAGCCATGATTATAAAAATTCAAGGAATATTAAAGGAATTCTTTAGTAGAAGCAAATCGAGTTTTATAACATAACTAAAGCAAAGCGCGCGCTCTGATTGGTTAATTTAGCGTCTACTATTTGCCCATGGGTGTACCCTGCTGACGTGTGTGCTAATGTTTACAAAGCAAATCTTTTGACAGACATTGTTTCCAAAGTAATGACCGACGTTCTTCTGCCAGAAATGCGAAACTGTCTTCACAGTTGTCTGAAGATCAAACTTTATCGAGTTACCGGTGTGCAGTCGGTTGCCATGAATGAATTTTCGCGCGCTTGCTTTTTCTTGTCATGTAAGACTACACGAACCTTTTTTTGTGATGTAGCTCAATAAAAGGACTTCTGTTGTTCCAATGTCTCAATGTTGTGTTATAAAACAATTGGTAAACGCCATAGCGTACACTATTGAGTTATGGATGCACTTGGGAGGTTTGCTAAGCACTCAAGAAGCTAGAGTCGCACTCGGCTATCGCCTCGTGCGACTCTAGCTTCTTGAGTGCTTAGCAACCTCCCGCGTGCATCCATAACTCAATAGTGCAGGCTATGGCGTTTACCATTTGTTAATTCTAGCACCAAATAACCTTTCCTATAAATTTTTATTAGACCTTGATTCTCGTTAAATGATTTCAAATAAACCCGCCCTGCACAACTTTCCAGAACATTCTCAGACAGTCAAAGAAGACTACGATTAGGTTAAAGAAACAAGCTATTCCAGACGTCGCTTAATTGTAATCCGATTAAACTGCATATTTAAAACTATAGAGGTCAGCGATATATTCATTTGTTATAGGTGCAAGTTAAGAAAATGTTTTGACCGCGCATTATCTGAAAGACAATAGCTTTGATTTGTTTTTACACCTACATAACATAGCTTTTAAATTACAGAGCTTTTAAATAGTCAGCGACTAAGCTAAAAGAACAAAATGTGCCAATTGACACAACAATCGTTTTGTAATAAGCTTATGCAAGAACACGACAAGCATTTTTTTCTCTGGTATTTCATCAGCCGATAACAAACCGCTAATGACTTCTGCAAGGTAATCAATCTCTAAGTATTTTACCCGATGCATGCCTTGTCGATAACGTTCCACGTACAAGGGTCAGCTTCCGATTTTTACTAGAAGAATCTTGAGAGAGATTCCTGCTGTACATAGACTGCGACCAAGCAGTAAGATCGGATGTGGCAAAAGATCTAAAAACATCTAATCAGCTTAACACTCGGAAGAGAAATCACACTTTGCGTAAAGGACAAGTTGACCGTGTGCCCGACTGCATGATACAAGAGAGATTTCGCTGACTGAGTCGTGGCGACGTGCACTTTGGTGAGATTCAGTTTAAAGCAATGCCTGTTTGTTAAATAGTTTTAGTTCAAAAAACTAATTTATGGTGAAATTCATTTTAGACCACAGTAGACGAAGAGAATCAGTCAGTTCACTAGTGATCATAAGTGTAATGTTTGTTTATGAGCGTGGGTTGCTGTATCCTGATCAATCTCGATCCTGAAATATTAGCCTAAAAGGACTGCGTCCGTGTGGAACTTATGTACTGATCAAGGATTACGGCTCAGCAAACGCCAGTAATACCGGCCGTACGTTTCCTAACTGGGTATTTTCGCACGCAACAAGCTGCAACAATTATCAACTCGCTCCCTATTGCCAAAAATCTGGTCGCCAGCTGTAGCTTAAAAATTGATGCCTGCTGCAAATTTGGACGATTTAATCAAAACATTTATTCCATTTCTCGTTCTTTGACTAACAATGCTATAAAGTAATACTAGTGTTTGCGTTAATGGAAGATATCGGAGAATCGCAAGAAAAGCCGATTACTACGTTACCATTTGTGAGCTGAGGCCAGTTGGTTAATTATTTGAAATGTTGTGCTGTATCGTATTGGATCATTCTCTTTCATAAGAGTAACGACAAGTTCCGGTTTTCGACCAAGCCTCAAGACCCAGCGTATTTCAAACGAGGGAGTTGAATACCTGTACAGTTTAACCCGGTGTTTAGTAACCTCGGATGAGAGCTACTGTTGACATAACATTTTAACACACGTGGAGGAAAAATAAATATAAAGATTGCATCCCGACAACGGCTAATTATGTAGTGTCTAGTGACGTTTTCCAGTATAGAACTGAATTGGAAAGATTCTATTCGTATTGTAGAAGTAAGCAAATCTCTGGCCTAAATTGTGAAGTTGTGCAAAATTGGAGAAATGAAGCAAAATGAAAACCACCAAAATAATCGACGGAAAGTTTTAACCGAATACTTGGTACAAGTATCCCCAAGAAGAAGAAGAAGAAGACTGAGTTTCGTGGACATCACTTCGTTTTTTTTTTGTTTTTTTGTTTTTTTTTTTAACTTTTTGGTTTGGAGCTCTGCTTTATTTATTCTCAGCTTGGTAATGAAAACCACAGGCTACTCCTCTTCGCTATTTGCGGGTAAATTTACGAACACGGAAGCCCTTCCTGCGGAAATACATTCTGTAAACTTAATCTGCCGTTAACATATCCGCCTTCAGTCGTCATGAAGATAACTATAATTGCACATTTTTATTTCGAGCCGGCGTAGATACTTTAGCGAGCATAAGATTTTATTTCAGCAAACATTGAATCAAAATCGAATTGGTTGTCTATGTTAACTTGACTCCTCCCTGACTCTGTGCCTTGTTGTCGAAGCTGAACTAAGACTCCCCAGGAACTAAAACAACTAAGCACGATCAGTTACAAGTTGTTGACACTTACCAACTGTCGCAAAGGAATTTTCAAAGGTATTTCAATCAGTTCAGTTGAAATTGATAGTGTCCTCTTATTAAAGCAAGCGAGTTATCACGCATGCTGAGCTGAGAAGGTCAGAGCAACACTTCATATGCATCTCGGTAATTTCTTTGTCAGAACGCTTTAGTCTCCTACTTGTGAGGTTCGGGCCGTCGTTACGCTTAACTCGTATCAGCGTTAGACAGTCAACTTCGCGGCCTGCCTTTCGACACCTTACTTCTGAGCCGCGCAATCCATTACGTCCCGATGACTTTTATTCAGCTGTAGCATGAACAGATCAAGGAGGGAGAAAGAAACTCGTACTGCCAACTTCACTTCTCAGGTAGCTTTAAATGCATTTTTATCTCCACTGAAACTAAATTGTAGTCTGGTGAAAACATCTGGTGAAAACATCTTTATGAGTGGATGAATGAATATCATATGTCATCAGATGGAATAAATAAATAAATATCTTCTGGGTAACTGCAGCCGGCCAATGACTGAGTTGCCAGTAATCGGATACCCGTGTTTGCGCAAAGAACTCTGGGATCGTCAGGGGGCAAACATTGCAAGTCGCTAGAAGGAAATGTATGGCGAAGAGTTGTTTCGACGCCCAAAAACACGGTTTTGGGGAGAGATCAACGCTTTTTCGCCATTGTTTTATCGCGAATGGATTTTGGCAATGTGGATACATGGAAAATGTAAGTTTTTGTTTGAATAACCGTGAAATAAGTGATAAATTTACCGATAAGCTCCCTTTTGCTTGCGTGAGGTTTATTGTGAAATACATTGAAGAGCATATTGAAAATTTCAATACACGCCTGATCTCGAGAGGCTACCCGGAGCAAATGGTAGAAAAGACCCTCCGAGAAGTTAAATATAAAGACAGAAAAGAAGCTCTAAAACAGAAATCGAAAATTGCAGAAGGAACTATTACCCTTTGTGTCGGGCAATTTCACTCAACCGTCAATACCAAACTTTGGAAAGCATAATCACGCACAAATGGCACTTTTGAATACAAATACTCAGAGATATATTCAAGGAGCCACCCTTGATCTGTTATAGAAAAGGAAAATCGCTGAAATACGTGCTTCTAAAAGCAAAAGAAAGGCTTTGAGCAACACAGTAGCCACACAGCATGAGTCGCGCGGACTCATTTGTCATTAAATCAACCCCAGACAGTACAATGATCGCCACCGGGCTTATTTCCAGTATTATTTGTATGACTGAGCTTTCAAATAAGCCAGAAGTAACCTGTACACAACTTTAAAGGCTTTACTGGGTTATTTCCTCTCGATTTATACCTAATTAATTTTGTAATATTTTCAGACCATTACGCGATGTAAATTTCACAATAAACCTCACGCAAGCAACGGAGTTTATCGGTAGATTTTGTCACATATTTCACGGTTATTCAAACAAAAACTTACATATTCCACATATCAGCATTGCCCAAATCCATTCGCGATAAAAACGACGGCGAAAAAGCGTTGATCTCTCTCAAAAATCGTTTTCTTGTACCTCAAAACAACTTTCCGCCATACATTTCCTTCCAGCTACTGACAATGTTTGCCCCCTGACGATCTCACAGTTCTTCGCGCAAACACGGGTATCTGATTACTGGCAACTCATTCATTGATATATCGTATATGGAAATGCAAAAGTCCAAGGTCGTAAGACACCCAGAAAAAATAACAAAAACAACGAGCGGAAACGGATTTGCTTTTAATCATTTCTTAAGTTCGTACTTTTGTAATGCTCATTTCATAATATTGATGTCACTTTTAGCCTTCTTTTCAACCATAAATTTTGACAAATGTCAGCATGCAGTTCAAAGAGAACCCCATTAACTTAGTTTGAAAACATTTTTCACCAGTACCCTCTTCAGCGAATTGTGTATTAAGTTGTCAAGTATCCAGTTCTTCCCTATTGATTATTGTAGCTGCTATTTATGTTTTAGGTTATCAGCAACACGAACAGCGTAAGGCCTTGAGATATAGTTTAATAACTGGAAGAAAGGCAAATTAACTAAGTGCCGTACTTGATCAACATGTCATCTTTATAATTACTACCTTTTCTTGGAGTAGAAAAGCTAGCACTTTTGGGCAACCGAAGTCCACAGTTCTTCATGGGTCTCATCGAGCCCGTGGAATTGAGTTTTAACTGTATTTTGGTATTTTAAAACCACTCAATCGCCACTTCTACTTTTGTTTTTATCAGAATGCAGATGTCGAACAGCACAGACAGTCCACTGCCTGATCTTTCACCAGACACCGAATACTCAGGAATACCAAGAACTCCTCTAGTAGTTATTCTGGCGTGTCTTTCATTTGGCACGGTCCTTGGTAACAGCATAGTATGCTTCGCGATCTATAACCATCCAGCTTTGCGTCATGTAACCTACATGTCAATCTTCAGCCTGGCAATCGCTGACTCTTTGGCAGGCCTGGTGGCCATGCCGAGCTATATCTTTAAAAAGTTCACATGGGAAGAACCAATGCAGACGATCGTGTGCGACATTTTTCGCTCTTCCTACTTTCTCACGGGTTACGCTTCCATTCTGAGTTTGTCTGTCATCAGTTTAGAGCGCCTGATCGCCATCAGAAATCCGCTGAACCATGTTACTATTGTCACTCGTCGTCGTGTTGCCCTGGCGCTACTGTTCGCCTGGATAGACGCCCTGTTTGTTTCTTCCCTTCCTTTTGTCCCATGGGAATCAAACGAACCTTATAAGGAGTGCAACTACAGCCCGACCCACTGGTGGAGCATCATGGTTATCATATCCAACGTCATAGTTCCATTTCTTGTGATCGTGATCTGCTACACCCACATGTACATTACGGCTCAGTCGCACATCAAGAAGATATCAAGTAATAAGAGAAACATATCGCACAACAGAGAGCATTCCCGCAAAGATTATAAGGAGCGCCGAGCAAATATCACCATCATGATTGTGATTGGCGTCTTTGTGGCCTGTTGGTTTCCATCTTGCTTTTATTATTTCTTACAAAAAACATGTCCGCAATGTTTCTCAGAATCGTTCCGTTCGAAGCAAAGCCTTGTCAATGCTTTGGTAAAGATTCTGACTTTTACATCGTCCTTTGTGAATTCATTAATTTATTGCTGGAGAAGTCGTGAGTTTAGAAGCGTTTTCCTGAAAATTTGCATTCGCAAGAAGCGAAGCTTTTTTGACTCATTCTCTATTTATTTCAACAGTTACATTTCACGACGGGGCAACGATGATCAAACGAGGTTGCAATGTTCTACGACACAAGAAAATGTGAACATTATCAAAACTAGTGACAGCAAAGACAGCATTGTTTAGAAATAGTGAAGTCAGTAGAATGATAAATACTAAAAAGCGGAGCAGGATCATTCTTCTATTAAATCTTAACCTCGGATAATGTATTTATAGGTTTTTGATCAATTCAATGAATATCGGTTACCAGCCATCATACCTGTGCCTAAGTGTTTGACCGTATATGGAAAACAAGTGCGGCATGGGCAGCTTAGTTAAAGGCCTTTCACCTGAAATGAAAGTTCAGTCGGGAAAGATGGCTCAAAAGAGCACATTTGGAAAGCGTTCTTAAGCAAAAATACTATACAGGGAATAATAGGCCATTAGATCCCGGAAACCACAAAAAATGTTACATTGTCATAATAAACTCAACTACCAAGAGTTTTATAGAAACATTTCATGGAAATGCTTGTACATTTTTGAACGTACAACAAATGGGAAGAAGCCAAGATTAGCGTGCCAAAATTTTACGGGAAGATCCAAAACGACACAAAATCAGTGTATTGGTGAAAACAGATTGACCGTCGCAAAAACAGCTAAAACCCTTGAAGTGCCAGTAACCCCAATTTTTATTTCTTTTGATAAAATCTACTAGTTTCCCTGATTACTTCGGGGAAAAAATTACCTCGATTGATAAAATCCCTGCGTTTCTACAGGCGTTTGGACATGTAATTTCTATGTTCACGACCAGGCAAAGTGGAATCTTGGTGGGGTTACTAGTGACGTCACTTCGAGAACCGGGCTAAAACACTCCAGAGACTTTGAGGACTGAACTTCGAGGGCTGTGAAAACATTTTTGGGTTATTTTTGATTACTTTTTATCAAAACTGGACAAGGTTTTAAAGTGAAAGAACTGTTTCATCTAGCATTACAATTCGGAGTCTAGCTACAATTTGGACGGCTGCGATGTTTATATATATTTTTTCCATTTCCATTTCGAAGTGCGGGTCGCCAGTCGAGATCGCAGTAATTTATGCCAGGATCGACAATTTGCTGGTCCATTTGGGTTATAAAGGTACAAATAATGGCTGAGGAGTTAACTTACAGTTCTAAAAGAGTTATAAAGATTTCAATGAACACGAAGAGTTGGTAATTCGACTTCACGGAACGTGCAGATTTCAGTGTCGAAACACTTTTAGATTCAAACATTACCCCGAAATAAATGCGACGCAGTCGAATTCCACCCCTACCTACTTCTCCAGGTCAAGATGTAAAATATGGTGGCCCAGCATTCTCATAGGAAAATCACATTAATATACATAATATTTGTCAGTAGACTAGATGACATAAAATAAAAATAGCAAAGAAGTAAAAACGCATCAAATGTTTTCCGTCCACACCTTGCCGGAGGAACTTAAAAAACGTAGTAATAACAAGTCATTTTGGATTTGTGTTTGAGGAAACCTCGGTCAGGGAAATCACATGATTATCGTGACGTCATCGTTTTCGAAAAGCTCGGCCGTTTTTAAAATGTTTTCCGCTCACACGAAAATGAAAAGCTGACGTTTTCAAATTCCTGGTTTCAGCGTGGACCAGTAGTTCCAGATAGACGGGTAATAGAGCTCTCTATTTGGGTCGTGTCTGGTTTCTGTGGCATCAGACTGTGGTTCCCTGTGACGTTTCACGGCATTAAAGATTAACAGCTGGGAAAGCACCACGCCTGCATTCACGCCCATCGTATCTTGCTCACCTTTGTTCATGACGCTTGGTCCCTCTGAAATCATGTTCACCAGCGCAAGGAGTAAGTGAGGTACCGCAGACCGCTGACAATCGGTATCAAATGTACCATTAAAGCATGGCTTCTTATCTAATAGCTCTTTCCTCACAAGCATTGCCGCTTTTGCAAGATGCATGGCCTCAGTGTCATAGTCATCAGTTTGGGCAAAGTGTAAAGCGGCACCAATGTCGCCAGAAAATGCCAGCTTTACTTCCTTTCTTTCAGTATATGCGCCAATTAGCAAGCTCTGGTATTTGTGCGAGCAGGCTATCCTTTAACCTTGTACTGTTTACACGGCCTGGAACATGCCCTCCAAGCTGCTCAAGTGAATACGAGTACATTTTTGCCAAATCTGACAACTGGAAAACCATTGGCCTTGGAGCCTCTTCTATATACATAACAAGTTCCGTTAAAGCAATAGCCTCCAAAGAACTTGCGAAGATTCATTATCTCCTTGCTCTTTCAAGGGTCTGATGTTTCTGAGTCGATTATAAAGAGTCGTGAAGCAGGATGGGTGGTAATATGCATCGAGGGTATGCATATCACCAGCTGCCAATTTTGACAACAGCGTATGATCTTGAAGCTTTGTGGCAGCTGCTCTTACGTTGCTATCAACAGCAAATGCTGCTGCTCTACGAAGATTTGTACCTGTTATGACATAAAAATTGCGAAATAGCAAAATTACAACTTTTCGCTTAAATGTATTTTGCTTCGTTTCACAATTTCATCCTCAATTGTTTTTTTTTTCGATTTTACATCCTATCAGAAATAAGTGTTATTCTGAATTTTCTGCACTGTTGCATTAACTCACATTTGTTTACAAATAAGCCTTCTATTAGTGAAGTGTGAACAACCAGAATGTTTAGAATATTCAGTGACTTTTATATGAAGTACAACCCAGTTTTTATTATTCTTTGACAATATATTTACGTGCAAAATGTCTTTGGGTAAGAAATGTACAAAAGAATGAAAATCTCAGCTTACAACGAACATTCCACGCATATCATACATGTAAGTTGTCACTGATTTACTGCTGTGTTACCCAGGGCAGATTTAAATATAGTTATCTTGAGTTTCCTACCCGCTTCCTCGCAAAAAAGCATCGCTTTCTGTCATCTCTGGTCGAAGACCTGGCTGTTGTTCCAAGAGAGGCATGTCTAGTTTTGATCGGAATCGGTTGTGTAGAAGTCTCCTCATCAGAGTCGTCCTCACTGACCTCAGCATGCTTCCTCTGCTGAGCTCTGGTCAGCTTTGCACTGCTGCATGTATTGAAACATGATTTGTACCACGATGCTTGGTGAGATCTGAGTGTTTTTTCAATTCCCCCTCCTTGGTCTAGGAGGGACAAGGGCACTTGAATCGGCAGTTGGCCAAACTCTTCGAACTTTGGTAGATTATTGGCTAAACTTTTGTATCCTGATCCACGATCTTTTCTTTTATCATTACCCGGAGAAACTGGCTTTTCATTTGTATTCTCCAGTTGGCATAAAGCACACAAATCCCAGTTAATACAATACCGAGTACGATGCATCTCCTGATAGTTATTCCAACTTAAAACAGCTTGTTTGTACATGGGAAAAATTAGTCAGGCGTTCCCTACTCGAACCCAGGAAGAACCCAGGAACCAATGAGTCAGGCGTTCATTGCTCACAGCGATTTTTGTTTTCAAATAAAACACTTAAGGTCATTCCCCAGTATTGCATTGCGCATCCCTACTGCGCATAATTTCACGCGTGATTAGCGCGCGCGCATTAAAAAATGGTGGTCTTTTCTTTACGGCTGGACCTCGTCATAGAGGTAAATCGTCATTTTCTCGCAAACGAGTATGGTGACCTATCATTTTTTTCTGTTGTTTTGAATTGAGTAATAAATTTCTCTGTGTAAAATAAATATGGACCAATTCTCAGTGCAGAACAAAAAACAATCGTCAGAAACGTGAACTTAGCAAGCAATCGTGGCTACAATCATGGTGCTATTATAACGATTTATTGGGTATAGACAAGGTGCTGTTACTCCTAAACGAACATGGGGACCCCTCATTTTTATTTCAAAATTTAGGTTCCTATAATATAAACAATCAATAGGCAAAGTTTCACAAAAATCTCAGTGCAGGTTCTATTTCAGTGGAATGACCTTAAACTTTACTAAAAGGTGACTGTTTGAGTTTTATTAAACTACGTATGATTGTCACAATTATCGTAGGTAGGGCATTTTGCGCATAATTTCATTACGTTTAGTGCATAAACAAGACTAGCTATGAGCCTGCTGTACAAAACCGCTGACCGCCTGCAAAAATCGTCATAAAACATATACTTATGATTAGGATCCAGATGGGAGCTTCATGATATTCGAATCTACAAGCTAAAAGGCGCTGATTCTGAAAATTTCACACTTGTATCACTTACTTGAACAATTCCGCTATTTTTTGTTGCTAATCTTCCGGACTATTCTAGGTGTTTGTTTACAGACCAGCATGCTGTAGTTAATGTCCCTGTTCCGTGAGCGTTATTATAGCCCATTATTATTATCGCACATATATCAATCACTAAAAAAAACACACACACATCATTTGGCGTAATGTGAGGGGACACAACCTTGCGGTTGGCATGGGAAGCGACTTTGATTTGCGTGACCTTTAAAAGCTTCACTTGTCACCAGCACTACCGCACTGAAAACAGACAAGAGCAACGGCAGGTCAATTTGATCACAATGTAACAATAGCACGTAGGCTGACCTTTCAAACCTTACTTATCACCAGCACTACCCCCGCACTGCCAGACCGCCAACCCCGAAGGAGGTGACCCCCAGGTTTACTGACAAACAGAACATCCTCCGCACAGAGAGAGAGGATGGAAATTTTCTTCACTTTTGATCAAAGCTTACTGAGTACAGCACGCTACCGAGTGGAAGTCCTTTTACACTGCATAATGGTGCTTTTGTAGCTAGACATGACTATGGGTGTAACCAATAGCAAGAGGCCATGATGCAGATAATATTGTGATAAGACTAGACAATCTTTCCCAACACTTGACACAATAAAATAAAGCATTCAAGGATCTCACTCGATCTCTGCCGGTGCCAAACATAATTTGACGTCGTTAAATGTAATAACTAACCGTTTCCGAGGTTTGCACGTCATGCCCCATTAACTGCGCTTCACTGCTTACGCCGTAGGGCTTTCTTAATGTCCCTGTTCCGTGAGAGTTCACTTTTGTGTGTTATTATAGCCCATTATTATCATCCCACATTTAAGAAATAGAAAACATGTACCGTGTGTCTATCGAGTTATAGAAACACGAGTGGAAGTTTGGGAGAACGAGAAATGCTATGGGAACACGAGCCGCAGGCAATCAGCGCGCGTATTTTGTTAGGACTGTTTTCTAAATATCAATAAATAAAGAAAGCCACACATCATTTGGCGTAATGTGGGGGGACACAACCTTGCGGTTGGCATAGGAAGCGACTTTGATTTGCGTGACCTTTAAAAACCTCACTTGTCATTAGCACTACCGCACTGGACACGGACAAGAGCAACGGCAGGTCAACTTGATCACAATATAACAATAGCATGTAGGCTGACCTTTCAAGCCTCACTTATCACCAGCACTAACCCGCACTGGAAACGGATAAGGGTATTGGCAGGTCAAATTTGAATGCCTGACCTTGAAGCGGCTCACTTATCTCCCCGGCAGCACCGGATCGGACAAGACTATTGGCAGGTGCACAAATGAAAGGGGGAAAACACTGCCCAAAGTTTGGGGGAAGTCGCTACCCGAAGACTTGACCGCCGCAGATATATGCAAGTCATATATCCCCCCAAGCACAAAACATCATATCTACATAATAATCCCCTTTTCAGTACAATGGGGAAATTATTCTTTCCGAGTTCCAGAACCTCCTTAAATCAGTTCTATCACCAATATGTGTCGTACCATGTGCGACAATTAGCACCAGAGTGATCTAGACCAGTCCAATAACTGGAACTTGTATTTGATAAAACCACCAATTTCAGCTTAATGATATTGCTCTATTTTGAATATAATCCTTTCTATCGGCCTATGAGTTGCTGTAGAGTAGAAGTAACCATGTATATATCGATAATTGATATGTTCATAGAGGAGATCTACCCTCGAAGAAAAAATGGCTAGGGATAATTTAAAAGCAAGAATAACCCCAATAATATATTGGCAACGATTGACGTGTGGCTGCCCGATACGAAAACCCTACAAACCCTTTGGGAGAAAATAGGGAACGTACTCTTCGTCGAAGGCCTGAGCGCAATACCCCTGCAGATGGGGCCAGTCATATACCGGATTGATGCAAAACATAAGTGTATGTGTGTCCATTGACCACAGTCCACCAGAAGGTGGTTGGCATGCGTGCAATTGTCCATAAGTTCATGAAAGCCAACTGCACTGCTGCTTAGGTCCACCAAGATGTGGTACAGGTTATCCAACAGCTGGTGACGATTGGCGAACTTCTCCGAAATAGCTCACATGTGCAAACAGGAAAAAAAAAATAAACGAAGGATTACAGAGGAAGGGAAAGGTACTTGTAATGAGCTACTGATCTACTGGAGCTGAACGTGTTGACAATGGCACTGCACTGAAGAGAACAAAATTGGACAAATTTGAAATAGTGCCTAATGGCAATATAATTTTATAGCCTAATGTGCCACGAAGACGATTGAGTGAAAATATGCAACGTTATTCAATCTGACACCATTGCAAAACACTGTTGATAGCAAAGGTAAGGCTAAGCTGCCAGGCATGAGACACCATCATTGTGTAGAATTAATGAACGTGAGACACCTTGAAACTGAACTGGGGAAAAACACCCTGCTCCTCTGTGAAACCCTGCCTAAACACATCACATGAAACATATGTTAGCACGTGAAAAACCAAAGTTTGTATGTGGAATTAGATGTAATAAAGCCTGAGGAGCAAACAGCCCAGTGAAAAACTGAAGACAACAGCAACCACCTAGATATAAGCTTAGTAAACGAACAAACAGATGCTCAAATATAGACAGCAAGTGTAATATAATTTGTATAGCCAGAGAGTCAAATAGCACATCATGCAGCTATCAAATGCATCAGGAATGGTTTGGTATAAGAATGACAACTCACTACCTGTGTACCTGGCAGTATTTAAGCAGAAAGAATACATAGGGCAAATTCAGAGATACTGGAAGAGATCTGGGGTTGCAACCGGACGGTAGCATAAAAACAATGATGGCGAATGAACTAGGTGTAACCCTTGGAACTGGCAACTGAAATATATCAGGAAAAAATTTATTCGCCTACACCACGCGTGCAAAATAACAAGCTCTCCTACATGTGCGTTACATCCTAGCCTCCATAACCATAGGGCAAAAAGTTTAGCCTAAGAGTCTCTCAAATGGAGCCACATAAACTGAAACACAAGCTATGTTATTATTTCACCAAAGTATTGTGAATTGCCACTCTCAGAATCAGAGTGCACACTGCTTCCCAAATTGTTGCTTTTTCCTTCCAAAATCAGCATACAAAGGTTGATAATTTGTCGTCAAAAAACCATCGAAGAGAATAATGCCTATTGACATTCGTCATGACTCGAAGGCTATAGAACAGAACAGTTTCTACGCGGAAATTGAGCAACTTGATGTCAACAATCGCGTGATCATGAATTGAACTCGGAAAACAGAACAAGTATGATCTTCGACATGACTATATCCTTCCTTTGCAAAAATTAACGTGACTAATAATAACTTATCTCAAATCATGGAGATATTTTACCGCAAAGAAATGAAACGAGCTAACAAATGGTAGTAGAACGAACGTAGGCACTAATGAAATGAACAGCAAAATTCGATCACTTAAGTTTGACAGACTTCGGAATTTATTGTAATTTGATTCTCTAGATTTTAGTTCTCTGCGTTTATAGTTTTATACGATCAATTATCGTACATTTTTAGGTTTAATTTGTAGAAAATACTGGGGCCATAGATGACCTGTAAACTAGCTAATTAGAACATCCCTTATACTTCATGTAAAACCCCTGAAACAGTCGAGGGACACTCCATGAGGGCCCGGTCGATAGAACACGGGAAAACGCAAGGCAAATTTACGGGAAAGTTACGTGTGGGACCACAGAAAATAATGAAAATATGGCCTTACGAACCACCACGCCATGGACTGTAAATCCTTTGACAGGAATCAAGAGGAACCTTCCGTGTACAAAGTTTTGTTGTTGTGGGGGCTAATTGCAGTCAAGTTATTTCTGAATTATGTTACTACGAGCGAGGTACAACAGGCGAAGAAAACATATTAAGAATGGCTGACTGTTAGGATCGAGAGACGCCGGTCAACGTCCCATTTGACAAATCGCTCATATTTTGCCCAAAGATACCCTTAGGTGACCTAATTCTAAAAATCATATTTAAAGGTTCCAGCGAATTTTTATTTTTCAGAAATTAGCGAAAATTTGAAAGCGCGGTCAAAGTGCGGTTTTTCGTGTAATAAAATGACCGAAATAAGGTGCGAGGACGAAGCGCTGCTTAAGTCTTAAAATAAACTCAATTGACTTCAAACTTTACACAAATGTGGAACAACCACTCTAATTTATTCCTCGCTTTAAACTAATCTCAGATATGTTGATATAGTGGTTTTCCGAACCATTTTAAAAACAGCTATGAAGCGTGTGAAAAATAACGGCAAAATATAGGTCATGTTTAACAGCAAAAAATGCATTTGGTACCTCACTTTCCGATTATTTTACTTTATACCCTTAAAATTTCATTATTAAAGATATACCATGCCAAGTTTCATGCTCGAACTCGCAGTATTTCCCTTTGTGAAAAACGAAAATCTATGTCAATGTGTTGGGCGCAAATAACACAATAATTATACACGAACCAGAGACAAATCAATTTCAATGGCGAAAGTAAAAGGCTGTCATTAATTAGAATCCCGTCAATTCACTGCTATCAGTAGAAACTTAATGTCCACCGCATAAAAACTGTTTTTAGACGTTTTCGAACCATTGCGCGTTAACTTTGTTTAATTAGTTGGTTTGTTTAATTAGTTTTAACTAGTTTGTCATCGCGTGTATTTCCTTAATGTAAACAACAAGTGAATGGTTGTCATAACAAACGCAAGAGATTTCCTGGAACCTGAATGTTTTCGATTCAGCAAAACGCTTTAAGTTCGTTAAGACACAATAATGGGTCAACTTGGAATGCTGTTTACCATCAAGGACGTTAAAGGACTGTAAATTAATCGAGTTGAAATATCTTGAAGCAAATCAAAATCGCGCCCTTATTCTAATTTGGTAAACAGCCTATCTCCGTTCAAGTTCACTGAAGAAGTCGAGAGGTTAATCCGGCAAAGTATTACCGGTACAACAACAAAATCAAACCGAGATCATCCAAAGTGTAAGTTTAAAAGTGTAGTGGCAAGTTCCAAATAAATTTCGCCTATATAAATTGGAAACAAGATGTGAAACGGTCTGACCCGAAACAAATAAACAAAATATTAATACGACTAATTTAACCCGAAAATGTTACAGAAAACATACCTAAAAGCCGTCGATTCCCCTCAATACCACTCCGCATTGCCTTAAAGAGCCCAAGCTTTCTGCTGTAAGAATCAGGGGCCTCATGGATCTGCATTTATTATATCGGCAACCATGCTGCGTGGCTGATATTCGAGACTCAGTAAAAGTTGTCACACAACCATACGAGCAGCCCAGTCACGCTTTCACTGCTCTTGCGCAAATTTCCAACATTTCGCAATTTACATAAACCGACTACAAGTTTAAAGTAGTGACAGTAGATTGAAATGCGCTTTTTAAAGCTTTCCTATCGAGGAACAATTATTTCTTGTTTCTGAATGGCTCTTAGTTGTAGCTACAGTCGGGGAGAGGGGGAGAGGGTATTCCCGGAAACTTCGGATATCTGTCTGCCGTGGAAGATTAAGTGGTCTCCAGCTCTTAACACCAACACTGAAACACTAGATGATTCTCGAAGTATCACAGGGATCACTAAGCTAAATAATTTTGAGTGTAGCTCCGCTGAGTCAATTACCTGTTGGCGCGCATATTGCATTGACCGTGGACAGGTGGAAAAACAGTTAAACCGGAAAAGCCTATTGCACATTGTAATTTAGCGTTGTCCAACACGCAGTCGGTCTGGTTGTAATGTTAATCGTATTTGAGAGAATCTCAAGTTTTCTTTCGACACATACCGGGGTGACATACTACTAGATGGGCGTAGCCGGGAGCCACGAGTCAAGTCAGTCAATTTGCCATGCTTAACCGAGAAGAGTGACTGCGACCTTAACATCAGTGCCATTATCAACGGGTGTGACCGAGGAAGCGTCTGCTTAGGTTTCCATGGATAGTAACCATGCACGGTAGGGGTGTGTTAGCGTCTTCAAGGCTGCTGCATTCGTGTCTTTTATAGGATGTCTACTTTAGAGAGGCACTTGTCGCTGAAGAAATGTACTCAGCCACCGTGAGTCTCTGAGAACGCCCATATATAAGCACGAGTATGGCTCGGGTTTAAGGGTGAAAAGTGCAGCTCTAAAAACGTAAATAAAATTTGAATCAGTAAACAACTACTGTGTTCCCGTTCACCCCAGCTACACGCATCCTCAAGAACAAATCCCGTTAAACGTTTTGAATAGAGTGACACCTGTCATCAGCGCTTCCTTAAGTTTTGGCTGCTACTATAGCTCTCAATGTATCACATGCTAAAGAACACTCCGGACTCATCACAATGGTAAGATAAATTTCAAATTAAAGATGTTTCACAAGTTGATAATTTACTTTCGAATCATCGTATAGCAACAGGCATCTGTAATATATGCGAAATAAAATGAGATATGAAAAGTTCTCGTTTTTGCATATACTCCCGGCATTACATTATGAAAGACGAGCTGAATCAATAGATATGGTAGGTCCAAGTATGTAACAGATCATGATTTGCTGTAGACCTCGGGTTGGCTTCTTAACAAAACCAAATGTAAAACGTTTATTTTTAAAATGAGTTCTATTGAAATGAAAATAAGCATGTGCGTTTGTCATTATTATAGGGGCTGGCGGGCAAAAACAATAATTATTACTAATAATAATTTAAAAAATATATTGAGCAAACTTCACAGGAATGATTAAACGTGCTTTACAGCATGAAATAAGCAATAAAAACTATTCATTTTGGTTTAAAAAAAAGAACTATAGAAGATGGCACGTTTATTTTTCATTCCAGTTCAGTAAATGTTAACGTTACATTGACAAAACCAGTATACCACGAAACCGAGAAATCATTTGTCCCCTAAGAGTTTCATGTTATGGCATTCGAACAGGAGCTAAATTATAAAATTATTTTAAAAATCTTCGCTCGATATCTTTTCAGCAATTTCATCGATTATAGCGATAGCAGCGAACGTCAAGAATCATCATTTGAACTCTGCTTGAATTTTTTTCAACTTTGGTATAAGCATTATCATTTCGAGGTTTTCTTCAAATTAATTGAAAGGAAATTGTGGGATCACAATAATGTCTGAAAGGATATCATTCACCTGCTGATAAATATTTTAAAAGAAAGGACTTCGGGCCTGAAAGTGTTTCTTTTTTTTCTTCTCAAGTAACTTTGTATTCTAAAATTTCCAAATATAAAACTGTGATGCCGGCACGGACAGCCTTTATTATAATAAGGTCTCTCAGGTGTGTCCCTTTAGTGTAATACAGTCGAACCTCCACTTAAGGCCACCTCTTCACAAGCGAGAAACCATTCATATGAAATGTTTATGCAAATCACATCATGCTCACATGAAACGTTTTAGAATGACGTTATTCAAGGAAAATGGCTAAGTTTCTATTTGCGCGAAACCATAGTGATATGATCGTGTTAGGTAAGATGAATCAGTTTTAAAAACCGTGGATAGTACTAGTTCCCATAAACTGACAGTAAATTCACTAATCCCTGAATATTAACAGGCGTTGAAATACTTTATCTTTTTATATATTGTTAGGTTTTCCTGATTCTAGACAGAATACTTTTTGTGCGGCGCGGGTTTAAAAGTTCAAAATTTTCCAAAGAACATAAGAGCTCATTAGTGATTTTGCCACTCAGAAAAGTTTTTGAAAGACAACTACACCCAGAGAGCTAAAACATTCACCATGTACTTGGTTTCACTAGTTCTTTAACTGTTTGAATTCAGTTCAAAGACCCTGTAATAATCTCCCCTTATTAAATTACTTACATTTTCCGCGCTTAGGCTAGCGCTGACGGAAGTAGCCGGAAATGATATTTCACTTCCTTAGCAAAGCGCGCGAAATAGGCCCTTAAGGTCCAAAATAACTAAGAGAAGGAGATTTTAGTTTTCTTGACTTTAAGAATTCGAAATTGTAGAAAAAACTTTCGTCCCTATCAACAATCACGTCAAAGAAACTGAGAGCGAAAATGTAATTGCTACATAGCAAATAAGTTATCAAAGTCCCAGGTTTGATTGACGTTAAACTTTGAACATCTGTTCTTGGGCCTTTGATATGGAGTGTCAAGAAGAGCGTAATTTCGTTTACAACTTTGTTAGCTACAAAGGTTGACTAAACATAGTTTTCAAAACTTTGTATTACTATGAGAATATCTCCCTACAGCTACTTTAATATTGTTGTATAAAGTCTAGGTTTTTACCTGTGCTTTTTAAGGAAGTTTTAAAACAAAACAAATGAATTGTAGCATGCGGCGATTTTTACAAGTACAGCCTGGTTTGTACTAAAACATATAGGCACCAGCAGAAGCATAAATGTACATAACGGTAGTGAGAACGCCCACAGCACAAGCGTAAGCACGTAGGCATGCGTACAGTGGAAATTGCCTTATTCAGTTTCGATTCCATACCTCTTCGATATAGTAAAACGTAACAAGATGGCGGACTTTCGCTTATGATGATGCTTACAAAAGTGCGTTTTCGCCTGACATAAGCATAAGCGCAAGCACAATAAGAAAAAAAACGTTTGTTCTGCTTGTGATTGTGCTTATGCTCGTGTTGTGCGCGTCCTCACTACGGTTATGCTTGCGCAGGCATGCTTTTGCTTATGTCGTAGTGAAAACCAGGCTTAAAGTGGGATTGCGAAATAACCGACTAGTCGAGATTTTGACCTTGGTATGTTCAATTTAAAATATTTCAATATTCCAAAGTTTGTCTGCTCCCGTGTACAAACGTAGTTAAGTTTTTTTTGATTTCACAGGCTGGTCTGTATAGCTTTCCGTTCTCTGTGCAGAGGGGTCATCCTGAACATTGATTTCACAGTCGATGTCGATGCACTCGTTCACGGCAGTGACAGCAGTGTGTATTTCAAAGTCCGATCCACTTGTAACTGCTTGCGTTGAAGCTCCCTGTAAATTGCCGTCGCTGACATCTCCTTGCACTTCCTGTGCTGTGGTTATCAACAGAAACAGGCAATGCCAGCTGAAACGGGGATTTTTGCGGAAATCCATCGCCAGGCCAAAAAAGACGACCAAATAACGTACTGCAATAAGGAAAATTCAACTTCAACGCCATTAATTTAAGGCAGGTACTTTGTCATGGTTTTGGAAGCCATCTTCACGGGTAGGAAACACGCGTCAGAAATTGCAGTGCTTGTATGGGAATCCGATGGTAAATAAAAGATTGCCTTGAGCAATGTAGCCGTGCTAGAAAGCGTCCGATCGCGAATTTGGGAGCTTCTAGCAAACTATATCCTTTGATTGCTGCTCATAAGTTGATTAGAATTCAGTTTTCAAGAAAATTATTTACCATTAGATCCCCGTACAAACACTAATTTCTGACGCTGTATCCTACCCGTCAAGATGGCCTTCAAATGCGTCATAAGGTCTTTTACATACGGTTGGGATCCGTAGAAATACTTAAGTACTCCCAATATTACTAGATCTGTTGAGTAATTACAAGCGACTAGCGTAGTGTGCTCTGTATATTTGCAAAGTATTATGCCGCATTGAAAAACTAGATACTTATATAAATTATAAAGCACGTAGCCATACTCTGTCAATATGTCTTGAAAATTTCAAAAAGTGAGCACTTTCTTGTGGCATGTTGTTAGACCGTGCTGAATACAGAACTGAATGGTTGTTAGTATTGAAATATAACTGCTAGTAGATTTATTCGCGTTTAAAAGAGACTGTTACATTCAAGATTTAGGTAGGAAATCTGGTTATCTGGACAAGACAGCGTTTGGAATGACTGCATAATTTTTTTATGCTATACACTGTACTCTGCTTCGTCCAATAATTGCTTACTGTTGAAATTAATCGACTACATTTAAAGCTAATATCAATATAGTTAATTATCTCACCTAACACAATACTTATTACCAATGCATTTGTCACCAACAGCAAAACTCCGAGGCCGACGTTATCACGACTTTCACTTGCTTCGTCTGAAGGCACCCTCAGCAGCACACCTATTCCAAGGTTGAATGACGTCACCAAGAGGGACGTCATTTGCAAATAATCCTCAAATCTGTCAGTTATTGGTCTAAACCTCCCATGGAGCATTGCAAATCCAGCCGATACCATGGCAGCGATACCGACTTGCGTGCGGCTTTCAGACCCTACAAAGATAACACCAGCCGACAGGATCACTTTTCGTGCCATTTCCACACTTTCCCAATACCAGCAACTTGGTGAGTAATTTTCATGCAAAAACAAAATGGCAAACGCCACTGCTTCCATGTTGCCTCTTTCATCGGCTAGGGAGAATCTGTTGGATCTCTGAGACTGAAGGTGGGTTTTCCAAACGATGTACGCCAGAAAAATAGGAAAGCCAATTACGTATGTTAAAGAGGCATACGCTGCCCAAGTGTATTTCCTATGCGTATCTGTGTCGCACAGAATTGAATAGTCAGCTCTTAGGAACGATGGACAGTTAGAAGCTCCCTCAAATGGACACAACTTGTGACAAGAGAGGGGGAGAATCTGAAAAATGTTGACACAAGTAGACGGATACGCAACAAATAACAGAAATACTATAATTTTGAGGCAAGACTTTTTGATGTCAATGAGATGACTTTCGTCGTGTTGTTTTTGTTTTACCTTCATCCACGTTACCCTCGCAAGGTACCAAAACAGGGGAACAGTGACACTCAGCACATTTCCAGCCAATGTGAAAACGAAATGTCTATAAGCATTCATTTCGAAGCTTTTTTCGACACAACTTGGGGAAACAATCTGTAGGACGTTAAGCTGGACAAACTTGATGTAACCTTCAAGGACAGAAACTTCGGAAGGCCACTTGACATACGAAAACGCTTGAAGTAAGCCAGCCAAAACCTGATAAAACCCGATAACAATCTTTACGTGAGCAAGAAAGATGTCAGCTACGGTTCTCTTCCCTGGCTTTGAAGACTTCTCGCTCTTGGCGATAACTAAGATGATCACAAGTACTATGAAGCCCAATACTCCAAACTGTATGACAATGAGCTTCTTTGAAGGACACCTGTGACACACGATCATCCGTTTATAGAATCCTGATTGGCAGTTGGCACACAGAGGTCCAGCATAGCCCTCTGCACATTCGGAATCAATTCCTCCAAGACAGGAGTCTTGACGAATACATTTGTAGGCTTTTGGAACTCTACCAACGTATTTCACTGATTCGTTGTCGTAGCTGTCGCTCTCTATCGCCAAATTAGTGATAAGGAGTTTGTAAAAGTACTTATCGGAGTTACTTCCCTTTCTCGCCCATGACCAGTAAAACCCGGGAGACAAATTTTGTGTGTCGTTGGAACATTCGACACCCTGACCAGGGCAGACCGTACATGAACCAAAGCGATCCAAGCGAAAGTAGTTCTCTAAGCACCTGCATGCCCTGAATCCAGCCAGAGCTGTTGTGTTAGTGCCTGAAATGAGGAAACAAGAAGAGCATGGCGGGAAAATGAAGAGAAAAAATGATAAAAACCAGCACAATGATACACCGAAATGCGTTTCCATATTATATACCTTTGACTAACTGAAACAGTTTTCTTCTATCGGCATTCTTAGGCTGATAACTGAAATTTCCTCAAATACGGTTACTTCTAATTGCAGTGCATATGTGCACGCAAGTCATGTTGTTTGTGACACGGCAAGGGTTTACGTTCAGGGATGTAAAAACGCTGATTTAGGCGCAAAGAGAATTTTGACTTCGTTGCCAACGTTTTCCAAACAAACCAACGACCAAAATCATGAAATGTAGCGTTCTGTTATTATAAGAACTGTTGATATCAAACTCATTTCGAAATAATAACCTTCTGGACACGCTTTGCAATCCCAAGATGCTTTTCCAGGTGCGTATTTTGGATGTATAAACGTTCCATTGGGGCAATGCTGACATCCATGTCCCTCAGCAGTGACACCAATTGCTGCGACTGAGTCTTGAAAAAAGCCCCCTGGAATTGTCAATGATAAGGTTTAATAGTAAGATGCATACGAATACCTTTAACAGAAGGAAATACATGATATTTTTTGGAACCCCCCCCTTTTTTGTTATGCTATTGCGACTCAGAAAGTAAAATGCAATCGTGGCTATTTTCGATTTGGCCATTTCTTCACATAAAAAAGGGGCGTGATTATATGTTACAAGACAGGAACACTTATACCCCATTCACACCAACCAAACAAGTTTAACTAAACTACATTTAGGTCTTTCCCATTTGTCGATTACGCTTTGCAGTCATTTTGTGAAGACAAATTTCAAACACCTTGCTAACATATGATAGTTTTAATCAATAAGGTTTTACCTTGTTAAGTTGTGGGGTCTGCACGATATGAGCAAATAAATTTTATCCTTGTTTAGTTAAACCACTTTAAAACATGTTTAACATGTTTGTGTGAACGGGGTATCAGTACTATGATGTAGCACAACTAATATTGGATCCCAGTTGTATTACCTGCTGGACACGGTAAACATCCTAAGGATACACCATCTCCCCTTGAATATGTTCCCCTTGGACAGATTTGGCACGTAGACGTGTCCTTACTACAACGGAATCCGTTTCTTTGAAGTACGTTTAAATGTACACTGTCTTTAACTGGAACAGACGGAAGGGTCTCGGAAAACCTATGAACAGCAGTCAGATATGTTAACTCCTATCTAAAGATATTAAAGGCTGACAAACACAAATACTCTCTTTGGTCTTGCAAATGAGACAGGGACAGCAGTATAACAGATTACAATGATATCTGTAAATTGATTTACTGTACATGGGTTATTCCATAAAAGGTAGATTTGATCAGATTGGTGATAAACTTCCAATAAATAACAGAAGTAGGCTTCAAAGGGAAGGGTTATGTTGTACAATGTCAAAAAATGGCTTAGATTAATACCGGAAACGTTAGTATGATAAAAAAAGGAAGCCAAACTATAGACATAACATCAGAGCACACGACGCCCATGCAATCGCTCTGGGTAAAAACAGTCAATTTCATTGCAATCTGTTGTCAGAACTCTGATGAAAATAATTATATCCTTTGCATGTTCATTCTGTTAGTTGCAGAGGCGCTGTTGCGCTGATAAGAATTTTGGCCCCAGGGTAAAGTTGCCCGGCACAAGTTCCTACTTCACATTTTCTTTACTAGTACTACAGCAGTCTGACTTTACGAGTCATTTCTCTTCCTTGGTGGCTGGGCGAATCCCTGCTAGAGACTCTCTCTAGGAGGGTGAAATGACTTACCCTGAAATTTCATACTTTTTGCTGTGTAACTCTGCCATAGATTTATGCTATTACATTGCCGTCTACATGTAGTTCCAAAGCAAGAGGCGTACATGCGTTTTCCCCACTGTTAATGAAACTTTTATTATGAAAACTTCATGAGATACGGAGTTAGAAATGCCACGCTGAATTATCTTAGGGAAGGGACAACTCAAATAACAGTAAAGACATTTTTCGATCACTTAAGGCAATTATAAAGGAAAGCGCAAAAGCGTCATAAAAAGCATCTACTCACATATAAACCGTCACATTATTGGGTTTTCCATTTCCATCACCTACGACAGTTATTGACGATAGTGCGGGATTTTTGTACAAAATCCTGCCATAAGATACAAATTGAATGGGTTAATTATAACTTAAAGGTTCCAAAATCACAAACTGTACTGATTGAACACTTTCTTAGCATATTTCAATCAGTTCAAACTAAAAGGCATCGATAAAAGCCATGAGGGGTTCAAATGGACAAACGGACAGACTGAGAAATGACGGATTCCACATGAACACAATGAAAATTCAGCCAAAAGAAACATTACTAACAATTGCTCTAAGTTCCGGTGTGGAAACGAGCCCGGCTCAATCACAGATATGTTGTTGTCAAACAGATACCTGAGCAAAGGAAAAATACAAGCAAGTTACCATATTATGATGACTCAGCTTAATTTATTAAATTGATGAGTTATGGCAAGAAATGGTTATGGGGAATTCATGATCAAGTTCATCGGATTATACTACTGAAGATGTAAAGAGACAAAAAGTGATAAACCCATTTGGTTAGTTAAATTCAGTGCAGTCTCGATCATATTTTTGCAATTGGTTCTTTCATTCTCCTCGCTGTCTCCAATTTGTGTTAGACAGTATTCGCCAACTTTTCATGAGATGGGTCGGTAGAAATCGAGGAGTACATGTAAACTAGATAGATGTAGATAGCCGGATAGATGGACAATTTATTGAAGTAATTAACTACGGAATGTTTACTAGACAGACTTACTTTAAATAAGAATTATGCTCGAACAAACACTTGTATTATAGTTTTTTAATCGTATTGCAGACATGTGGAATTCGCTTCCATTAATAGTTAGATCAGCGCCTAGTATTTCAAGTTTCAAGCGTGGTGTAAGGAGCTTCTTAATGAATACCAACCGAACTGCTTAACTTATAGAATATATTAATTTTAATATTTTTTTCATATATTTATAATGTAGTGGTCTGTCTAAGTATGGGGTCTATGACTCTTTTGCGGACCATCCTTATGGCATTTCTGTTTTTGGATAATTTGTATATTAGATGCGAGTCACGAAATTGTAATAAATAAATAAAAATAAACAAATAAATTCCGAATCTTGGAATAAAATCAAAGAATAAATACTGTTGCAGATCTAAAATGGTATTAAGAAGGTCGATGTCATTCTGGTATTAAAATGGTTAACTCACGCTTATAAAATCAATTTTGTGATTATCTTTAATTTTTCCAATGGATGTACTTCCTCGGGATGAGAGTCTTCAGCCTTTGCATTGCGGTTATTGAATTTCTTCCCTTTTCGATCGACAAACTTTTTAGAACAAATATAAATGATGCAATGTAACCAAAAGTTATTTATTTTTAAATAAATTCTTAAAAGAATTGCAGTGGGGGTGTGGTTTTGACAAAAAGTACACTGACAGGGCCTTATCGCCTCGGCAAGATCATGAACATGTCCACAATTTAGAGCAGAAAAAAGCACCAACCATACTTACAGCCTTTTCAGCATCCACAGAGATGCGAAGTCTTCTCTCTTTACTCTGTCTAGGCGATTGTATTGCAAAAATCTTTAAAAGCATAAAGTAAAGGTTTAGTCTAAAAACTGGCTACAGCTGGTATAGACATCAAAACACAGATAAGCTGCATATGTAAAAAGTTTGAATTATTGTAGGGCTCCTCGACTTAACAGGCGATCTTTCTGCACGGGGGATCGATCACCTTTTTTGCGATAAGTGTATGTAATCGCATGGGCCCGAGGGCAATTAAGGATTAATTTCACGCATATTTTCAAAGTTTTCACACAATTGCCCGGGTCACGAAGGGACAAGGGCAATTCGGAAAACGTTCAAAATACAAGTGAATTGAAATTAATCCTTAATTACCCGAGGGCACTTGCGATTACTTGTTTATCACATAAAGGGCAAAATTCTGTACAAAGGAAAACTTTCAAGGTCTTGCCGTCGCGTACAGGTTTGCCGGTTGTCATTAAAGAACAGGCTAGCAGTAGAACGGGGAAAGCCTACTATGATAGCAAGCAAAACACAGCAAGTTCAATTCACTCAAAGCAATTTCTTTACAAATAAAACTTTAATTAACCAATCCAGTTTTATTCACCTGTTTTGCGAAGCCTGCAACGGCGTGCAACTAATTCATCGATCGACGGAAGACGTAAACAAGTGTCCAGATGAGCTCTAATAACTTCTTGAATCCAAAACTCTCCTTTCCACCGCGAAAACTTAACATACCAACAAAATTTACGCTGCTTTTTTACGCCGATATGATGACCTGTGACACTAATAGGGCGACCCGAAGCAAAACGAAGAAATTAACTTTCAGTTTGGCAGCCATGAAGCTCTGTAACTGTATGCTTCGTGCGACACTAGCCGTCCCGACCTTTTTCAAGCTGCGAATCAATACATTTTTGGATGGAATAATCCATTTGCTTTTCCAGCAAAAGACTACGCTTTGCTTCATGTCGATTTTCTTTCACGTTAAGATGAAATAACCGCGTTTAGATCAAACTCAGAAGCGATGCGTTTCTGAAATTCCTTTTCAAAATTCGTTTGAAGCGGGAAGTCAACTTAATGCAGGCGTTCCCAGCCAATCAGCATCAAGTAATCATGCCCTCTTGATTACCAAAAGTGCCCTCGTAATTTAGAAAAATGCCCTTTGTCTCAGCCAGTCAGCATTCAGTAATTTTGCCCCGTATGTGATAAATGCAGAAATTCTCGCACGCTCATTGGCTAATTTTCATTGTCAATAAGCGGAGAGACACGTGAATTTATAATTTATGAAATGGGTCAACAAGCGAGAGCGGACAATTTGACAATTTGCTATTGTAAAAAAAAAAAACAACAACAAATTGGCGTAAGTTTTTCATGCGTCTGTCCTGTTATTGACAATGAATTTCGTCATAACATTGACACAGTAGTCTGCGGATCCACACAACTATCGTCTGGTGGATCCACAGCTACTTTGACAACGTTATTGCGAAATTCATGATCAATAACAGGACAGACGCATGCAAAACTGACGTCAATTTGTTAAATGTTCAGTTATCAAACGAGGGTGAAGGGTAAGAGATTTAATGTTCCATATAGACCTTTTTCCCAAGGTAATTTCTCTCCAGTTATTTTTAGACATGGCACCCAGTTCTGTGGAGTCCGCGTAGCAGTAATCCGGAGGTGGCGGGTTCAACTCCACTTCTTACCACTTAGCTGGAGTTGCTTCTCGGTAGACCCTTGTTCAACTCCAGCTCGGTCATGCTTGTAAATAGCCAGCTGGTTTGCCTCCGATCCAGTTCCGATACTTTTCGCCTATTATATTTAATTCATATATTTGTTTATTTCAGTTTAACTAGCATGGCTGTGAACTAGCTAGGTGTTACTAGGCGCTAATAAACAACGACACGTTTTTAAACTTTCGCGGAGAATGTTGCGTGTTTCGTGCTTGTTTTCGAAGAGAATGAAAATATTTGGGCTTTCTTGGGCTTTTTTTAACCCTCCCTCCAAAACCTGGAGTGATCTAAAAATAACTTGACACGTATTACTGTAGAAATAATGCCTTAAGAGCAGTTTGCTGAAAGGATCAACTAAGGTCATGCAAGATAGAAAAAAACCGATTTTCCCAAACTTTGCCAAAATAAAGGCCTCAGTGAACTAGTTCTAAAAATATAAGTTTCAGGTCGTTTAGATTTTTATTTATTTTTTTGCAAATTTTTTTGTATTTTGCGCTCGCGGTGGCCTCAATTGACGCCGAAATCGGGCATTTTTGGGAAGCTCCCGTTCAAAAAGTGAAAGCTTTCTAAAAAAGATTAACCCAGGAAGTCAAAAGACCTTATTTCTTCAGCTTATTCGCAATTTTTTAAATTTTTGTTCCGCGACAGAGCTCACCAAATCTGAATTTAGACGAAATTCAAGGCTCAAAAAAGCATTCTGGTACACGGCTTCACCCAACGAGACTATACTCTGGGAAAGAACAATCATTTCAAATACACTTCGAGCGAAAAAAAAATTGGGGTAAATCAATCGGCGAATTCTGAGAATATTTTCAAAACAGGTCACTTGAGCGATATGAGCGACCCTTTGACCTTTCATGTCATTCCGAAATCAACATACGGCAGCTCTTAATTTGACTAGCAAAATTTGACATTCGTCGGAATACACGTTTCTTTGCTTTTGTTTGTTTTTCTGACATATTTTCAAGGAGAAGAAGTTAGGATTTTGAATTTGGAGGCTTCTACCCGCTATAAAATAAGAACAGCTGGCGTATTTTTGAAATTTGACCCACTTTCGCATTTAGACGGTTGCGTTATAAAGCTCAAGTTGATCGCTGAATTGCACATTTAAAATTCGCTTATAGAAAACGGTGGTATTAACAAGGAAGCAACAATCAACTGCACTTTATGTTTAGGAATTATTCCTTACCTTAGTAGGGATTTCCCAACGGGAAACCACAGCAGTTTTAGCAAATCACAGAGCGAAAGCACCGAGCCATGTCGCACGTGACAGTACCGTAACTTTGAGTTGGCTGGGAGGGTGGGGGGAGGGGGGCGGGGGTAGAGGGGGAGCGAGGTGGTTTCTCGTACTTTAATTGCACGTTTTGACGGGCGAGTACATTTTTGCGATATGTCTTTAACAGGCATTTTAAAAACGGTTTGTATTTGTCAAGATCTGTTATATCCTGAATTGGATCAAAGAAGTAGATAGCTGATGTCACTACAGAAGCGGAACGTTCATGGCACAAAATTTTCACTGCGTTGGTTGGAGTCAATGATTAATGTCACTCGAGTAAAAGAACGTGAAAGAAAACGACGAATCCACTATGAGCAAAAATTTATTGGTTTCTTTGATACAGATGATGATATGGCAACTGTGCGCGTGACCGCTCCCAAAATGTTGGCTGATTTGGGTGACACCGTCATTCTTGAGCAACTGAAAGGCCAATAGTAAGTCAAAGGAAATCTGTGGGAAAATTCAGTTTATGGTAACGACGCGGTGATGCGATGGAAAACATCAAATTTGCCCCCGCCCCACCCCTCAGGGATGTACTCCTCTAATAGACTACACGGGGAGGCTCTACCCGAAAAAGGTATAGCAAGTTTCTGAAAAGGGGATGCGTTGTGCCGACTTTAAGTATGTGAAAGGGTCAGCACTTATCATAGATGGTATATGAAAAAGTTATCTTGTCAGTTAAAACAAGTGTACGAAAGGGTAAGCGTTTAGACGTCGGGCGGGAGCCTCCCCATATGAAATTACCCTCGGATTACTCCTGATCTCTCTTGGGCAGGTGAAGAGTGACTGGTTGGGCGTCAAAAACGCCCAAAAAGTCAGCATGGTTCAATGGAGCTGAAAATAAGTAGCTGGAGGACAGTTTCAGCATTGAACACCAAACCGTTTGCTAGCAAGACCCTGAGAGCGTGGCGAAAGATATGCGTTTTGCAAAGAAAGCAGATATATATAGGTGGAAGATGTTCTCTAGCGACGCGTGCTTTCTCCTTTGCACGACAGATACCGTCATTCATTTTAGTAATGGCATCTAAGATGCATTATGAGTGATTAACTGTTAGAGTTGCGCAGCGTTAGCGAAAGTTCCGTGATACCCGCCAGGTTGTACTTCAAGAAACACAGTTGTAAAACTCTCCGGCCGTGTCATCTTGAACCTGTCCAACATACATATATAAGGAAGGAACTCCGGCGTGAAAACTAATTTGGCATACCCATGCTTAAGACTGCAAGTATTTTATTAGTGTGTAAAACATAGTTTCCAACCAAGGCGCAAAGTGGACAGCATTTATGCATTAGGAAATGAAGACCCGGGTATGTTCTGAGTCTACTGTGTGGTAATTATCCTCATGTTATAAGTTGGCAACTATTCAGTGCCAGACAACAGCAATGTCTTAGCAAACTTCACGTGGAGTTCCATAAAATTCACGGGTCACATATACTTCCAGCTGCTTTATCATAAACTATATAATTGTTTTCCCTCATTACGTCTCACCCATAAGCACTTTTCAACACTCCACTAGGGTTAATTCCCTACTAAATCCACCCGGTACTGACCTCAGATGAATGTCGACCGTTACGTATTATAAGTACGCAGATGTCCTCATATGAGGCTCCTTGTTCCCCTCAACAGTTGTTTGTATTCCATTGTTCTCGCAATTATCCGTACTCGCTCCCTGTTTTACTCACATTTTCTTACCCTTTCCCATGTTCCCCCTTTTTTTGCCTTTGTTCCCCCGTTCCCCAATTGAAATCGATCATGTTCCACTGTTCCAATTAAACATCTTCATGGGAGACCCTTTCGTATGGCTTGAGCTCACTTGACAATACGAGTCTTAACTGGCGTTAAGCTGGTTTGTCCACGCTAGAATCCCATGTCCTCTCTGCTATTTGCTCATATTCGCATGAGCCCATGCCGTGCAAGCTCGGCTTGTTCCAGAAACTACTAGCAAAATGACCCGGTGACCATTCAAGATAAATCACAACATCATCTACGCTAAAGACAAACTCAAAAAAAAGCCAACATAATATCTGATGACTAATTTATGCCATCTATGTAAAAGAGAACAGCATGCAATCCAGCATATGATTTTAAAGTGCTCCCAAGTAGCTTTTTTTACATTGAATCCTTTGACTGAAAGTCGCAAGTCACCAGTGAAAACATTTATTTACCAGACTCAACTCTTTTATACGGACCTACAAACTCACTCAAACACCATCAACCTCTAATGGTGGCCAAATACTTCATTTACAAATGTAACTTGAGTGAACAACCTTTACTCTTCTCCCTGTTTAAGATACAACTTCGAGGAAACATAATGACTGAAAGATACGTCGAAATAAAAAACATAACTATCAAATGGAAATGCCTTATATTAAAACATTTTGTCCCAGAAATTTTGCCACCGCCAACGTCTCCATCTGCAATAGGACAAATTAATTAACCTACTGTGTGTCAATTTTCCCATGTTTTTAAAATTTCTATATCAGCAGCGCCTAGCACTTATTTGTTTATCTCTTGTAGTCTTAAAAGTGCAGTAATTGTCTTTTTATGTGGTATCTACTTTACTCTCTGTTACATTTTACTGAACGGCTTTCCATGAAAAAAAAAAAATAAAAATAAAATAAATATTAATAATAAAAATGACCAGGTGTTCAGTTGATCGGACAACGCGTGTGCAAATTTGTGAAGCAGGCCTTCCGCTAGCCTGCAAACAGGCTCCCCGGTGAGCCCGAACGAAGCGAGGGTCCCGCCGCGATCGCTTACCTCATTCCTCTGTTTCGCGCTCGCCGAATTTTTTTTTCCGTCCTCGCCAGAAGCCTGTTCGCAGGCTAGCGTTCCGCTTCTGTAGTGAGGTACTTCATTGATCCAGTCAAGGATGTACCAAATCTTTACATACGCAAACAGTTTCAATGTGACTCGCCCGTAAAATCTCACCACGACGAGCGTCCATTGCTGCCCTCCCCCTACCCTCCACCCCCACTATCTCCTGACCAACGCTAAATTACGGTACTGTCACGTGCGACATGGCTCGGTGCTTTCGCTCTGTGATTTGCTAAAACTGCTGTGGTTTCCCGTTGGGAAATCCCTACTAAGGTAAGGAATAATTCCTAAACATTAAGTGCAGTTGATTGTTGCTTCCTTGTTAATACCGCCGTTTTCTAAAAGCGAATTTTAACTTGTAATTCGGCGATCAACTTGAGCTTTATAACGTAACCGTCTAAATGCGAAAGTGGGTCAAATTTCAAAAATACGCCAGCTGTTCTTATTTTATAGCGGGTAGAAGCCTCCAAATTCAAAATTCTAACTTCTTCTACTTGAGAATATGTCATAAAAGCAAACAAAAGCAAAGAAACGTTGCTATGGTAACCTATTGTGCCAAGAAAATGATAAGAGCGTGTTCACCAATGATTGAGCAGTTTTTAGGTACCATGATTGTAGCATCAAGTGATAAAGAGTAGTTATAACGACTCATCCAAATCTAAGTGTTGGAAACCGTTTAGAGCCACCTTAAATTTACACCGCGAATAAGCAGAAGAAATAAGGTCTTTTGACTTCCTGGGTTAATCTTTTTTAGAAAGCTTTCACTTTTTGAACGTGAGCTTCCCAAAAATGCCCGATTTCGGCGTCAATTGTGGCCGCCGCGAGCGCAAAATACAAAAAAAAAATTGCAAAAAAACTAAATAAAAATCTAAACGACCTGAAACTTATATCTTTAGAACTAGTTAGCTGAGGCCTTTATTTTGGCAAAGTTTGGGAAAATCGGTTTTTTTCTATCTTGCATGACCTCAGTTGATCCTTACAGCAAACTGCTCTTAGTGAGGATATCGTTTTGGTTAATTAAATCCAAAGAATATTATAGAAATCAGGATGAGTATGTGATGAGGTAGAGAACCACTTACATAGTTTCTATGATTCGTAATCCTTTCAATGCTCCTGGCTCTATCTCCGAAATGTTGTTGTTGTTAAGTGTTCTAATAAACAGACAGATAAATAGAGGGAGACAAAATTAATATAAGAGACAAGTGACACCACTTATCTCCACAGTTAAGTTGTAAACTATTTTCATAGTTCGCTTTACGACTTACAAAAGTTTACATCGACTGTTGCGATCAAAGACACCTGTTGCAATTTTTGACAATTTGTTACCATGAAGGAATCTGAAATTAAAACAGAAACAATACCTTGAGCTTCTAAATGTGAAGCTATGTTAATGGTCATATGTAACAAGTATGAACTCAACTGATTCACTGGTGAGCATGAAGTCACAGAATGCTGGTTTGAAGTGAAGAGTAAACGTTTAGGTTACCAACTGAGTAGGTTACTCAGAAGGGGCAGAGCGACCATATACGCCAGTTCGCCTATGCGTACCTCCGAAAATCCAGAAAAATATATTTTTTTATACATTTATTATCGAAAATTGTCTTTAATAAGTTAAATCAGCTGGTTTGAGTCTCTAGCGTCTCCTGTTAAACCTATTATCAGTTATCCCAAAGGTTATCAAATAAACAAGTTAGGTCTGGATAGTAGCAGACATGTTGAGATTTTAAGAAACAACACAACGTTTTTTAAAACATGTTTCAACAGAATATTCTGTCATCTTCAGTTTAAATTACAAAGTACAGAGTTGAACATATAGTGTGCGCAGAATGCTAATTGACTATAAGCACAAAAGGAAAGATAGCAATGTAAAATATTACAAAAAAAGTTTTAAATCAACATGATAAAGTCGATGATTTAGTGTAGGTTTTTCCCATTAAATATGAATAGCTTCTTTTATCTTAATCTAGAAGGTGGTGGAAGCGTGATCTAGGATACGGAAACAGCCATTGGAGCATGAAGTGCGGCATTGCTGAGAATTTTGTAAGTGTTTGAAAATTTGAGAGGTCCTATCACTGAACATGTGCTCACGTAAGCACGTGGAAAATGCCGGGTGGTTTCGCCGAGATAACAGGCATTACAGCCCGCACACAAAAGCTTGTATACCACACCCGCACGGAGTCCACGAGGGATAGGATATTTCACACCAAACATGTTGCCGATTTTAAAGGATGAGAAAACTAACTTAATATCAATGCTGTTACAATAACGTTTAGCAAAGTGGCGAATCTTTTTACATTGGTCCTTTCTCTATTATCGCGCAAAAAAAGAAAAGACTCGCTTCTTTGCTAAACGTGCCGCATTTCATGCTTTAATGGCTGTTTCCGTATCCTAGATCACGCTTCCACCACCTTCCAGATTAAGATAAAAGAAGCTATTCATATTTAATGGGAAAAACCTACACTAAATCATCGACTTTATCATGTTGATTTAAAACTTTCTTTGTAATATTTTACATTGCTATCTTTCCTTTTGTGCTTATAGTCAATTAGCATTCCGCGCACACTATATGTTCAACTCTGTACTTTGTAATTTAAACTAAAGATGACAGAATATTCTGATGAAACATGTTTTAAAAAACGTTGTGTTGCTTCTCAAAATAAACGAGTTACTATTATACTCCCTGTTCTGATTTATGAAACTGTTTCCTGAAAAACCAGGGAAATGGCATTTCCGAGCCTCTAAAATTAAAAATTTTCCGGAACATGCCCTCAAACCCCCAAGTGACTCGCCCTTCGGCGGTTGATTAGCTTTCTCTTTGCTGCGTACTCCTTGCAAAATTCACCCTTCTGCTTTTAGCACCGTACTTTCGTTACAAGTATCACTTGACTGATCACTTACAGACGCCCTAGGAAGTCGTTTCTCTCAAAGGAGTTTTTCTCTATGAGGTAAATCTCATTCATTTCCAAGTACCTGCCAAGAAGTCAGTTAATCTGCATAAGATGAATTAAGAACTATTGTGCCAAACAGTTTAGAAGGTCATTCAATTAGCGAAATTAGTTTTGATATTGTTTCTATCAAACTTTCCCTATACTTACTTTTGGATGCCATTTTCTTTAGCTGTCTTCGTTTCACATTGTTAAACTTAAACGCTTCTAAGCTTGGTTCCCTTTTTGGGGGTTTCTTGGGGTATCAAGCACTGGGGAAACGTAGTACAGTAGAACTTCTCAACAAAGGCCACATTGGAGACAAATGAAAGTGGCCGTTGTGGGGAATATGACACCTGTCTTTTTTTTTTTTTTCTATTTTCTCTGAGTGGAGCATTTCTTATATTTCATATTGTTGCATATAAATACGAAGCACGATCAAAGTATATCAATAAAACAGAAACCAAACTGAAACAGAGACCAACGATCCGCAGTAAAGATCAAGTTTCGTGACCTTTTACAATAGAAAATGGAGTTTTGTATGCACCGATCGTCCGTTGTTCATTAACTGGCTGGAATAGAGAGATTATTTTGAGAGATGGCCGTTTCCTTTGTGGAGAGGTGAGCGTTGCTATAAGAGTGAATGCATGTACCATCAGCGGGATAAAAACGACGGAAAGTGGCTTTTGTAGAAGGGAGACCCTTATAATTAGTGAAGGAGATATCACCTTACTACGCAGTCTGCTCTAAGCAAGCCAAACCCTTGCTCCATTAAACGTATGAAATGAATCGAAACGTTCAGTTCCTCAAATATTCAGATGGATTGTCTCCAAAGAAAAATCTGTCTTGCTGGCTCATACATGGGTAATTTTTCACCAGTGCCTCCACATCCCGTCTAGTCGCCAAGGGACTTGACGACAAAAATTAAATTACAACATGCAATGTACTTACAACTGTGTAATGTAGCGAAGATTACTGAAGGAGGTGTTGCTGATTGTGCTTATAGAGTTTCTGGCCAAGTTTCTAACAAAAATGGAGATATCTCATGTATATGCAAGACCTGATTTTTTTAAAAAAACAAATTGAATCGCCAGAAAAGATTAAACTCTCAATTTTCTTTGCCTCATGTTTCTAAAATACCATAAAAGCATTACTACATTAGCAAAAAGGCCGCTAACTTTCAACGCCAGCACCAAGATCATTCATAAATTGGGATCATATTGACAATTTAACGTCCGGCAAAACTGACTTTCATTGCAGAATTAAGAAGACTCTGTTCATTGAAGAGCTAAAGCCCTCACTAAATGTCAACGTTAGTAGTGAGAAGCTGTTGCTTTACTAGCTGTTAATTCTCATGTCCTCCACACAGGTAAAAATAATGCTGTTACTGAGATCATTTTTCTCAGTCTAGGTTGCAGACCCCTAATATTTACGATATAAATAGTTTTGAAATATTTTGTAACGGTCACTTTTGAAAATGTGTGTAGACTAGCATACGAAACGTCAAGTTCAGTATTAAAATACGTTGGAATCCATGACAATGTATATCAACACTGTTCGTGTTAACTCATATTGTCGTCATTGCCAATGTCACCGGCTTTGTCTCATTGTAGTTTTTACAAATTACAGTGGAACCTCGATTTAACGAAGTCGCTGGGGACCGGCCAAATTTGTTCGTTAAATCGAGGGTTCGTTATATCAAAAACTCGATATAACGAATTTGAGGGGAAACGACCAAAATGTTCGTTATATCGAGGTCATAGTTAATAATCGATTTGTAACACAGGTGACTTCTGTCACGCAATTCAATGCAATTTTCGTCACCCAGAAGTGCCGCGTTTTGAGATGCAATTCATGAAGCATGGTGGCTTTCAGTATCAATTATTTTCACTCTTGAGCAGACGCGCAGGTTTTCTTTACAAAAGAATGACACTTTCAGAGTAGCGATTTAAAAATGTTACAACATAGAGGTTATACAGAAAATTGTCTATGCAAACAACGAAACGGGCTTTAGTGTTGTTATGTTGCACTACCCAACATTTCCGGAATTCAAAGAAGATAGAGCAGAAGTTAATTGATGTCGAAATACTATAGTGCCAATGTCTATGACATATAATAAGCCGTTGACTGAAAGGTTGCTGTCTCTTTACCATAAGGATTACAAGCATTTGTTGACTGTTGATCTGTTCAGCGTTTATCTTTTGTCGAGTGTTGACACTGTAATTCGTTATATCGAGGTATGTTTTACGTTTGGGCTTCCGGATTATGTTCGTTAAATCGAAGAATTCGTTATATCGAGGTACGTTATATCGAGGTTCTATTCCATACATTTTACTGTAACTTTGGCCGGGACCTAGGATATCGTTCGTTATATCGAGGACTTCGTTAAATAGAGGTTCGTTAAATCGAGGTTCCACTGTACCATTGATAATGCTTTGCGGGGTACAAAATAATAATAAATAATAATAGCTTACAGTGTGCTTAGTGCCTTCAAGAAAGAAAATGAATTTGGCTCGATCTCCTTTATTCCACAAAGTTCCATTTCCCTGTGGTTGATAAACAGAGAAAAATTAAAGGTGTTATTCTGGCGTTATATCGAGCATGACATGAAATGAAACCACTTAGTTAGGTACTCACAGGTCATTAAGGCGAGATAAGCCTCTTAAAAGACCAGCGTGGAGGAACTGCAAAGGGTTATTGCTTAGTTTCCTATCACAAACAAGAAAAATACCAATTATTTCTAATGCACGTTTTACACCGACCCTTTAAGTCGGAAAATTTTGGTAAAATTATTTTCGCGTAATTTTAATGAATTAACTACATTGCATGTGATCTGAAATGTGACAACGAATTAACAAGAGAAGCAGCTAAATATTGTATTGTATTGTTTCCTATTTTAGACTTAATTCAGGTGGTACCTCTCCAGTAAAGATTAAGTTAGAATTAAATTTAAAAATCAATTAAAGGCTAGTCTATAAATCATGCATCATGCAGGTCGACTGTGTGAAATTTGGTGTGGTATAAGATGAGAGAGTAAAATTGTGATAAGCAACCAGCCATACACTCCCTTGGTCTCCCTTGATATGTTTACGATATAATAAACTAGTTTACCAGTGAACAGGAAGAGAAGTTCTGCGTAAACTTGCGCGAGCGTTGCTATTTTCTGTTTCAAAGGGGTTCTTCATACAAATTTTGCGCAAGTAACTGACTTCAATTGCTATTATTTTGTGGAAAATTTTGAACAATTTTTCCCTGTATAAATATTTTTTTTCGAAATTACCTTGCGTCGCGTATTTTATCAGGTGATCATGTCCGTGGTACAAACTGACATCGACAATAGGGTTACAACAGCAAGGGTGCGAAAATGTGCCAGTTATTGTAGAGTTATGCTAGAGTCTTAATGAGAGGGAAGCAAGACATGATCCATTACTCACAAGGTCCGTAACAATTTCAGTGTTGCAAAAACCCCTTCTGGAAGACTCGAAATGTTGTTGTCAGATAAGATCCTTTAAGAGAATTTAATTGTTTTAAAAACACAATGGAGCCCAAATTTCTAACCAATAATCTAACTATAATAGTCTTAGAGCAGTTGTGCAGCTGCAAAAGTGGTGTAAAATGTTAAACACAGTTAAGACCTTCGATACGAGTAATATATTCTCACAATTTGTTGCTGAATTAATAATCACGTCGCATTGCAAATTGAAAGCATCTCTTGAGGTGTTTCCAATCGTGCTGAAAGTTGTGGCAGACGCTGTACTAAGGTGAACTCGAGTTTGTTTCGTGCAGCATCTTACAGAAATCCGCAACGTGGGAGGTATTACATTACCAACTATTCTGTTTCATTTTGCAGTGCAGCGTTGAACGACAAAGTAATGAAAATGTTTCTCGATTTACTTAGGCTACATTATATATGAAATTAGAGCTAGGGGAAGGAGACAAAGAAGATAAATACATGTAGTTTCTCAATTAATACAGGTTAATAATAATGCAACCTTTACAGACTTCACAGGCACAGATTTGAAGCACCTTACTACATGAAATTTTCGCGACACGTTTATTTCGCGATTACATTACATATGAAATTAGAGCTAGGGGAAGGAGATAAAGAAGGTAAATACATGTAGTTTCTCAATTAATATAGGTTAATAATAGTGCAACCTTTACAGACTTCACAGGCACAGATTTGAAGCACCTTAATACATGAAATTTTCGCGACACGTTAATTTCGCGATTAAAAAAAATCGCGAAATTAAAGTGACGCGAACAGTAAGTGTCGCGAACATAACATGACGCGAAAATTAAGTGACTTACATTATGTTACTGTTGACATATAGTCCTTCCGTTGTGTTTTTGTTAATTTGACGTTATTGTGCCTCTGATAAAGTCGGTTTAGTGAATTCGAGGACATGTTAAAGTAACATTGCCAAGGAAATCAATTGTGTTACCCAAAAACGCGAAGTAAAAGTGATTCAAAATACCCAATTTTCGCAAATCGCGGAAATTAAGCGTCGCGAAATATGCGCACCTCAAAAATCACGAAAAAAACGTGTCGCGAAAATTTGTTTAGTGTCACATGATTTCAAAATCAATTTACCTTTTACATTTTACTTTTCTTCTAATTCCAATGATAGGGTTTAAGGTAAAGTAGTTATATGTTTGCGATATTTAGCTTTCAAGACATCATCACAACTTACAGTGCTCTAAGGGTTCTCCTGTAGTAGAACGTTCCGTTGGTGATGTTTGTAAGTTTGTTGCCTTTCAAATTTCTGTGATGAACGTGGGATGTAAAATATAACGCATTTGTACATATCATTGTACTAAACGGCAACATAACTCTTCACTTTGTAAGAGCGTGCTTGTAGACATTGCTACGAAGGGAATAATGTAAGAAACGTGCGGATGAAGAACGAGATGAAATAAGAAAAGTGATTTCATCCCCGCCCAATTTTGATGAAACCCCTAAGGGCTAGTTTTCATTAGCACATAAGCATAAGCATTATTGACATACGCAAACGTAGTTAGGTAACTGTTCTACCAAAAGGCATAATGATAAAAATCTTGCTGCCTCTCCGTCTGTTGCTTCTGCTTATGATTATGCTCTGATGAAAACCAGCTTTAAGAAAGGGCTTTTTTGAAAAGAGCTTTATTCGCTAATAAATGTGCTTTACAATGTGCTTTTGTTTAATATTTTCATTGAACATTGTAATTTTCTTTAGTAAGAGTGAGTACAAATAAAGATTGATTATTAAAACTACAGTAGTGCGGGAAATCGTAACCAATTAACAGTCGCATGACACAGTCACAACATCACATCACAGCTATTGCCCTACCCCACTCCCAAACGAGCCGATTTTGTAAATTGGGTACTAAACGAAGCCGTTGAATCTCGAGGTCGAAAAACTGGCTCTAGTTTTCACAGACTTTTAGCCAGAAAGTAAAGAGCTTGATAGCTGTTAACAACAAACATGGCCGTAAAAGAAAAATAAGGCGTGCTGTAGTCTGATGTAGCCTATTATCGACCGCTGTTTCGGGATAAGAGCCCGCACGCGACCACACTCAGGAGAGCGTTGGAAATCGAGCCTGGGCGTGCTGATCTCTCTCCAAAATTAAACCCCAAGGTTGATGTATCATTGTCAATATACTTTACTTGACTTAGACAGTCTAACGTTAGCTTACATAGTGTTGATCTTGTACAGTTTATAAAACGCACTAGCCTCGATAACTTGAATGTTGTTATTTTCCAGGTACCTGTCGGAGCAGAAATACAACATTGAAAGGAATTCAATAAAACATGTTTATATGTGTAATAAAGAAGGACAACGTTTTTGTTAATTGTAAGTCACCAGCTCTTGACCTTTCCGTGTGTGTTTTGAATCAAGTTTTGCATTTGTATGCCTTGCCAAGAAAAATGCCATTCTGCAACTACTGTCAGTTCAGTAGCAATAGCAGACTTAAATAACTGCACAACAATAACTGTTGTAAACAATGTAATCGATGTACGACGTGTGAACTGCAAAATATTGCATTGTTAGTAGTTTTTGTGTGTTGATTTAAAAAAAATGAAATAAACTTACATTTTATGAACTTAACTAAATGTAAGCAAAATTCAAACTCTTATGTTGGTATCGATGCATATTCTGAAACTCAGTAAACTGGGGTTGATAAAACTGAAGTTCCCTACAACAGAAAAATCGGACACTACTCACAGTTCATAGAGATATCTTAGACCGTTGAATGTTTTGTTCTTGAGAATCTCAACTTTGTTTCTAGCTAACGATCTGCGTTGACAAATTGAAGAAATAAATATCATTTCAACCGACCGATGTTACGAATTGGGATACAAACACTTTTTGTCATGTATAGACTGTCTAAATAGGGTGAAAATAGACTAACAAAATACTTACAAATAACCTAAACTGAGTCTTTTTTCTGCAAAGCTTTCAAAGGTTCCTGGTTCTATGGTCGCGATACTGTTATCGTCCAGAAGTCTATAAAACAAACAACGACATGTTTTTGTTTTTTGCCTCTCTTTTTTTATCATTACAAAATGTCAATAATATTATTCTTTTAATGCTTTTACAAACTTACAAACACTTACAGTACATTAAACAACCTGCTTACAATATTTTGCATTACATTACCTTTTTACTTACAATATGCAATAAGTACTTATTATGGCATAACCTACTTACACTTTGCGTTACTTAAGGACTTACAATACACTATAATTACAATACAATACACATTACTTTACTTAAGGACTTACAATAGACTGTTTTTACGTGCACAAAAAAAGGAAGAAAAAAAAAACTCTCAATAAATTACTAACAGACACGCCTTAACCGGTGAGAAAGAATTTCCACTTCTGTTGAAATTCCCTTCACCATTCAACGTAGCAGCAATATATTTTGCTATCTCGATTTTATCCTGCACTAATGGGATGAAGTCGCTGAAAACGAACATAGAGGATATTACACGGTGGCGAGAAGATATGAATTTTATGTTCTTGCCACGAGAACATAAAATTCATATCTTCGAGCCAACGTGTAATGTTCTTTTTATTATATGGAGAAACCAATTCAACAAAAGCAAAAGGCGGGAATCGTGACGTCATTGAACGATACGACACTCACAAAGGTGACATACGGAAAATACGACACTCCGGTCCCGGATGAAGTGGCGTATGGAATCTACGAGTGGTTTAGTTCCCAGTAAAACACTCTTCTCCATATAATAAATAGTATTATTTAGCGCGTTGATCTGTAGAAAATATTTCCCTAGCATTATGAGGTGGTTGAGGGCCAAACGGTGCGTACAGGGACGAGTAATTCCAAATAATACCTCTGGCTCGGAGAGAAGTAAACTCGCATTACTAACGGTAGAATACCAACTTTGGAGCTTTTCCCAAAAAGACGACGCTTGCGGGTAGCTAATAAACAAATGACGTATGTTTGGGCAATCAGAGGGGCAGAAAGGGCAGGATGGGGAGACAACCTGTTTCATTTAATTTTGAATAATATACTGTTCGTGGCTAAAATGTTGTGCATAATTTTGTGCTGGAATATTGCCATTTTAACATCTTTTGTGGCTTTGACCGGCAGAAGATAAGTTTTATTTAGATTCTCTTTTGCGATACCGTATGATAAGAGTATTTTTCTGAAGTGGGAGGAGGAAGATTTTCAAGGGTTAACAGTTTGTCGTATACCATTTTGCATGCTGTAGTACAGATTGGCTGCGGGAGTGTAGTAGAGTCGCCAGAATTAACGTGAAGGAGCTTCTTCCAGCTTTGGGGGATGATGGATATAAGGCCATGATATTGTAAAAAGTTGCAATTTAGCGTGTATTTATTGCGCACGGAAAGGAAAGGCAGGAAGTAACTTTCATGCTCGTCAACGAGGTCTAACATTTGCTTTATTCCTGCTCGGTGCCAATGAGGCAGATATACCATTTTTTTTGTCAATCGTAATGAATTTGCTGTTTCAGATTGTCTGAGACAGTACCTCGGTCTTGCTGTGAGGTGTCGTTGACACGATTTCTTGCCAATGATGAATAATTTGTTTGCAAAATTCCGGAAGATTGCCATTAAGATCAAAAAGGTTGTAGTCATAATTACATTAAAAGAGCTCAGTGCCGCCAACAGTAGAGAGTGAGACGATTTTTTAATATACTTCCACGGTGCGTCTGAGTCGGAGCACAGCCGTTTTACCCAAGTTAATTTCAAAGTCTTATCGTAAAGAACAAAATCTTTCATGCCAAGACCGTTATCGGATTTCGACATGTATAACAACGACATGTTTAGCTCTACTTCTGGTAAAACCATTAAATTCAGTTACGCCAAAGCGGCATCTAACAGTCTTCGGCCGTTTCGATACAAGTCGTCTCGATACAAGTTGAAGTCGATTCGATCCGGATCTAAAACTGAAGTCAACTTGGTTGGAGAAAAAGACTTGTGGAATGGCCTTGAGTTACAAAAATATACATGGAAAAAAGCTATATCTGAACAAAGAGTACAAAATGGGTTAAAATCGCCAAAAATATTCAGTAGCACGTACCATGAAAGGTATTTATGCAATAACAAAACTACTGCCTTGAAGCGTACTGAGATTTTGAACCGTTATACTCACATTTCCATCGCGCTGTATTGAAGTCCTTCGAGCGTGTAATTGTTTATTTCACTGATGTTGTTTCCTTTCAAAACCCTTCCAAAACAGTGAAATAAGAAAACGTTGGTCATAAACATAAAGATGTTGTAAGTTCTGAGTACACACAGTCATTGCCGTACGGCCAGTTCAGTGACTGAACAATGAAAATTCTTCCCTTTATAACCCACAGAACCTTAGTTTAGTCCTGGCATCCATGTCATAAACGACAGTTGCATTAATAGCTACTTGATAGTCATTCATAAAGATGAAAAACGCCTACAGCATTTGAAACCATGCACATATAATTCCCAGACCACCCTAGGGACTCCATAGCTAGTATTCCGTGAACAATTCTCCGTAGGAAAAAAGATGGTGGCTGTACATTTTACAACAATATCTGGCGAATCTTACACAACTCATAAAGTACAAGGAAAGCCATATTTTTGCAATATTTGTTCCCTATGCTAACGAGTAGTGTATGCTAGGTTTCAAGATGTTAGAACTTTTCTGAACGTTTTTATGAACCTTATTTAAAAAAGTTTTCGTGCGCTAAGAACTATGGGTAAATGCACCAGTCGCCACCTTTTTTCCTACGGAGGATTTAATAATTTTTTTATCTGTAACAAAGAGCATACAGATATTGAGATAAAGAGAGAGACAAAGAAAAGGGGGATTTCAAAACTTCATTATGAGGTCGATACCTAAGCACTTACAGCAATTTAAGACTCTTGATATCTGAGAATGTTCTAGAGGCTATACTCTGAATTCTGTTCTCAGTCAGGTATCTGATAATATAAAGCGATTTGAAATGATAAAACTTGACTATAGCATAGTTTAAACAAACAAAATCGTGACCGTTATTGTGTTTGGATATCTGATCTTAATTAAAGCACACAAGAGATTACAAGTGTAGTCTCTTGGCATAGATTTTTACGATTAAATTTCCCCGTTTTCTTTTTAGTTTTAATTTCGATTGAAAAGGTATACATGTATCAAACACTCAAGACAGTGTTTGACACATTCTCTTACGGCTCGGTGTTTAGAAATGTGGTCAAACGCGGTCTTTCGTGTTTTATATATTACATAGCTTTCATTAGTTTCAATTCAATGTATTTCCATGCCAGAAAGATCGAAATAACGTCGCAGGTGAAAAACGGCTATCAGTTAACTCCGACATCGCTTTTCCGTTAAACTGACTGAGGAAAAAAATGACCTAACCCTACCTCTAACACTACCCCTAATCCTAACCCTTACCCTAATCCCCAGTGATGCTAATCAACGTGGCATAACTTCGTTGCACCATTTCGACCCGTCAATAGACCCATTGCATAAATGGTGCCTGTGTTTGAATAACAATCCTTTGTTCATCCTTAGCCTCGTATTTATGTTTCAAGACAAAGGGTTGGGATGTATAAGTATTGTTATTCAAATATCAGCGCCATTTATTTAATAGGTCTATGCGTCCGCTATCTTCAAATTCATTTAAAATATTAAAATATGCTTCAAGCGTTCCAATGAACGTGTAAATGTCGAAAAATTGTTTCTGATACCACAGAAGCAGCACTTAGGGTTAACATTCTAAACAGGAAAAACGATAGTCTTCCTTTTTGATCATTATAACGTATTTATTTTTTTACTCACAACATCGTTAAATCGTTCAGTCCACGAAAAATGCCGTTATTAACCTCTGAAATATTGTTGTTTTCGAGGTTTCTGCGAGAAGAGGAAAAAATATGATATATGTTTTTCTATTTTATGTAGTTTGTATCGTTAAGTTCACCAGCGTTCGGTAAGTGCAATTCCCAATCATGGCTCACTAAGTGACAGCGAAGTGTTGCAATCCTCTTTAGAATTTGAACACTTACAATACTGTCAACGATCCCAGTCCTTGAAATCCTCCAGATGCAATGCTTTGAATGTTGTTGTTTTCCAGATATCTAACAAAATAACGTAGAAATCAATCATTTCATCGGGATAAACTGAACTGCGGTATCCGTAAATCTTCTGCAACTTTCACAACGTGCTGCTCCATTTGCTCTCTCCAACGGATGCCTACCACAGTACTACTGATCATTCCGGAAAAAAAAGCTTAAAGTGCAGTCAAGAATCATAATTAAAATAAAACAGGGTTTTATGGTAAAGCTGATAAAAATGTCAAAACGAGCAAGCAATTTACGCAACTGCTTTATCTTTTCGCCTGGAAAACATTCTCCTGAACATACGAGAAAAGTACATGTCAGTTTAGAGAACTTTATCCCTAGATCAGTTCCTATCCGTTTTGAAAAAAAAAGGATGATACAGTATTTTTTATGTTTGTAGCCAACAGATGTTCGGTTGTTAAAATTTTCGGTTTACCATTTACTACAAAAACAAATTACAAAATCTCCATAGTATTGCGGAGAAAAAAAAAGGAAAACTTGATTAGTTACATTTTTTCCAGAATAAAACTAGTTATTTAATTACAGTTACAACTTAACTTTGGTTTGTTTTTTTTTTGTTTTGTTTTTTTTGCAATAATTTTTAGATTGAAGCAAATAAAATAAGCTGTCATGAAGCCACTTACAGGTATCGTAGTTCTTTTAATCCCCTAAATGTTCCACTGGAAATGTTCAATAGGTCATTTTCTTGAAGATATCTACAAGATTCCATGTACTTTTTAATAGGCTAATAGTGTTGCATAAAATTAATTGCAATTGCATGTAACTACTTTAGAATAAGCTCATGAGCATTTGATACCCCATCCTCCACCCCTTCTGTGCATTATACGTACCAGCCCTAACAATGTTTTTCCTTATAAGAGCATGCATAGGCTGGTTTAAGGGACACTATCATCTGTCACCATGATAGTCATGGTCAAAGCAGCGTTTGAATTATGGCTGATTGCCTTTGCTTTCTATACCAAATTCTTTTAGATCACCAATACAAAGATATTGAGTAAATTGTTGAAGGAAGAGCAAATTGTAGTTAGTTACCAGCAATTTTTCCAAAGTTGCGACGACAGAATTTTGAAAGATTCTACCACAACTTTTCAATTTGACATCGTTTGTGTGCATGCGCATGAAAAGGTAGTACTCACAGATAATTTAGACCATTCAATTCTTGAAAACATCCATCGGAAATGAAGGTAAGGTTGTTACGCTCTAGATTTCTGGAAAACGTAAGACTTTCACAAGCAAATATAATTCAAATTAAGAGAGAGTCTAACCTGAGGACGATGCAAGCAAGTCTACAGCGCACATTACCGATTCCCCTGAAACTTGGCACGCTTGTACAGCATTACTAGTACATTAACCAAGTGCGACAGTTCGGTTCAACTGTGTATTGTTTCGGAGACACGTCAATCAAACTGCCAGACAATGAAAAGTGTTTAAATTTTTTTGTGGTAAAAATATACATCAAGTTTGATCACTTGTTGCAAGCTAAAAACAACGGAAAATTACATAACATTTCTACATAGAATAGTTCTAACCTCTAACAATAAGACAACGTTGACTTAACTTCTGTGTCTTATCTCATGTGACCAGGAGCTGAATTTCAACTACACCTAGTCAAGTCATACCTGAGCAGTAGGGTCTCAAAAGTCATTGCTTGAAGAGATGCGGCGTTTTTACAATCAAATTCGAAACTATCTAAAGCTTGCCAAAGAAATGATCTTTCAGTTTAAAGAGCAAAAACTCTGCAAAAGGACTCTGTGGGAAAAGTTCTCTTTGCATCGAACTAATGTTTGTTTGTGACAATATGCAAATGAGCCCGACAAGGAAGTACTGTCAGAATGGAGTGGAAATAACAATAGGTAAATAAAACGTTACTTAACGAGAAGCGAAACATCGTTATGAAACATTTTGAAACTCCAATTTAGCTTTTTGTTAGTAATAAGCTGCTGTTAGCTAGTTGGCATAGCTAATTGGAAGGAAAGCCGCAAACGTCATAAGTTGTCATACAAACCTGCTGGTCGTACTCGCACCGAAGTGAGATGTTTTCGTAGAAGGTCGCATCATAGCATTTAGAAATCACTGCCTTGAAGGTTGAATAACGTAGCTTGTCTGGCAACCAAGCTTCATTTTGCTGTATTCCCAACACCATAATAATTTTGCTGAAAAAATGTTATCGAGCCACTCGGCCAGCTGGCGGCATCACATCAAACATTTGAATACTTCACCGACTTGTTTTACTATCAAGTCGTGTGTTTTGTTCAAACGGTGAAAACATTTTTTTTTTTTTCTCTGCAACGAAATCTTATATTATTTATTTCTTTTCCATGGAATGGTAACCAGCAGAACATTGATTTTTTGCGTTGTTGTTTTACTATTAACTAGTAAAGCACCAGCTGGAACGATTGATTGCGTGACAGAGTACGTCACTTGTGACATCTCACAGTTGTATTTTGTATCAAGTTCACCCCGATTCCGATGGCCTTACGATCGCTATGATTTCTTTTGAATGCTCCGTTAGAGGGAATTCCAACAAAAAGTGTGGTGTATCTGGTCGGTACAAAGACCAGACAGCACTTGTACCATTAAAGACCCGCTCAAAAGACGTTTCTGATCATTAAACGGCTGTTATAAAACCACATCCGCGGGCGTTAAAACTTTGTTTGTTTGACGAGGCGGAAGATTCCCTTACTATTTTCCCCCTTCGCGATTCCCTTGTCAATGATAATTGAAACTAACTAACACTGACCGTTTGACCGCAAAACTATTATCCACTATCACTTACTATAAATAATGCCATCAATTGTCATGCACTTTGAACTTAAAGTGCCTAGAAGCAAAAAATGGTTGCTGCTTATTTGAAAGGCCTTTCAAAGTATAGAAGAATGGCGTTTTCTTTTTGGAATATCCTTTTTCGTGTTAGAGATATTCCCGTTTTTGTATTATGCAAATGAGGAAAGTGATGACGTCATAGGTGGTTCCACTAAAACTGCACAACTCTCAATCGAGAATAACTCTAGAAGTATTAAAGCAGTGTTCTTCAAACTTGGTATCAGCAATGTACATCACAAAACAAACAGATTGACACCCACTATGTTGTTGCCATGGCAACACCCTTGGCTCCAGTTTTTTTCTGTGAAAAACCAAACATCCCCATTTCCGACCTTTTAAAGTGGGACAGAGGGTCTTGCTCGGAACACACGTGGTTTCCATATTGTCTTAACTCTCCCCATCAGATTGTTGGGAGTGGATGATCCTTGTTTAAGATAAAATCTGGGAATTTTATTCTTAATTAAAACATAACCAGCGGCATAACTGTTGTCATAGCAACGGAACGACGGGTGTCATTATGGTTCTTTTGTGATGTACATATCTAGTGCCAAGTTTAAAGAGCACTGCTTTAATATTTCTAGAATTATTCTCGATTGAGTGTTGTGCTGTTTTAGTAAAACCACCTATGACGTCATCACCTTCTTATTTGCATAATACAAAAACCTAAATATCTCTAAAACGAAAAAAGATATTCCAAAAAGGAAAACGCCATTCTTCTATACTTTCAAAAGCCTTTCAAATAAACAATAATTATTTTTTTTACTTCATAGGCACTTTAAATAGTACTTGAAGTTTTTCGGTCGACTGTTTCCCCTCAAATCCGGGTAGACTCACGTTTTCGCAACATAAACATAGTTTTCCACAACAGAAATTGTGGAAAACCTTGAAATTAGTTTTAAAAAAAGCTTATATCCGGGGGTACGGACATAAGTCAGATATGGAGTTAGATTTGTCAGGAATCTGGATAGAGTTGTACCGAGCACTCAGGGCTCTTGAGGGACTGGGTACTAGTCTCAGACAAAATGGCGCCGGAAGGAAAACAATTTATGGAAAAAGTGCAGTAGCCCTTCGTTTAACGAGGTAATTGCATCTTTAAGACTTGCGAATTGTTTTTGGTCATTGAAACTACCTGCCGGGCAGAAATGAAACTAGTGGCTCAGAGGTTTGTCCTTTTTCTGGATCAATTTGTCCGTGAATGTAAGCTTGCAGCCGTTCGACTAGGTATGGGGCGACTTCCGTATGGCTTGATTATCTGCCTTCCTCATCGTAACGCTGTTATATTGAAGGCACTTTATAACAAGGTATTTCATTAACATTAAGAGCTATTGTAAAAGTTAAATTTTAATATGGATTGGAATCTGATACTTACCCAACCGACTAGCCTGCGTAGTAAGCGTTCCCGTAAGAAGAGCTTTTCCGCATTCTGGCCGCGCGTAAATTGGAGCGAATAGCAAAAAATGGACGAAGCAAGGGGTGGTGAGGCGAGAGAGGAAACGCTTGCCCGCAAACTCCTCGATTTTGAAAAACGCTCACTGGTTTTCACGGTTGAGTTCATTTATTGATTGACAATTTTGTCACCGAGCTAAAATCATAATAGTGCTACATATATCTACGTACTCGTTTGGAGGGTAATAACCGAAATGTTCGTCTTAAGACCAGCTTTTCCTGTGGTTTAACTCTAACCGTTCATTATCTTGACGGTCCGTTTCATTCTCTTGCTGCTAAAAAATATTTGACCGTTCAATTAGAGAACCGCCCGGAAATCGGAAGCCTTTGTTTGAAAATTGCCAGCGCGAGTAAATTCGCTTTTGCAGAGAAAACAACCACCAGTCGCTGGCTTCTAAAATTCGGACTTTCGTTATCTGGACACGAAAAGTGACTCAGTAAAGCTTAACGGGGTGGCCAAATAAGATTATCAAAGATTGGTTCTCCTTCCCTGGTTCCTGTTTGATCTTCACGCAAGATCGATAATTAAAATAGCAACTGAGAGATTTTAAAAGCTTTCGCTGAATCCAGCGGGTAATAGAGCCACCAAATATTTACCCTCTGAAAGATGGCGTCTTCAATAGTAAAATCGAATGCGTACCATCCAGGTCAAGCCTGATAGATCTTCGCTGAATCTGGCACAATTTCACAAACCTTCCTCCACGACATTGTGCAAGTCCCGCTTTTTTTCAAAATCGAGGGGTTTGCGGGCAAGCGTTTCCTCTCTCGCCCCACCACCCCCTGCTTCGTCGAGTTTTTGCTGTCGCTCCGATTTACGCACGGCCAGAATGCTCAAACGCTCTTCGTACGGGAACGCTTGCTACGCAGGCTATCAACTGTCCAATTCATTATGCTATGACACTCGTTGTTATTCTTTTTTGTTTTGTTTTTTCCTGCACTGACATATAGCACGTTTTTGTCCCTCAAAGTCACATGAACGTTTTAAACTTTCCGGCCTTTTTTTTTTTTTTTTGCTTGTATTTATTAATCGATAAAGACTTCATAAAATAGTAGGTAAAGGAATTTTTGAAACAATGCCGCATCGGCGATTTTCAAACTTTTTTTACCCTAAAATCCTTTCCGCCCTTTTTGACAGTGCGTGAGTTCTCTACTAAACCACGAAGTCATTAGAAATCTCAATGGTATCATTGCAATCTAATTACATGATATTATTTACACCAGCATTTTGAGCTGGAAAGGTGTAATGCTTTTAGAAACATTTTAGTTGAAAAATGGGTCAAAATATGGTCAATGTTTGGCCTAAATTCGATCATGAACACGCTGACCGCGATATCTCCTAGACGTTAAAGAATTTTGTGATAATCTTCTACCCAGTACATTACCACATTACTATGTAACCCTACAAAGAATCTGAACAAAATCTGAGAGGGTCGATGTAGACTCTTATTTTAATACTGCATGGTTTTCAGATAGATACTCTCCTAAGTGTCAGAAGTCTTAAAAGACACAAATAGACAAATCGTACACTGTATGACTGCGATGAAAATATCATAGACAAACTTACAGATTTAGCAAGGAAGTAAGACCTTGGAAGTTTCTTGGCTCAAGGTAGCTTATCTGGTTTAACTTCAAATCACTAATAGAAAAATAAAGGTCATTACAATACGATTGTGACATAAATGGGTAATAATGATAATCATCATATTTTTTGAGGTAGGTGGTGATGTTGAACAAAATGCATTGCAAAGAAGTGAGACAAAAAATGTCGGAAAGCACACGAATGAAATACTAATAAATTATTGTAACAATACTTACAGTAATACCAAATTAGTAAGATTTTTGAAAATCCCTGGCTCCAAGTAAGTTATCTTGTTGCCCCTCAAATACCTGTGAGAATACGTATTTTACCAAAATACCAGACATTTCTATAAACTACTGGTTCAATAACCATTTTGAAGTGTTAATTAAATGGCTTTCCAATGCAACATTCCAAGTACCATTAGCTTTGTCCTACGGTTTAGCGATAAAAACGTAGATAGCTCTTGACAAGCCAGGCCTCATGCATCGTTTTCAATTATCAGTACATATATACCAATATGATCTGTAGTAACAATGTTCTATGAGAAAAAAATAACGTTTAATTGTCTATCATCTTAGTCTAATCAAAAAGCTTCCTGCAACACTTAGCCAAATGCCATCACATTACACTCAGGTCAAGCTTTTATAAAATAGATTTCTCTTTGCGGTTGCAAACGAAAATTATCCAGGCAGTTTCCCGTCATTGTTAGGCTCTCGCCACTCAGAAATTACAGCTGTTAGAAATCTATAAGTGTGGGACATTGCAGTTTTCCTATTCGTAAATATTGTACGTTCTGAAATTATAAAACCTCTGAGTGTGTTACTACATGTAGTTCGTCTAATTCCAAACTTAAGGTCGTCAAGTTCAAGTTCAAGTTTATTATTGCACACTATTTACAGAAAACAACTTAACATAAGATGGTTTACAATGAGACATAAAAAAAATTACAAATAGAGATTAACTAGAAGAAACAATATTTAGTTGTGTACAGTGACCAAAGTAGCCAATGAGCTTTCGAGTTGGTCACTGTCATGCAAGTATAAGTTGGCGATGACCGCATGTTAAGTATAATTTAAATTAATATTTACATATATTGTACAGCATTATCTTATATAGCTAACAATTAAAATATGGTCAGTTTTGAGTGGTCAATAAGAATCTTTTATACCGCTTTTTGAAAAGCATGTATGGAAAACGTTTAAGTTCTGGTGGGACAGATTCCCAGATCGTCACTAGCTGGACGGCCTTCCCAGCATTTCAGTATTTGTATTCAACTTTATCAATGGTGCAAAAAATTTTTCATCCATACATCTTATAGACAGTGAAAAATTTAACAAATCGAATGTGGTTTAGCGTGGTCTGTACTCTTATTGATAATCATACGCGTCATCACAATGGTCAAAATATTGTGGACTCACGAGGCGTAGCCGAGTGACTCCACAACAAATTTTGACCACTGTGATGACGCGTATCGTTGTCGATAAGAGTACAGACCACGCTAAACCACATTTCAATTTGTCTTTTACCACAATATCAACGTCAAAGAAAATGTTTTTTTCAGAGCGCGAGCTGAAAAAGGCATTGCGTGACACATTGACGCAAGCAGCGTTGTCTGGACTCTTATCGACAACGGCAAATTAGCCAATCAGATTGCCAGATTATTAGAAATTGTGGTAAAAAAGCCTATACACATACAGTTTCTCCAAGTTAGTCAGATTTCCAAAACTCCCTGACTCCACGTGACGTATCTTGTTTTCAGTCAAAGACCTGTAAAAAATCAAAGTGGGTCACATAAACGATTCAGTATAACACCTAGATAGTATAAATTAAGTACCACTACTAAATTACAAAGTATTTGTATACTAAACAAACAGTTAAACATTCTATATTTCTACTTGTACTCTTACGGTCTTTGGAGGTGGATGCGAATTTTTCAGATCGAAGAACAAAAGAACGTCTTACTTATACTAAAATCAAAAAGCAAAAGAGGTAACAGCCAACTGAAAAAGGCCAAGGACAGTTAAGGGTTAGGAAGGATTGAAACGGCTCGGACTCGCGAAATTATCATTTCGAAAATTTTGGCGTCAAATGGAAGGGTTCGTGCTACCAATCAAAATTTTTGTCTATCAGTTCAAAACTTCTCAAAATATTGTGAATCACAAGCATATTTGCTTTGCCATGTTTGCTATGATAGCATGTATGCAATCAAAAGTAAAATCTGATTTGATATTGACAACGTGATTGTATTCTTACAAGTCAGTTAGCCTCCTCAAGTTCCAAAAGTCTTCTCTTGAAATTCTAGTCAGGTTGTTTCTGTCTAAACGTCTGCAAAAGAAAAGCAATCGTGTATTCGAGTAGTATTTCCTCAGTATGACTGAAGGGAAAAAAGGTGCTTCCTTGGCCTAAAGAATATATCTTCTGACAACGCATTATCACTTTTTGTCCTCTTATTAACATCTCTTGCAGTTGTGGATTTTATTGATTGCTTTTTTATTTAATATACCATAAACGACCAACAGATCCCCTTTCTAAAATCGAGATCATCACTAGCTGCTCGCCTATCTTGCTTACCCTATGTCATCCTTATTCTACCCTATCCTACCCATCCAAGGAATACAGCTTTTCGTCAAAAGAAAATGTCGACTCTGTTGTCAATATTCTTCTTCCACTGGTGAGATACATGGTATTTTATGTTATTAACACTTACAATACATAAGACGTGGCTGGAAAACCCCGTGGAACCGTAGAAAGATTTCTGTTAGTGCAAGTCACAGATTCACCGGCCCACAAGTCAACACAAGAACATAGTTGACATGCGTTTTTCGCTAAATAAAAAGATAATGAAATAAAGTTAATAAACGCATGCACTCTTGAGGCTAATGGACCTTTTTACTTATGTCTTACATTTCCGACTTCTTCGTAAAAAAAAAATGAAAAATTGAACGATTGAGGTGGTTTTTTGTTCATTTGAAAATTACGAAAACTTGTTCATATTGCGTGAGATCGGTAGAGAGGTCCATTCACATGTCATTTTACCTTGCCATAGTACTGAACTTCTTTTTGACATGCTGCTCAAACCAAATTTCGTCTTTCTTGAAAAAATTCTTCTCCTTTTTAGCAGTTTTATTGAGCAGCATTGCACTAGTCTAGTTTCATTGTTAATAAAATAGAGGCAACAATTTCTGTGTTCTGACTGGCTAAGAATACGTCAATAAATCCCAAATCAGTGCATTTTCATCAGTGCAGAAAATGTGAAACTGAGTGCAAAACGGTGAAATTAAAAAATGGTTGAGAGCTCCGAAACTTGTGCTGAGATTCTTCTCGACGAAGACAAAACACGGCACAGAGTTCTTCGACCACTCCTAAAACAGTAATGTGAAGTATATATGAAATAATTCATATTTGAACTGCGGTTGTAGATGAAATGGAAGAATGATTATCGCAGTAAATTTTCCAATTTAAGCAATCTAGAAAACGGTCGGAAGTTGTTGTGACAAAATCAACAACAAGTGGGAAATCACATGACAAATGCGCGTCCTTTGTAAACTTAGTTGAATGAAAAATTTGAAAGCGAAGCTAGCCAGCTAAGTCTGCTGAAAGAAAATTACAGTCACGTATAACTCAAGGAAAGTCTTCAAAATGAAGGATATACAACCTTGGTCAGAAAGTTTGAAAAGCGTTCAAGTTTTAGTCATCGAGAAGAGTAATAATTGTGCACTTGCACATTGCAGTTGTAAAAATGCTGAGGAAAATTGTGATCGCCATATAACACAGACGTTGTGCCAAAATTATCCTCGACAAGAACTCTTTCAGCGTTCCTTTGCTGTTACTGCCTTGGTATTTCGAGCTGGATGTGTGGAGCTGATTGCTGGCCAGTTTCAGAGTCAGGGACAGAAAATATCTTAGCGTCGGATTCAACTTCAGAATCTCCGAGACCACCCTAATGGTTTTTTGTGGCTGGTAAAGAACCGGGCCGACTTCGGTTCAGTTCAAATTACTCAACTCGTCGAGGGATTTTCGCAAGGACAGAATTGTTGGCGTTAGCTGGCGTTGATTCTCTCGTCCTCGTCGGCCAAAACAGAGACCGAGGTAAAACTAGATCGTTCTCTATAGCTGTGCGGGATTTTTGCTCTCTGCCGGTCCGAGCTCGTCGCTGTCGGACAGTTTCTTCATCTGCTCATTGGAGATTGGTTTCTTATGGACATTGCTGGCAGTGTTGCCCGTCTCCCAGAGGTCTTTTACAAATGCTCTAATACTTTATTTGCCTGAGTAAAAGCGAGTCAGAGATATTGGAAAACGGTTTCTTGAGCTGCGGCGAGCGAAGGAAGCAATCAATGGCGGATCTCATGCAGATGATTTTATTGATCAACATTTGTAAACTGACCTGCCATCTTTCTTCCCCGCAGATGTGTAAAACCTCTTCAGAAAAACAATCAGTTCTTCCTTTTGACATTGCTTCTATCGGTTTCGAAAATTTGGTGCCACCAGGACTAGCAAGCCGTTCAGTAACATAAAGGTAAAAATTGTTGTTGTCACGTAATCTTTTTGAATGCGTAAAATCTCGACGTTCAATGTTTGAAATTTTGCAACTTTTAATGGAAACTTGACGTATACGTATCGCTGATGTTGTTTTCATCCATTTTTTAGTGGTTGAAACTTTTCTTGCCGCAAAAAATTTTATGCCGAGCGACATTTGCCGCATTCATTTCCATATAAGGTCAATCGCATGTTAAATGGCTGGTAACTGAGATACAGTGAACCAATCAGAAAGCTAGAGTTGCATTATCCGAGGTTGAGAATTTAATAATTATAAATATTCATAGCTTTTTTGGCTGAGCCCTTTGTTTCTCTAGCTACCTTGAAAAATATTCAGTTCTATGCCAGAAACAACCCAGTTCAGCGATTTCCCACTTGAAAAATGTATTCCGATAATTTCATATCGCTAACAGCACTTAAGCCACAAATCACCAAAATGGCGAATGCTGGTAGCATCAAGGCGCCTGAATCTCCTTGTCTATTCCTTTTACTACTTTTGCCTAAGGGATTAAAATCGGTTTGTTTTTGAAACAAATATAAGAGATATTTAGAGGGTTTTTCGAAATATTTAGACTATTGTTTGAGAATTTCCGCAAAGATGTTGAACGATTTTACGTGATAAATATCTACCGCTAGCCACCGACACAAAGGGTAAAAAAAACAGCCAAAATTAGCGACCGAGTGATAAAAATGAAATTGGGCACTAGAAGTTTAAATGACGTTCATTTTACTTGAATGTTGAATCGGAGCCAATCTCTAATTCCGGAAATCAATCATGCAGTTAGGATTTGACAAGAAAGCATAACTTTTGTCTATTTTCATTTTCTAAGTTTTTTTCAAAAGTTTTAAATTAGTTTTTTATTTTTTTTTTTTAACTCAAACATCAATATTTTGTCTTGATGATCGAAAGTTATATTTTTAACATCTACTGTGAGATCCATGACAAAAGCTGGTGGGAAGTTCAAATTATAATATGTTACTGTCATACTCCATTGATAGCCTCACCGTATGGCGTACGTCCAACTTGTTTTGAACAAGAAATTAATAATCTATCAGCACATGAAATTAAAACTTATTTTACGAAATCGAATAAAGAATATTTTTCTTGCCGGAATTTGTCTTTCGAAGCAAATAAAAGATATCTTATTGTCTTAATTTCGGCTCTGTGAAAATAAAGATCTCTTACTAACCGAGTTCGAGGGCTGTACTGTAAGTTACGGACCGAGACTTCCCCCATCGATTTATGGCCCAAGCGCGAAGCGCGCAGCCCACAAATCAAAGGGGGGAAAAAAACGAGGATCCGTAACTTACAGTACGGACTCGAGAAAACGAGGTTAGTAAGATATTTATCTTATCTCTACTGTGTGACTGACGGAATCGGGAACGATTTCTATTCACGCGGAGCGGCTTCAAATTTCTGACGCTCTTCGAAAGCAAAACGAGTCAATTTGATATACTTTTTAAGCGACTCTTGAGTCGTTAGCAGGTTTTAATACACAATTTCAGAAGTAAAAGGAAGTTTTGAGCTTTTTCTTGCTATAAACGTAAGAACACTTGGCGATAAATCACGAAACATTTTGGCATCATAAACAGCTTTAAATTTTAGCGTGCCCTACGGTAGAACACGACCCGCTAAATTGACCAATCCGGCACAGCGCGCGTACTAACTGAGAGACATAGTAAAACGGAATATTTTTCAATATTATACCACTGAACTCACATTAACTTATCGAAACTTGATCTGTGATAAAATTAAAATCCTTGTTTATCGTAACTTTGGGTCAATTTCAGTCCAATTCCTCTTATCTCACTTCCCCTTTTTAAACCCTTCAAATGGCTTCACCAAAGACATTTGGAATATTGTAGATACATGCACACTAAAGAAACACACGCTTAAAGTTACCTACAAATCCGTCCGACGATGAAATCGGAGCAAGGAACATTAACTTGAGGAAACCCACCAAACGCAATTGGTTTTCCTTCCTCATTTCACAAAATTGCTCGGATTGTGAAGTCAGTAGCCAAGCCTATGTGGTGAAAAATTGTTCAAAAACAGTTCCATTAACTGAAGCACACTTTACTCCTTCCTCATTTTCCGACTAAGGTCATGCACAACTTAGTGTTAATAATACAAAATCCCGCAACTATACTCTTTTGCCTTTCAGCAACCGCATTTGTTGTTCTTTGTAGGCAGGTGTTTTTTAAGGACAGTTTGTGACATCTCAAATGTCAAATGCCATCGGGTCTCAAACCAGAGACATGTTTTCAATGATTATAAGCTCATTATTGACTCTCCAGGCTTGATTTTAAAGCAGGTATGATGGACTCTTGAGCATATTGTGACAAGAAACCTGTAAATCAGATGTTTGCTTTATTAGACGTTTAGTTACTGGCAAAACCCTATTATTTACGAGGGAAATGTCATTTTAATAAACAGGTGTCACTCTGTGGATAATTTTGAACATTATAGGGTTTGTTTTTCTGGTTTCTCTTCTCTAGTCCAGTTGGAAATTGCTGAGCCAAGTTTACTTCAAATATGTATTTGATAGCTTCCGAAGTTTATCTTTTACCTACAGTTTATCTCTGCTATTTCAAACAACTCTATAATTTCATTTGACATTTTTCAGAAGTAGCCAACCATGAGATCACGACCATTGACGTTTGTGATATTTTTTTCGATACAAGTTTCTCCCACTTTTCTAAGAAGCAGCTAATTCCCGCTGTGCTTTAAAGTTTTGAGGCAATTTTCACCTTTTTTCCTCCCTTTATAAAAAGCTGAAGATTTGCTGGAAAAATTAGAAAAAAATACCCTTTTGTCATACAAAAAAAGCAAAGAAATAATTGGAAGATACTGCAACAAAACATTATGATGGACGTTTTGGCTTGAGCATATTGTGACAAGAAACCTGTGAATCAGATGTTTGCTTTATTGGACGTTTAGTTACTGGCAAAACCCTAATATTTTCGAAGGAAATGTCATTTTAATAGACAGGTGTCACTCTGTGGATAATTTTGAACATTATAGGGTTTGTTTTTCTGGTTTCTCTTCTCTAGTCCAGTTGGAAATTGCCGAGCCAAGTTTACTTCAAATATGTATTTGATAGCTTCCGAAGTTTATCTTTTACCTACAGTTTATCTCTGCTATTTCAAACAACTCTATAATTTCATTTGACATTTTTCAGAAGTAGCCAACCATGAGATCACGACCATTGACGCTTGTGATACTTTTTTCCATACAAGTTTCTCCCACTTTTCTAAGAAGCAGCTAATCTCCGCTGTGCTTAAAAGTTTCGAGGCAATTTTCACATTTTTTCCTCCCTTTATAAAAAGCTGAAGATTTGCTGGAAAAATTAGAAAAAAAATACCCTTTTGTCATACAAAAAAAGCAAAGAAATAATTGGAAGATACTGCAACAAAACGCGACATGTTCAAAAAAATATATTACAGAACTTGCTTCCGGATGCGAGTGTATCTTTATCTGAATTTAACTCTGTTTTCATCTATTTATGTTTAGTTGAAACTGTGATCTTATTGTACTTTAGTTTAGATTTCTATGTTTTAGTTTTTCAGCTTAGTCTATTAGGGGGGCGTTTTAATAAAAGAATTTTTCCACTCGCGCTTGCTGGATATGAGGTGAGCGCCAACTCGGCGATATGCGCCTCGCTGCTTATCCACCGTTTCATATCCAACGCGCACTCGTGAAATAATTGTTGATTTTTTTTTCAGTTTAACTCTTCTTGTAGTGCTTGTCGTCGTTTACTATAAAGATAATATTTGTCAGCGGTAAGATTTTTTTGTTTTTACATCCTTCTCTCATTGCGGCTTGATCAAAATTTGCAATGGAACCCGCCACGTAACGCTCGAGTCAGGTTCGTGACCTGATCCGGGATTGCCAAATGGGGTCGGGACCGATGCATTACATTGTAGCCCCCGTAGGATGTGAGCCTGCTGTGTGACCTCATGGTTGAAAATAGGATTTTCTTCAATTGAAGATGTTTTTCGTTTTGCCAACCTCCTGCCCTTATTCTGGCCACTTGACTCAGGTTTCTTTCTTGTCCTCTCGTAAAAGTGGCTTTAAGACATTGCGGAGGGTTGACAGAAAAAAAATCCAAAAAAAAAAAAAATCATCCAGCCAGCAAATATAACACACGGGAAATCCCAATCTTAGATGTGGTGACATCTCATCTGGGGTAAGTAGGGACTAGGAATTCTCTAGGTTGCCTTTATTAATAGCAACCGAGGTAAACTCAGGTTGAGTCCTCCACTCGGGTAAGCAGCAGACTCATTGTTTATCTTTTCTTTTCGTTTTTAGCAGGTGCCTTGTGGAATAGACGATATATCTGTGTTCGATCAATAGAGAATCCTATCAGCACATAGGCAAAATGCGCTCTTATTCATCGACAACAGACAATTTGTTGGATTTTTACACAAACAAACTGAGCAGTATCTACAGACGTAAACTTATTGGGCCTCGATGAAACATCTAGCGTTGCCATTACAATTCAGGTAAAACTCAAACTTGCAATTATTTTTTTACGTTTCGGTCGCGATAGACTTCTGCGAATTCCTTGCAAGCGTGTAGAAAGAGGAGCTAGGAAACTCTGAAGTCCTGAAACTCTGCTACGTCTAAATATATCCGACTAGTTTTTTGCTGTGTTATGGAAATACTGTTAGTCTTCAACATACGTGAAATTTAGAGTGGAGTAATTTACAGCTCTTGTAAAAGAAGCAGCGGAACACAACTTGGTCAGTGATATAAGCTTAAAGCGGGACATACCTAAATTCTTACTTCACTCAAACTGGAGCAGCTTACGACGAAAATACTTAAGCAAAATTCCAACCGACATAAACGCGTTGAGTTGAGGGCCAAAAGCATAAAAAATTTCTGGAGTTTCGGACGCCATTTCCTCCGCGCAACATCCGCAAAAATTCTCGCAGCATGCACGCGCGTGTGCCGCAGGCGATGGCGCAATTTGTTCTAAAAATAGAAAAATTGTCCCCTATCATAGGGAAAGCCCCAATACTAGAAATGGCGCGCGCTTACGGTCTTCGTCCCCGATTATGGCTCCTGCTATCATTTTATCCAGTTTTTGTGGGATTATGCAATATTATTACGTAATCCCGTGTGTTGAAAGTTTGAAAATTTTATGAAACCTGAGAATCTCCTCCCCGATGAGAATTTATGGTTAATGAAGATAGTGAAAACTAGCTCGTCTGATGAGAGTTCTTAGTTTATGAAGCAAAGAAAGGTCAGGTCGAGAGACTGAAAAGAGAACTGCAAGTGTACTGAATTGTTTTTGGCGAGCGAGGAAATTTTCAAGAGCGCAAACTGATAGCGTGCTTTACATATTTTTCAAGTTCATTGACAGTAAATTGAACATGCGAAACAGAACTTATTGGAAGGTAGTATTCCCGCTTTTTTGCTCGTTTGTTCAATCTCTCCGCTTGGAAAAGGAAAGAAAACATCTGCTACACAGACTATATTCAACAAAGCGGCAGACAAGATGATATTTTAAATGTAACTCCCGTTTGGTTCTAGTCAAATCTTTTCTAAACTGTTCAAACAGACCCAGGAATACAAGTAAATAAATGTACAGCCTGAAGCGAGAAATGTTTTTCAAACCAAAGCGAATTTTACTTTGGGGAGCGCGAAGATTTAAATTTGCTATGCCGATGTTTAGCGGTTCTTCTCTAGTAACAATTTCCCGTAATACAGTAGTACCCTTCATAAATGCTTGTGAAGCAAAGAAAGGTCAGGTCGAGAGATTGAAAAGAGAACTGCAAATGTACTGAATTGCTTTTGGCGAGGGAGAAGATTTTCAAGAGCCCAAATTGATAGCGTGCTTTATATATTTTTCAAGTTCATTGACAGTAAATTAAAAATAATAAACAGAACTTATCGGAAGGTAGTATTCCCACTTGTTCGCTCGTTTGTTCAATCCCTCCGCCTGGAAAAGGAAAGCAAATGTCTGCTACACAGTAGTATTGTATTGGACGGTAGTATTTAGCCGTGCAGAATGAGCCAGTTAATGAGCTTGAACTATGAATTTTTGCAAATCAATGCGAATTTCAGTTCGGGTCCGCGATTTTCGTGCACACAAAATCGAATGAGAGCTTTAAAATTGACTACATTTGTTCGATCTCTCCGCCCGGAAAAGGAAAGAAAACATCTGCTACACTGGCTATATTCAAAATGTTTCCTAGTTTGATCTCTCCGCGTAGAAAAGGAAAGAAAATGTTCCCTAGTTTGATCTCTCCGAGTAGAATAGGAAAGAAAACATCTGCTACACAGGCTATATATTCAAAAAACAAACAAAACAATTGTCTGTAGTATCGTATTGGACGGTACTATTTAGACGAGCGGAATGAGCCAGTTAATGAGCCTGAAGTATAAAATTTTGCAATTTAATGCGAATTTCAGGTCGGGTGTGCGAGAAGATTTTCATGAACGCAAAATCGAATGAGAGCTTTGAAATTGCCTACTGGCCAAACATTAAGCCAGGCCTTTTGTTTGCATTTTGATTTCATGCTGAGTTTGCGTATTGGCGGGGGATGATATTGAGCGGGTGTCAGATCAAAACATGACATAATAGTCATACAAATGCATCTCATAGAATTTTTTGGGCTCAGAAGAAACGATTTGGGGATTAAACAAGATGCAACTATTGTTTTTGGTGAGCGAGACGATTTTTGCTGATGATATTGCACAAAGGAATCAAAGCAAGTCGCGAAAAGATTGGCATGTATCAGTCAACTTTGTCAGTTCGTTGTCGGTATTAAAAACAAAAACAATGTCAGTTCGTTGTTGATGTAAAGTCAAAACTTGCTTTCATGAAATTTTTTGGGATCACTTTAAAGTATGTCTAAAGTTGTTTCGTCAAGCACTACATACAAACAATACACATAATGTCAGTGAAACATATCAATATGGTTATCAAGCCCCATACCATGGTTATTAAGCGGCATAGCAAAAAATAATTACATCAGTTTTGTCTTATGGTGGAAAAAATTTCATGAGTTAAAAATAACTATTTCCAGCCAAACAAGTACAAACAAGGACTGAAAAAGCCGACCTAATGTTTTGGAACTACAATTTTGGTGGACAATAACTCAGCAGGAACAGTATTCTAGCTCAACAAGTACAGAACAGGATAGCTTAGTCATTATTTTCCTAGATAAAATTCAGGTGATCAGGAATTGCATCTCTTGTAAAACTGTTCACTTTGCTTTTTCATTTAAGAGCAATGACGTAGATGTTTATCACGCACATTATGAAAGGCTTTTAAACCGCAGTGAAAATTCAAACGAGGATCTACATGTCTGAATCAAGGAAGAACGGAAGATCAAAAGACTGACAAAAAGGGTAAATATTGATTTTTTTTCAAAATAATTGGTTTGTTGTATAAATTTAACTTCGTTCTTCAAAATGTTATGGCAGATAATAAAAGAGGAAAGGGACAAGTAGAAATAACTTCAGTAAAATCAGTAAATGAACATTACAAACTCCATACAGATATTTCTCATTGTTTTTTTAGTGAAGAAAGAGCTGAAAAAGTACAGGAAGAAAAACCTTATGAACAAGCAAGAACTTCTACGCAACGGAATGGCACAGAAAAAAATGCAGGTTAGTTAATTGAAAAGTATTAATTGGCGATATTAATGGGGTAGAAATTCTTTAAAATGTTTTGTTGTGCCTCCCAACTCAAATACGTTTCGCGATTGCAGGAGAACGTGTTACGTGTCATGGGTAAAAACTCATCAACTTTTTAGGGCCGGGCGAACAAATCTCACTTACTCCCTAGGGAAACAACAACTTGAATTTTCGATTCGCATGTGATCAGATCGTGCACCTTGCAACCGCGGTAAATCTGTCTGCCAGTCGGCCCGATGTCAAGTCGCTCAACATTTCTCATTGGAAACGAGATTAAAGATTATCAGATTAACGAAAGGGAAAATTTGAACGTTTTGTGTCTCCAAGCCTTTAGTTTGGCGCCAAAAATTCGATCGCTGTCGCCAGGTAGGAAAATATTTCTGTAATTTACAACAAAATATGCTGTTCGTGGTCTTATCACATACGGGGCAACATCACTGAATGCTGATTGGCTGAGACAGAGGGTATTTTTTCTTAATCACGAGGGCACTTTTGGTAATCAAGAGGGCATGATTACTTGATGCTGATTGGCTGAACACGCCTGCATTAAGTTGGTTTCCCGCTTCAAACGGATTTTGAACAAGAATTTCAGAAACGCATCGCTTCTGAGTTTGATCTACACGCGGTTATTTCATCTTAACGTGAAAGAAAATCGATATGCAGCAAAGTGCAGTCTTTTGGTGGAAAAGCAAAATGATTTTTCCATCCAAAAATGTATTGATTCGCAGCCTGAAAAAAGTTTGAGAGGGGACGGCTGGTGTCGCACGAAGCAAAGAGTTACAGAACTTCAGAGCTGACAAACTGAAATTTAATTTCTTCGTTTTGCTTCGGGTCGCCTTATTAGTACCACAGGTAACCTTATCGGCGTAAAAAAACGGCGTAAATTTTGTTGGTACGTTAAGTTTTCGCGGTGGTAAGGAGAGTTTTGAATTTAAGAAGTCATTAGCTCGTTTGGACACTTGTTTGCGTCTTTCATCGATGGATGAAGTAGTTTCACGCCGTTGTAAGCTTCGCAAAGCAGGTGAATAAAATTAGATTGCTTAAAGTTTTATTTGTTAAGAAATTGCTTTGAGCGAACTGAACTTGTTGTGTTTTGCTTATGATCATAGTAGGCTTTCCCCGTTCTATATCTACTGCTAGCCTGTTCTTTAATGACAACCTGCAAACCTGTTTACACGACGGCAAGACCTTGAAAGTTTTCCTTTGCCCAGAATTTTGCTCTTTATATGATAAACAAGTAATCGCAAGTGCTCTCGGGCAACTAAGGATTAATTTCACTTGTACTTTCAAAGTTTTCACAAAATTTTGTGTAAACTTTGAAAATACGCGTGAAATTAATCCTTAATTGCCCTCGGGCCCATTTGATTACATATACAAATCAAACCCAGAATGACAAAAAATCTATTGTCATGTTGTTTCGATAGGACAGCTTGGTTTTTACAGCTGCTCGCACAGCCACTGTATACAAGGGCGTCAAGCAAATCATTTTTTCGCAGTTTTTACAATTTTTGAGTGGGGAGGTATATCAAAACACTTAATGACTGGCCCCTCGAGAAACACTGAGTTTTGTTTCCCCTCGACCCGCAATATTCCCCTCGGCTTCTCCTCGGCGAACTGTGAGAGTCTCGGAGAAACAAAAGTCACTGTTTCCCTTGGGGCCAGTCATTAAGACCAGGGGACTGTAATCATCGAGAGTTGATTTTCAAAAGTGAAATCACGGATTTCTTCATATTTTGCCAAGAGAAACCCTTTGGTGAATTGTTTTCGAAAATAAGACTAAAACTTGCCGGAGAGATTTTGATTTTGAGAAATGCAACAAAAAGTAGAATTGCGGTTTTCGCGCTGCGGCCTAATAAATTCAGTCGAAAACTTGGACATATTCACGTCACTCTCAGAGAAAGACAGCTCGGTCTATTAAATTGATATTTTACAGCATGTTTGGTATCATAATTACAACACAAAAATGTAAAGATATTGCCAAGAAGTGCATTTTCACTTCGGGTTAGAAGCGCCCGAAGATTGCTAGTTTTGCACCTTGAAAAAAACCTTAAAATAGGCCATTTTTGAAGGCAATTTTCGTACCTTGGTACACGAAAATTGTAAATGAAAAGTACATTTTTGCAAAGCTCTGTTATTGTTTTACAACATATGAAAAATTCAGCTTAAGCAATTGAAAAGCTGTGAAGTAAAACATGAATAATAAGAAAAAGCCTTTCACGCGTAACTTACACTACAATTAGGAGGGTCACGCAAGCACAACTTTTACTCGTGTTTAGACGAAATTCAAGGTTCAAAACAGCACTCTGGTACATGGCTTCACCCAACGAGACTACCCACCGTGGAAGATCGATCATTTCAACTACACATCAGGTGAAAAACATGGGGTACATAAAGCGGCGAATTCTGAGAATGTTTTCAAAACAGGTCAATTGAGTATAATACGCGCGACCCTTTGACCTTTCATGTCATTCGCAAAACAACACACGGCAGCTCTTAATTTGGCTTTCATTCGTCGGAATACACGTTTCTTTGCTTTTGTTTGCTTTGCTCTCAAGTAGAAGAAGTTGGGCTTTTGAATTTAGAGGCATCTACCCGATATATAATAAGAACAGCTGGAGTATTTGCAGCATATGCAGGTGTTGTCCTACAACGGTTTGATTAATAAAGGTTTGTGGGAGCGCAACGATTTTGCTTAAAAAGTCAATTATTCTTATATTTTGGGAATGAAATCTATTTACTCTGTTGTATGTTGTATTCTTTGTTGTTTGCTAGCTCCACAGGCCGATCTAACGCGATTTCGGCGAGTTATCGTTCTGTGGGTTTCCACTTCTAATGCACCCATCAATGTCAAACCCAAGGGGGGGGGGGGGGGGTCGGGCAACCCACGGGAATTTGACTGTGACGAATATCCCAGGGGTAGGGATTTTGATCGGACATCATGTCCCTAGGGTGGGGAATTTTGGCATGGTCGCCATCTTAGATAATGGGGAGAGTCTGGAAATGAGCCGCCATCTTGGAAAATACCCACAAGGCATTTGGATGAATTTTCCGCGTTCGTAAGCAATGGCTGATCGAAAGGTGAGTGAAAACGTGTTTCTTTGCTTTCTAAGCCAACAATTTTCGATTTTGATGCCCGTGGCTATAGATTTAATATTGATCTTTCAATCTTCCGGGAATATACGGTTTTTTCTATCGGAATTTGAAGGAAATACTAGTGCAGAACTAACCTGCCCGTTTAAGCATGATTACACTGTATAAATGTTTATTGAGTCTTTGGTACGTTATTTATTGCTTTCCTCCTGTGTGCAACAAGGACTGAAGGGTATATGACACGCCTTCCCTTGCCCCAGGGTGAGGGATTTTGATGCTTTCGACAATTATTTTTTGCCCGGGGATAGGGATTGTAATAATTTTTTTAGAAAATGTCAAAATCCCCACCCTATGCCCAACCCCCCAACCCCCCGCTCGGCCTCGACATTGATACGTGTATAAAAGAAAGACAAGGTCGCACACTGATTTCTGAACTGCCCGCCGCTCGTAGCGAATAAATCCACTGAAAGTAACCCTACCGTCTCAATTCCCCCCGAACTGACTTCCATGTCAGTTCACTCGCTACACAATTCTGTCCACAACGCCTTTCGCAACGATACATTTATTTCGAGATTGCTTCGCTCGCAACTTCGAAAATAGCCTCGTCAAAAAATAGGGGACACTTTCGCGGTGTTGGGTAACTATAATTAGCCCGACCGGCGGTAGTCAGCAACGATTTGTCAACAGCCAAACTAAAATGCTCCCCGGGTACCCTCGTGCTTTATTTGTCAAACCCATAACAAGAGTACCCGGTTACCCCGTACAAACCTCTATAAATTCAAACCGTTGTAACACAACACCTCCATATGCTGCATGGCGAGAGTCACGTTTCGCGTTGTCAAATTCGGTCGTTATGTGATAATATATGCCGTATATGTTACGTTTCGCTAAACGTTAGCATAAAAGTAAAAGAAAAATAAATAACTCCTCTCATTGTGAGCTTGGGCCGCCTGTGAATGGACAACAGAAACCAGACAAGGTGAGTACATTTTCTTTATTTTATTCAAAAAAAGTGACATTTTATTTCATTGCACTATGTTATCCTTCGTTATTGTAAACTCCATACAAAAGCCTTTGAGAGCGCTCAAATTCTCAACGGCCCAAAGTGTAATATAACACCTTGCACTTACGGTGGTCACGTCTCCCTCGATATGCGTAAATAAATCATTAATATTTCATCGATTCCTCGAATCGTGAGTTTAATTTGGGACGTCTGTGATGTAAGTTGCTGTGGTAATGAATCTAACTGGCTTTACGTGCACAAAGAACGCAGAACAGGAATTCAACGGCTTCCGCAGATCTTGTGATAAATTTCGACATTCCGGCCTTTGTAAGCTGTTGATAAATTTTCTTGATTTTACTTTAGGCACGTGAAGCCGATACCAATTCGTGCGTCAGTTGAAATCGACATATTAGGTGAAATAAAAATAAACAAATCACGCGCTTTGCAGAAATGCGCTCTTCGTAATGAAAAAGGAGCGAAAAAACAGAGAACTTCAAAATTGTTAACAACGTACTGATTATCTATAATCAGACCAATTTTGGAGTATTAACTCCTAATATTGCATTGCCTTTTTTCTGGAATCAGTGAAAGAAAAATGAATTAGATTAAAGCTCTTCGGAAAATCGATAAAGAAAAATATCCATGGTTACAAATGAATGTCTGCCTCTATTTCGCAAGATTGCAATTGTAAGGAGTGCATTTTAAGTTCACTGCTTGATGATATTAAAGCCAATTTGAACTGAAAATAAGTTTTTCACGGGATCAGTTTCTTCTGTTAATTCCGTAAACGAAGGCTTCAATATTGATGATAAAAGAACGAAAGTTGATAAAAATTTAATCGGCAAAAAGGGTAGCTTTAATGAATTTAAAGTTAACAATATCTCCAAAATTGAGAGTTTGGAGTTCGGTAGAAAGCAGAAATGTCGACGTTTACAAACGAATTCAAGAACACGTGATGAATATGCGTATATGTTTCACCTGTTGGAAGCATTATCATATCGTATTTCTCTAGCTAGTCAGTTATCATATGTTCTAGAAGAAACCTCTGGTGAGCACGAACAACAGGAAAGCTATTCGTTTACAATACATAAAGTTAAAATTAAATCCGGACATAAAATCAATAACATTTTTTTCCCTAGTTATAATAAAGAAAGGTAAGAAGATATTAAAAGATGCGTGATCGCGTCCAAAAGGTGAAGTCCGTCCCAATAAATATGAGTTTTATTTACTTTGACATTTGTCATGTAAATTCTTGGAGCCATTGAGCGCCATCAAATTGCTTAATGATCGTTCCCGAGAACACGTTTACAGATAGGCCAATGTCAATAATTAATTTTCTGTAGTTGATAAATCTATTAGGGAATTTTATCTGGGCGTTATACAAGTGAATGTCTTATCTAGATCCCCGACCAAGCGAGGTTTACTCTAACAGCAGGCATTGGCCGCTGCGGATGGTTGTGCAGCAAACTGCCAAAAGGAGGTAAAAGTTATTTATCACTTCTACTAGTATTGCGGAGTTAAAATTAGAACGTTCCATTGATTCTTCGAAAAATTGGTGTCAGGATTTATTTCAGCGCCAAAAAGTTGAAAAGGTAGGCTTTATCGTGGTTCATATTTTCACCCTTTTGTCCGGTTATAGTACCAAATCGAATAAAACCCACAATTTCATTTTTGTGCCCCACTATTTTATCAAGGGGCATGATATCGATTCGAGTTAATCTGATATTGATTTTCAGCACTGAGTGATAAGGAGACACTAACTTAGATTATTTTGAAGCATGCGTGACTCCAATATTGGAAAAATTACCGTTACGCGGGCCTCTGGGTGTACTTTGTCTAAAGTTGTGTGCGCAATATATATATATACATGCTTTCTTTATATCGACAATGAATTTGAATTAAAAGGGGGAATAGATCGCTTTTCTTCTTGGGAACGGATGAGAATACAATTAATTGGAGGCGATAGAAAATATAGTATTGGGTAACATTCTGTACATTTAGTAAGAGGGAACAAATTGTATATCGTGGATTTGAATAATATGTCAATCCAGATGCTTCACCCAGTAAAATTAAAAACGATTTTAAGACATGAAATTTATGATTTTAAGCTTAATAGTATGCTTATTAGATCTATGATATTTAGACAAGATTGGCTCAAATGCAAAGAATTATTTTTCCATTGTCATTACTTGCAAGGTCTACGCTACAGGCTTTTAAAATGTTTTCAACCACGACAAAGTCGAAAAGTTTAGCCGAAACGGATCGATATGTAAGACGTTCGATTTGGTTGATGGGATGTTTAAAAGCCCATACCATAAAGAAAAGCTGGATTTTGAAATATAAAATTTGAGGTAAAAAATATCCTTCTTTCACGCTCATGGCTGATGTCACCTGATGAGTGTGCTTGTTACAAGTTCAGATAGGTGTAAATAACTTTATTATTTTAACAAAAGACGCCTAATTTTTTCACTACTCTTAAATTATTTTTGCAAAAAACAATAAGCTCAGGAAGACTTTGAAAGGATAGCAAATAACGAACCACAAGTTAAAAGCGAGCGGTCGAATTTGCTAGAGCAATCAGTTCATGATAGATACGCCTTACGTAAAACATCGACGTGCCTAAAAGTTATCGCTAGAATCGTTGTTTGCATATATAGGTGGGATATGCAAAATGATATTTATTTTCTCGACAATCTTTGTTTGGACGGACGGGAAAAATGATAACAAACAAATAAATGCAAAGGGTTTAATAACGGCGTGAAATAAACGAGTTCTCAAACGGCGTCGGCGGTCATGCAGACGCGAATGAAGCTGTTTACTGCTGAAGATGCGTAAGTGAAATATTCTTTTTGGTGAGAAGAAAATTATAGTAACTATCACTGAGGTTACGTAACTTTGAGATGACTACCTCCCTTAGCTTCTACCAATTTCCAGTCATGTTTGAGGGTTTACAAATTAGGCCGCACTGAGACATCCCAATCGCTTTGTTGATGGGGCTTTCTCGGAATATAGGACTGCGGTGGATCCCAAGGCGATCGAAAAGCCAGGTGGAAAGGGGGTATCCTTCTATACCTTTCTATAATGAATATATCTATTTACTTAACAACGAGAAACTCAGGGTTCTAAAAAATCATATATTTTTGTTTAGAATTATAACTATGTTCTTAGAAGGAAGGACAACTAGACGAGGTTCGTGTAGAGGCTAATCGTGTGCTGTTCCGTGGACCCAAGAGATTTTAAAAGATTAAAACGGTAGATAGAAATAGAGATCCAAACTTATTGTGGAAAAAGCGTAAATGCTAAGCGTTTAGTGCTTTTAATTCGTACATGTAGCTGTGTCAGACGTGTAATAAGAAAACACCTGGTGTTTTTCAGTACCTAAACCATCACCAGTTTGCTTGTTAGATATTTAATATAGTAGACTAAGAAGCCCATTTACCCCACAAGAAATTGGTATAATTACAGCGTCCAGTTGCAGTTATGCCCTGACTGCACATTAACGTGATCCAAGCAGAAGTTAAAATCGTCTGTTTTAGGAGTCCAAACTTTCAAAAAGGGTTTGGTGATATTTTGACGCCCACCAAAGTGTTCTGGTATTGTCAATCCCATTTTCACGTTTCATTTCGAAATTCTGATCACAAAGATAAATATTATTTTCTTTTTTTCCAAAGGGGTCTACTGATTTGACTGCCCTATTTGGAAACTGGACCGCATAACAAATTGCCCTGGAGTCATTTGGAATTCTCGCCATGTAGATAATAATTACCTATCATGCTTTCTTAAATCCAACAGACCTAATTGACGCGTCTGTCTGTCTGTCGCAAATATTACGTTGTGGTCTGGTAAGACTTTAACACTTAAGTCCGATGTGAATTGTTCAGCGTATTGTTCTTCAAGACATGTAAAAATGTTGCTCACGTTCATTTATCGAGCCGGAATATCACGATCTACGATGCAATCAAGACTTCAAAACCCGCCTTTTTCAAGTTCAATTCCTGACAAAACTTTGCAACTTAAAAGGTGGGCTTGTCATAAAATGCCCGCCTCTTTGCAAACATCAATACCTTAAAAATAAACGCAGAAAACATACTATTTGCGCTGCGTGAAAAAGCAAAACAAAGCAAAAATATTGCTGTCATATTGTTGACTTTCAGTTTAACAGATTACAAATTATTTTTATTAAGAACGTTTCCTGATATTTTCTTGGAAAAGTCAGACATTTAATAATTGTTGATTAGTTTCAAGTTGGGAAGGACACTTTCTACTCCACCCCAGACAGAAAAGGGAAAATAGTAAAAAGATTCATCAGACTCGCAACAGTGTGATCAAAACATATCTTTTTTTACCTTACGTTACGTTTTTAAAGTTTTTTCGTTACTTCCTTTAATACTTTATCGGAAACAAAATTTCTCATTCTTTAATTGTATTTAAAAACTGCCGAAAGCAGATGTTCGAAAGTAGGCAGTCATTGTTATTTTTTAACGACATTGCACATTTCCTAGTTTGATATTATCACCTTACCTCAACATTAAAACTTTGAAAAACGAAAGTTGCAAAAGATATATTTTAAAGTGTTTTGACATGAACGGCTGGAAAGGAGTTAATATCAACTGATGTCGGTACCGAATTTTACTAAACCTTATGTCAACATTATAACTAAAACAATTCGTTTTGTAAAGTGCGTTTTATCAAAATAACTTCATCGGTGCTCGCAGAGTTTACATAACTTACTTCCTTCATAACAAACCATCGAGCAAGGCTGCAGTTCAGTTTGACTCCTCTCTTGAATCACATTCAACAACAAGAAATTTCAGTGATAATTCAAGTACTTATCTACGTTCTGAGGAATCTGGAGTTATTTGACGGTAACAACTGTTTGTCTCAGTCATTCTACGTCAGTTTTAATCCATAACTCACCAAAATTTGTGTGCTATGTAAATGCATCAAATATTTGGTGTTCATGGCGTCAACCGCGGCCTCGACAATTTCACTAGTGTTTTTAAAGCTTTTGTCGATTTCTTTTACAATTTTTCGCCGTTAAATATCTAACCCCTATGGAACCTGAGAATAGCTTTTAACGTGGTTTAAAAATTTATATCATTCCAGTTCTGAAGACGTAAAAGAGGCCAAAAAGAAAAGAGAAATTTTAACTTGCTGTAGCATTTTTTTTTTTTTTTTGTGCAACTTCTGTCATTTTACTCCAGAGTATTTATATATCATTGTAAAACTTTTTCCAAATGCGTCAGTGACAATAAGGGGGTAGGCGTCAATTGCTGGTTTTCAGTGTCACGCAATTCAAAATAGATCAAAATAAAAATCAAAACCGGTCAATAGATAAAGTCCAGAATCTGGGAAATGAAAGAAGGTAAATATGCAACGACTCTCGCCAAGATTCTGGTCACAGCAATTTTTCTTATGTGAGATATGCGGAGAAATTTTTTACCCACATTTATAGAGATTTGTATGGAGACGTCATGCTGGTGCCCATCCGTATGGGCACCAACATGGCGGCCGGAAACCAACAGAAACATCGGTCCCTGAGTTTTGCTACAAAAGCGTGAATTTATCCCTCGAGGAACTCTAAAACATTAAAATAATACTTTTTCTAGGACATGAACTGTTCAGATGGCCAAGTTCCCCGAAATAAGTCACTTTTTTAACCATCATGACAGCTCTCTAGGCCGCCTTGTAAATGCCGCGTCACGCAAAAGCTTAGAAATTCAAGCGTAGTGTATCACAAAACCAAGAACCCATTCGGAGCTAAAATTTGTATGAATATTAGTTTTCAGTCGCTCTTATACATCATTTAAGTAAAATCTCAGGAAGATCAATAGTTTTGTAGTTCAAATTTTAGTGACATCATGTGAAAACCAGCTATAGTAAAAATTTCTAAGGCGACTAGGGTAACATTTTGAAACGAAACACTTCCAAAGTTCTCATATTTTTGTTAATTAAAATTAGTACCTTAAAAGTTTCTGCGATTTTCAACTGCTGAACAAAACATAAATATATTTTTCTTAAAAAAATCACCGACTAAAATATCAAAACTAAAGCAAATATACGTGAAAACAGACAGAATATGATATGAAACAACTAGAATGTTTATAATTACATCAACATTTCTGAAGTTTGTCACCTTACTTTAAAGTTAAGCGATGGAATCAAAAAGACGGTAGAAGATTGAAACAAGTTTTGACACAGACAAATATATGTGTACGTGATTGTTAGTTGTGGCATGGTTTGGGCTTTAGTGATACACTTCAAATAACTGTCTGACAGAATACTGACTCCGTTTTCAGGACTGACTTCCTCAGGGAGGATCTTACTTAGTACTATTGTCCCGAACAGTTGCTACTCAAAAGAACTTTGATTAATTTTTATGTTCTTTTAGACGTCGTGGTGCGCCACTTTTGCCGTGTTTTCACGAGAGAGGTTTACTACGGTTACTCCGTATTGAGGTTTAGTATACGGTTTCGAGTTCAATTTGGAATTAATTTGCAAGACTGAGTTTTTAAAAAAGCTGAAATTGCACGAGCCGCTTCGGCGAGTGCAATTTCAGCTTTTTGAAAAACTCACAAGTGCGAATTAATTACAAACTGAGCGAGAAAAACCGTATGATTACTTATTAATAATATAAACATGCAAAAATTCGCTCGGAGGAAGTGGCGGAAGACCTTTCTTGAAGCCATTTTTTCTCATTCGAGAAAACTTTTTTTAAAGTTTCCGCACAAAATTTTCCTCCTCATTTTACGTAATATCATTGGCTTTGAAAATTTCCTATTGTCTTTCAGCCAATCATAATCCAGACTTACGATGTGTAATTTGCACTGGTGTTACACTTTTGCACCGGTGTTACACTTTTTGCACTGGTGTTACACTTGAGCTGCACTGTTCTCAATCAATCAGAATCGAGTAATTTTTTCATGTATATTAATAGTAACTAAACCGCAGTTATTAGAGAAGCTGTTAACGAGAAACTAATTAACTAAAGTAGGCTGCATACAACCTGGCCGGACGGTTTGACGTTTTCTCGGAAAGCAAGTGCTGCAATGTTGCTCAGAAACTATTGGAAAATTAAAAAATTTGACTTTACCCCAATGCCGAACGCAGATCGTTGTCAATTTGCTTGCGGTGATGTGAGCCAAACTCTCCATAAATGTACAGCTTTGTAGATGAATAGTGGAAAGAAAATTTTGATATCTCGCTGAACCTCTTCCTCTTCCTCTTCAAACGGCGTCTGCCACGGAGCCCGGGCTACGTAAATGTTTACCGGTACTTCTTCTTATTCGGGGCCGCTTTAAATTCTAACATTTGCTTTTCTTCTCCATAGACCTCAATTATGATTTTTTTCTCTCTCTCTCTCTCTATTTGTGGTAGGTCTTCTTCTAATTGCGCTTGCCTGTACACTGCTACTAAGCTACTGAGCTTCTAACAGAAAGGAAACGCTTACGGCACTTGACAATGAACGGCAAACAGCAGTCCGCGATTTCTTTGCCTAAACCTGAGTTTATTTAGCTCTTTTTGCCCGTTGACTTGAAACCTACTTACATTAGAAGAAATCTTTGTCTATTTTTCCCTTTTTCACGCGCTGCACGCGTCAACACTTGCTGCCAAGCTATCGCGGCAAAGTCTGCTGTCCAGCTGGCTTTTACTCGGTTACCGTCGGTTACTGAGCTAACCCATGCCTGATGAGGCGTTCAACTGTCTACAAACCTAGGTTGGCTTAGCTTACTTTTGATTTAACCGCCATTTACCGAGGTTTGCTACTCTGTTTACACGATTAAAAATTTCAGTTCGGTAAAGTTAAAACAAAACCAAGATAAACATCTCTCGAGAAAAAACGGGCTTTGTAATGTTTGTCGGCTTCCACTTTGACTCATTTCATTTTTGGAAATCATAAACTTGCGCAGACACAAATCAAGCGGTGATTTCAAAGCCTTTTTCTTTCAAGGAACTCGACCTCCCCAGTAGAGAAGTTTTAAAATACAGCTCACGACAATTATCTGTGTACGCTGTGCGCTCGGCAGAAATCTTAAGGTGGCTCCGTAGAGTATTTACGAACACCCTCCCTATAGAGCGCGGGTTAGAAAAGGAAACTTTTCTCTTAAAGCTTTCCCTGTAGAGATTATTTTTTGGTTGTTAATTTCTGGATTAAGGCCGGTACCATGGCAACATCTCATCTAATGGCAGGCAGATATACTCCTCATTTCGGCCTAAACGCCTTAACATTTATACTTTTCTTGGTGAAATTTTTCCATACTTTGCCACATCATGGAAATGATATTGTCTGTCATTGTGAATTGGTAAAAAGTCAACGCTGTTCACACGGTTTTTCCAATATTCTGTAATTTGTCATTCTTCTAAATATATTAGATTAGCTCTGACAGATTTTAACAAAAATAGAGTGTTTTATAGGAATTTATGTTGTTACAACTGAGCCAAATTTAGAAAAAATTAACCGAAGGAAACGCGAGAAAATTAACTGTCAGTTTTGCTTTTTGTGCTCATGTGGGCGAGTTGTCTCGCCTCAGCAGGTTGGGTAACCTTGGTTGGGACAACTTTTCTTCATATAAACGCTTTGACGCGCCTAAACGGGACAACTCTCTGCGTGGCGAGTGTCACGTAATGCCTAGATTTTGGATTCTAAAGCAGAAATTCATATCAAAGAAGTGAAAGTTAACCCAGCAAAACCCACTGTGATCGAATGACCGAGGGAAACTCAAAGAAAAAGGAATATTTGCACATTTGATTATTCAATATGGGTCATGAATAATCATGCAGGGTCAACTTTGACTTGGTCTACAGGGACAACGTTTTCACATGTAAACGCTCGCTAAAGTTACCTTGGGGGTGGGGTTGTCTCGGGTACCCAAGACTATATAACTGGGGCCTAACTTTTGTTTTTCTCAATGCGTCACCAATAACAATAGATATGAATTAATTTACTACTTATAACTACTGAATATTTACGAGCAAGAAATGTGTTTAGTAAAGTCAACTCAATTGCTTTAATTAGCATGCACATGCATGCATGCAAACTTTCATCTCCGTCTCTAAGTAATGTCCGGTTGCGAAGATTTTGATCATTATAAGAATTACATTTTAAGAGTAATTCTAAAGCTGAAAATGCGTTTTCTTTTTGTTTCGTGACAAAACCATAGATAATTGCTACTTTTTCTGATATAATGTCAAATTGCAAGTAATGAATTCACTACCTTTTGCCGCGAGTTTGAAAAACAAAACAAGTTGACAATGAAAACTAATGAACCCGGATGTTTTGATAAAGGCAAAAAACATTTTGTTGAATGAAACATCTACTGCGCGACACGCAATTCTTTATTTAAAAGTGAAGTTCTCCCAATGACGCAAGCAAATTCTCGCAAGGCCATATATCCTGCTCGATTACTCTCCCGTTGAAAGAAATTCTTTTTTATCTTTGTTTGAGACCGTGATAGCCTAAGATGTTGACGTGTTTTACATGTATTAAAAGTAAAGCACAAAATTAAACGCACTAGTAATTAATTATAACAGAAACACGAATTTCAAACTTAAAATGTGTATACTTTTAACTGATTTAACTTACCAAACTTTTTTAATCCTTAGGTTCAAACATTGTACCACGAAAAAAATCACCCTTTTCTGCAGCTGGCCTTCCAAAGAAATTATATACTGATATATATATAAAAAAACCATTAAGCAGCGGTGAAAATGCTTTATAATAATAAAGTGATAACCTTTGCGAAATCCATTACTGTACTTCTTATCATGATGCATTCGTCCTTGGTTGTCACCTTACATCAAAATTATTGTCTTGAAGTGGACGGAACAACTGCAAATTATTGTGTTCATATGGGTTCATATCAACTGACTGTACTTGGCGTGCAATTGAATCTTGTGTCAACATGATAATTGAACAATAATTCTCTCTGCGCAGAGTACAACAAATTTACATACCTATCTCATTCGGCACGAGCGAAAGTTCTCTTCCGCCTACGAAGTTGGAAATTCGGTTTCTCTTGAATGTTGTAAGGGGTGTTATCAGGCTACGCAGTGGCAGTGTAAATACTATCCTTCGTTATCCACAAAAAGGAAATTTTCATCATGCAGGTAAATGCACCTTTTGGTACTATTGTCTTCATTTTTTACGCTTAGTTTAGTCTATTCTTCCCTAAATCTGCAAGCCATCCAGACTGATGAAATGCATTTCGTCGCTGGCAGGCCGACAAAGTCTTGTTTTACTGTCTCAGACGCCAACCATGACTTAATATACTGACGGCTTAAAAATATTTATCGCGATCTATAAAAGAAGCTGAAAAAACCATCAGTGAAAGCTCAATTACGTATTTAAAGAATCGCTTTAGTTTCTTCTGAAAGTAATATTTCAGCCGGGTGCGACAAACACAGAATGCAGACCTACAGAAATCCCCAGGCTTCATTCCATTTCATATCGTGTCATCATTACTGTTATCGAGAGCTTAACATTATCAGGCTAACCTAAGCGTTACTTAGGCTACCTGTAACCTGATACACTTTTTCGTAAGAATGTTTCCTTAAAAGAAAATTGAGGCTGAAATTGGCGAAATCTTAAGAATATGTTTAAAATGCACCCGAGGCTGAGATTTTGCCATGATCATTTCTTTTTTTTTTTTTTTTTTTTTTTTTTTTGCATTTTGGCGGAAAATAAAAAGTGATAAAATCACATAATGATTTTAAATGAACTATATCTTACAATTGGAAAGTTGGTTGAATTCTTTCTTCTTTCTAACAAAACTAGCTAACACACCGATAAAAACTAGCACTAGACAGACGATTTTATTTCTGGTTACATTCGTTATATTGACCTGGAATATATGTGCTATACTCTCTGTAATCTAGGAATGTACAGAGAAAATATGTTCAGTCTAAAGTTGGCAGGAAAATAGGAATATCTAGCCTGGGTGTGAAAAATATACATTATTATAAAACGAAAAAGAGGAGTGACCGAGGTTTAAGTCTGCAGATCTGCATTACCAAGAAAAAAATGGAAAGGGAACAGGTGTATTTTTTCCCAAGTATATGCTCATTTTAATTTTGATTATTTCATCAGCTGCAGTATGCGAAATTTCTCCTTGAAATTGCTTGTTTTCTTTTATTAAAAAGATTTTATAAAAGCAGGACTACTTGAGTAGCTCCATTTTCTCTTGATAGTTCGATCTTATGAGTAAGCTCCGTTGAAACTGATTGGTCAGTTTAGCTGTGATGGTACAAACTGTTACACACATGCCTTTTAAGTTTAATTTCCCAACAGTTATTCCTCAGTTTTAGTAAGTTTCGATCTGTCCATTGTTAGTGAAATAAAATCGATCTTTTTGAAATCCGTCCGTCGGTTTTGTTCATGTCAACTGCGGATTACTTTTATTTCGAATGGCAAAAAAACAATATCCCAAATAAATAAATAAAATATCATAAATAACCCATAGTTTTTTCATTTGTTTATTGATTTTTGTTTCATCATTAAATTTACGAGCTTTTTGGGAAAAGAAAAGTTTCTCTCCCATGAGCAAATTAAAGCTCTAATACCGTCTTTATAAAAATCTTATAGCGGTTATGCGGTTTGTAAACTGGTTACTGTGAGTTTAGATAATTTGCGGCATCGTAATTTGCATGCAGCATCATGTTAGGTTATTTATCAACACGAATTTTTAAGCACAAGGATAATTAAAACGCTTGGGAAACAAACTCCAAAATTTTAAGCCCTTAAATTCAACGAAGAAAAAAAACAGGCAATGAAGAAGGCTTGCCAAGATTAATCTTATCTTTTTAAAAGGATGCATTATATTGACACCAAAAAGCACTCTACCGTAATATCAAATCCTGGAATACAATCATATAAAAAATAGAATTTATAAATATGGCTGATTATTTGTCAAATCAGTATGGCATGTTTTAAAGCAATTGTACCTTAGTTTTAAAAAACAATACGGCGGCCATTTCTGTGGTGCAGCGAGTGAAAAAGTGAACATTTCAATAAGGCTCATCTGTCTAAGTTTATCCAAAAAAGTAAAAGAATTTTAAGAAAAACTGCGTGAGGTTTAAATGGATTAATAAATGAACTCGAATGCTTGAACGCTTCAGGGATAAACTTTTGAGGTAATCTCTGAATCAGCTAGATCGATTAAAGTCGTTTATGAGGGAATATTTACCTCGTATTACGGGCAAACATGAACATGGGTGTGAAGTGATATTTGATAATACCGATTTGAAATTGTGTTATTACTCATGCGCAGTATCGCGCATGAGTTAAGGATTGGGCTCCGTTTCTCCGTTTTGGTGTCACATTTGTGCATGCAAATTTGTGCCTGCATACATTTATCACGGTCTTTGAAGCTCCGTCCGTCGTATTGGATTCTTCAAGAAGGCGCCGTTTTCTTTTTGCAAACGTTGTGTTTTTTTCCCCAGTTTGATGCGGTGTGAAAGTACCTATCTGAACTGGCATGTGAGCATGCATAAACAGCAAGAAAGTGTTTCTGGAGAGGTGAGCCATTGTTTATGTCGATCGCCATCTGACAATATGACAAGTATCAAATTTATTAGGGTTTTGAAGATTCAAGGACATATTACGAAGAATCATTTACTAAGGACGTGCTCTGTATACTTAATCTTTTGCTCAAAAAATGCTTCCTGTTCGTGTAAATAAACGTGTTCAACAAAACGGGCAGGTAATAGGCCACGTTCGATATATATCAATATTCTAGCATGTCTCGGAGGATTTCAGGACAAAATTTTCAAGTTTCTTTTGTCCCTCGAATCCCAAAAGATACTTGGTTACAAAGAAATCATTTTGAAAGGAAAATAAATGCTATAACTTGACGTTTCAACATTATCTTGTCGCCATTATCAAATGCAGATTAAAGTCGTTCAGTTCAGTTATAGTTATATACTAGCTTAGGTGTTAGGAAGGAATCCACCAAAAGTTCGAGTAACAAGTGGACTAAAACATTTTACTGAGATCATTGGAAACTTCTGTGCGACTCTTTTAAATATCTTCTCAAAAGAAATCATTTCTAACAACATCAAATGTAGAAAATAAATTTTGAAGTAATATATGAAACACTTGAAAGTACTGGTGAAATGAAACTGATGATGAAATTGTACCTGTGTTTTAACTGACAATTCCTCTGAACTTTGAAATTTACTTGCTCGAGGTCCCATGAGAAAGTGTTTTTGGTGTTATTTCAGACAACGGTTCATATCTTTTGCTTTCAGAAAATGCAAAAAGGACTGTAATATACTTAAATTGAAGTTATTCTGGTACAAGGTTAATTGTGTCCATTAAAAACTGAAATTGCTCGAGTCAAAAAGAATGTGACGAGCAATGTCACGTAATAAAACATTTGTGTGTGTTAAGTTTTTTTTCTTTCTTTCTTTCTTTTTCTGCTTCTTGGTTAGTCTAGTACACCCTGTATTTTGTATCAATTATTGAAACCTATTACATTTTTAGCAACATGTGTAAGGATATCTATATAGTAATATTTTAATTCTCGCAAATATGGCATTGCATGATACAACTTACAAAAAACGCCAGGTGCCTACTGAGAAGTACCGTTATTTTATCAAGTTTCAAGTGTACTTTAAAATCAAATTACAAATATAATAAAAATAAGGCAAAGCTGATATTTCTTACAATGGCCCAGTACTGGAATATATTCCTAACAACCAACATAAACAAGTCTAACACTTGAACAAAAAATGCCTAAAGGGATTTAGTTCAGAATTGCTATGAAAAAAGATACTTCATCCAATTCACAATTCTGATCGTTTGTTAATTCTCTATTTATAATTTTTCGGCTCGGCTTGCTTTGTTATTCGCCTGGCGATATCCTTGTAATAAAGATGGCATATTGCGTTACAGCATTTATCTTCTCTCCTGCGTCTTAATTTTCCATATCTCAGATCTATGATGCACTTTTTTCAAATTAGCATTTCTCCCATATCATTTCTAGTTATCAGATGGCAAACGTTTTCAAATTGCTTGTCTGACTAAGTACGCATTGCGTATCTATTTTATACGACTTGTATTCTCTTGCGCATGAGTATAGGCTACTTGGAGCCTCTTGTTTCAAAAGGATTCAAAATATCACTGGCCTAAGCGACTTTGGACTCTTTGCATAGTCTTAAAGATTTCAGTGGCATAATTCGGCATTGCATTATCTAACCATTTAATACAACGTATGTAATGGACTTTGCGCGCTGCGGGTTATTTGATATCGTTTCAGCACACAGCAAAAGATACGATGTATTTCGTAAGTCAGGCTATCGATGGCGTCACTTTTTCACCGCAAAAAAAAAAAAACTCTGGGAAAGTTTTGAATGACTTGAAATTTGTTGTCCTTCGGGAAAATCTTCCGCAAATAATTATAATTATTCCAAAACTCGATTAAAAACCTTCATTAGAATTTTTACATCAAAAGCAAAACAACACATGTCTTTTAGAAGACACACAGAACAGTTAATTGCGTGGGACATCGATCTTAAAATGCCAGCAGGGAAATTGATATCTACGCGAAGTCATGAATTACTCTCTTTTCCAGTTCCGCATTATCTTGTCATTATCTAGATCAGTTTAGTTTGTCAATTGATACAAATATAAAAAAGGGTGTCTTCCTACAATAAAACATTATTGAATTTTCCGCGGTACTTCTTTCTCATACTCCGCGTGTAGTATCAATTTTAAATTACCATGATAATAGACGTTGTATTTACATATCTGATCATGATTTAAATTGCTGAATAGTGATAATTCACTACTCGACTGGTTTTATCAACAGGCTGCGGTGGGGTTACACTCAATTAACGCTGTGTTGAAGGCTACTGCGAGCTGACTGAACTTCAAATATACCAACTTGACTATACCACGAGGTAAGATGATACTTTGTTTACAAGCCAAAAACACATTTTAATAGAAAGTTTCTAATGGTTTTTGTGGGAAGCACAAGTACAAGAAATGATTGCCCCTTTGGCGATCTGCTCCAATTCTTGAGCGACTAGCTACAGTGTTTACTATTAGTAATTATATAGAAAACATGTACCGTGTTTCTATCGAGTTTTAGAAACACGTGTCGAAATTCGGGAGAACAAGAACACGAGACGACAGGCGAGTGTTTTCATAGCTTTTTCCACCACGTCCGATGATGAAAACGGAGTTAAAGGTAGTAAAGTCTCACTTTGCATGTAAATATTTTAAACTCTTGTTTTAAACCAATAACTTGGAAGTATGTAAAGAGCTGAGATAACCATCACATCAGAAAACCCTCTTGTCAGAATTTGTGTCTTTTGGTGAGAAAAGAGAACTCTGAAGCTTTTTCCATACAGCTGCACATAACACATCCTAAAATATCGTAATATTTCCAAAATAATTTTTCTCGTTTCCCGACCAAGTTTGGCCTTTTTTTTTTCATGAACGTGATGAGCCATAAGTTATGTACGTCATTAGGAAAATCACTCAAAGCTTGCAGCTTGAAATTCATTTGCCAATCGGCAAAACATCGAGACCTTTTCATTTTCGATTTCAGATGACATCCTAGTGGGACTAGACCACAGGTGTCATCACAGATTATTCAACGATCTTGCACATTCTGCTCAATTTCGGGGGAGTGTCAAAAAGTTTAAATTTTAATATCGCCAACAAGCTCCACTAGTATTAATGAGTCCTTTAGTCTTTCCTTAAAAACGGTCTCTTCCAAAATCATCCTCTCAGTAACATCGTGTTTTCAACATTCATTTCCGGACATACGCCCTAAGCAACAAACACGTCAAAATTACTTTCCTCGTCAAACTCAGAGTCAATATTTAAGTTGAAATATCCCTTACTCGATGTTTTTGGTTTATTCCCCCTTTTAGGACTCTTTTAAAAATCGAAATATTCAAGCTTTGCTAGTATTAATGACATTTCTAGTTATTTATTAAAACAACGGTCTGTTCGAACACCATTCTCCCACTAACATCGTGTTTACGACAATCATTTCAAGACATATGTCCTGTGCGACAAACACATCAAAAACGCTTGGCTAGTCAAAATCAAAATTAATAGTTTCGTGAAAATATCCATCACTCAATACTTTTGGTTTGTTCTGCCTTTTTAAGAGTCTTTCTACAGCAACCCAAATATACACGCCTTGCAGGCAGCCATAGCTTACAAGACGAAGCTGGAGTCTAACATTAAAAATGGTTTCCAATATGATATTTTACAGGTTCATATTATTGCCTTAGGCGAAAATGAAATGAAAACATTAAATGGCAACAGTCGAAAAACTTGTCTGCAGCCTTCCAAATGATGAAGGAAAAGCGAAAAAAGGAGTAAAACGGCATTTCTTGCTAAAACCTAAAAGCCGAGTGAAAAAGGCCTGGTATTTACACAGAACTTGAATCTGACGGTGGAAAAGATAAATGGATCCATCTTACACCGTCAGGGCCGCAACAAGGGTAAGACTTGTTGGCACCGTCGATGTGTAATTTCGGTGGACTCGTAACAAATCAAAGCATTAATTTGGACCATCAAAGTCATCCGGCGGAAGATATCTTTCCGGGACAGACACTTCTTTTTTGTTTGCGAATCCATATAACTAATAAACTTGTTTTACTCTTTGATTATTTATGAATGTCGGTTTTGTTACGTCTGTCGTCTCCTTTGTGCATGCACAGATGTATAATAATAAAACCACTTATGATGAGTGCGGACCCGCACAGTGCCCTTCAGTTAAAGAGTTCTTTGGCCTCTTAACAATATACAAGCAAGTGTTAATTTAAAACTGAAGAAAAGAAAAGGGTGAGGTGATCCAAAACACCTTTGACGTGGGTTATACTCAAGACCTACAGATTTAACAGAGCTGCTGACGCGCGGCCAACAATAATTCTTGTTGTCATATTTCACTCGTTCTTATTCCTGCCTCAGGCGAAAATGAAATGAAACTAAATGAAAATGTCAACAATAGAAAAACATGTCTCCAAGGTTCCAACTGATAAAGTTCTCAGTTTTACTGCTGCTTAAATTGAAAACTAAAGAAATTATACGTGGCACGCCAATGTTACTTTGGCATCGGAATGATTATGATAATTATGATATAGATGCCCTGAGGAAGGTTTCGACGAACAATCGGGGAAAAAATGGCAGAAACTCAGCGCTCCACTGGACGAGAAACTGATGACCAAAAGGCATGGATAAAGTACGGCCATTTGTCGGTCTCCTTGTACCGGATGTCGTTATGAATCTTAAACAACAACTGGACGAGGCTGAAATTGATGTAAAGAATTATTAAAATTTATCGAGGACCGAGGTGTGCATAAATTTTCCAAAAATATGACGGCCGCCTGTCTCAAGTCGGCGCCGCCTAAGACAGGTGCTTCTTGGGATGAGATAAAAACAGTAGCTCAAGGAGACCCGTGGAGGCTGGGGCAGTTTTCCCGCTGTTTTCTTCGCGTGACAATGCATTTCTAACTCATCGAGCTGCAGCGTATAAACGTAGGTTTCTGTGACTCTTTGCTAGCATTGTGGGTAGGGCATACGACTTGGTAAGTAGCAGCGAGTTTGTTTTTGAATATTTTTGAGTTCGATATTTTACGCAAAGAAAATTTTCTTACAATAACATTTTAACAAATCGTCTTAATACTTCTGTTATAGACCTTAGCACTTTGCTTTTATCATCTCGTTTTCATGATAGCAAACTATATCGTTTTTAGTGACTAGTTAACGCAGTTTAGTACTTATCATTATTTCTTAATATTTTGTTATCATTTGACTACCTGCCTCGCAATCTAGATCTTCTCTCGGGAACGTTCCTTGCACACATAACGTGTCTTTATGCCTCGCTTATATCCCTGATCTTTTCACAATCATGGAACACAGCTACAAGTTTTTCAAAGAACTTCTGATAGAGAAGCTAAAGCCGGAAAAATGCATAATGCCAATTGAAGGAAAAGCTAAACTCTTTATGTTGAAATATGAATTTTCTAATACAGTTCTATTTTGGCGAAACAAAAAACCAGTGTAGCTGGAAGTAATATTTCTCTGGATTTTATATTTGGTTGCTAATCGTCGCCGAGTAAGCATTAATTTTTTTAATTATTGTTTTAAAAACGTGGTTAACCATTTAATTGTTAATAAATTTTGATTAGCTTGTGGTCGGATTTGTGGCTAACTACCAGTTAATACATTGTTGCTTTGTCTGAGACTAAAAGATGATTTAACCTCTTGTTGTATTAGCCATGATCATGTCTGGTCATGGTGATATTTACGTGGATATCAAAATCATGCCTTTTGTAGCTTCTAAGCATATATTTGTACCACGGTAGTTTATAATGTCAAGAAACAGCCAATCAAAATCATCGGCGTATTGACCAGTGCGGTTTATAGACCTGTTAGGCCAAGCATCATCTCCCTCTTTCTTGCTCTGACCAATGCAGGTATTACATCGCTTTTGAGAAAGCTTCTCAGTCAAGCAAGCCTTACTGGTTTTCCTCAGTGACATGTTATCAGATTATCTAGCCATTCTATTCCTTTCCAGTCGAACTTGAAACTTAGCTTTACCTTCACATTCACCAGGTAAACAGCTCGTATATTTTACTATATCTGAGTATTAAGAGGTGTGAGGCATCGAAGTAGTTATAGCTTAGCCTCGAAAATTAATACTCGGACATTCTCCTGTCTGCCGTATGAGCAGTTGATTGTTTTTAAGTAGACATGCGACTACAGCCTCCGTGGCTGGAAGATTTCCTAGCCACAGTGCTGGAGTATGGATGTGACCCGAAATAGTGACTGATTTAATATCTTCCCGGTTTTGTCCTCTAGTAGTTGTTTTCGTTGTTGCCGGAGAACCTAATGCACATCTTGCAAAATTCTTATGGAGCTAACTTGGCGTAAACACTGTATTGTGAGTCTGACCCTGCGTTTCACAGGTGGTTCAGTGGACTCAAAAAATACACATAACGTTATTTTATTGTAACAACCACTGAGAACACAGACGTCTTCTGGATCACTACCTTTAAATTTTTCTACCGTGAAGATAAGCTCTTGAATAGTCCGAATAGTGAGGGCAATACAGAGTTTTTCGTAACCTAAGAGGGCTTGTTTTAGAGTCTTTGTGTTTTAGGGGTTGATTAATTTAGCCAAGTTTTCTCTTTTCATGTATATTTACAGTCTGCACCTCAAACCAAGTCGTGTGCTCTTTTACGATGCGCAGTGAATCAGCTTTTATTAGGTCACTTTGACTCGTTTACGTCTATTTTTATTTTTGCAAGTGCCGGGTGAAAAAAAGGCGAACGGCGAATTATATTCGGCGAGATCATGAATCAGTATGCAAAAAAAAATTAAATCTGTCCTGGCGAGCAGAACTTACGAGGCAGGATGCCCTGACAAAAAATACACGTGATACTTTATTAATGGCAGTTGATTTTACTGTACAAGGTTTCCTTACAAAAGAGCACAGTTTCAACAGTTTCTCCAGTTCTCCAGGTTTAACCTCGTGGAACTATAATATTATCATTGTTTGATTTACTGGTGCAAGCTAGAAGGACCTGCATCTAAGAGCATAAGAATGTAAGCAGAAATTTACTCGTTACCAAGAAATTTCAAGATACCATCAAATATACAACATGGTAGTAAGGTCAGCTGATAAGGTCAGGTAGTCTGAGCTACGTTTTACCTCCAACGGAAGCACATTCCGTACCACGTACACAGATGCGAACCTTACGTTCAAGATACAGATAAGGCCATTGACAAATAAGATAACCTTCAATTACTAAGATTTCAAAATTCCACGCGCCAAGCACTGGTTGTTGACTTGCCTTTTAGCTGAGCCGATACTTACACCTCGAGGACATATAAACCAATACTTCCGTGCTAAAGCGTTTTTGAGTTTCTCGTGAAAAAAGAAATATCTAAAAAAAAATTTAAGAGGACCCTTGACTAAGTTCCCGATTTGACAATACTATCTACCCCCGCCCCTTCCACGCTCCCAATCAATTCAAATTACAGTATCGATTAGAAAGGAAGGAATCATGATGATAAATCTTGAAATTAGAGGACCATAGAAAGAAACCAGACACAATTTGTTTAAAATATGTCGATTGAAACCAAAACTGTATTGTGGAAATAAAAATAAAGTACATGAAAATGGGGACAGAATTTGGTGGGCAATATGTTTTCAAACCCGTCACTGTTATTCCTTGGACTTTACCAAATACATTAGAGCATTGGATTTAACGAACAAAAAGAGCATTGAACTTCACGAAAAAGAAGAATATTTTTTTAAAAAAATTGTATGTGTGTATGCACGTAGACGGAAAATGAGAAGCCGTGATTATAGAAATTCAAGGAATTCTCTAGTAGAAGCAAATCGAGTATTTTAGCCCCAAATAACCTTTCCTATAAATTCTTATTAGACACTGATTCTTGTTAAATGATTTCAAATAAACTCGCCCTGCACAACTTTCTAGAGCATTCTCAGACAGTCAAAGAAGACTACGATTAGATTAAGGAAACAAGCTATTCCAGAAGTCCCTTAATTATAATCCGATTAAACTGCATATTTAAAACTGTAGAGGTCAGCGATATATTCATTTGTTTTAGGTGCAAGGCCAAGGTAAGAAAATGTTTTTACTGTGTATTATCCGAAACACAATAGCTTTTTTTTTTTTTTAACACACACAATTAATAACAGACTATTTATATAGTCAGCGATTAGGCTAAAAGAAGAAAATGTGTCAATTGACAAAACAATAGTTCTGTATTAAGCTTATGCAAGAACATCACAAGCATTTTTTCCTCTGGTATTTCATCAGCCGATAACAAGCAGCTAATAACTTCTGCAAGTCAATCAAACTTTTATGTACTTTACCCGACGCGTGCTTTGTTGATAACTCCCCACGCACAAGGGTCAGCTTCCGATTTTTACTAGAAGAATCTTCATAGAGATTCCTACTGTATAAAGACTGCGACCAAGCAATAAGATCGATCGTGCCAAAAGATCTAAAAACATCTCATCAGCTTAACACTCGGAAAAGAAATTACACTTTGCGTGAAGGACAACTTGACAGTGTGCCCGACTGAATAATACAAGAGAGATATCGCTGACTGAGTCGTGGCGACATGCACTTTGGTGAGATTCAGTTTAAAGCAATGCCTGTTTGCTAAACCGTTTTAGTTCAAAAACATGATTTATCGTCTAATACATTTTAGACAACAGTAGTAGAAGAGAATTAGTCAGTTCACTAGTAATCATAAGTGTAATGTTTGTTTATGAGCGTGGGTTGGTGTATCCTGATCAATCTCGATCCTGAAATATTAGCCAAAAAGGACTCCGTCTGTGTGGAACTTATGCACTGATCAATGATTACGGCTCAGCAAACGCCAGTAATACCGGCTGTTTCTTAACTGGGTACTTTAGAAATGTTGAAATCAAATTAATTTTTAACACCCATTTATTTAAGTCCAGTGGAGGACCTTCTTGATATCATTTATATTCAAATGACGATGTTCATGTTTAAGAACTCAACCTTAACACTTAAATCGTTTAATGTGGGTTTTTCAGTCTAACGGATTCACTCCTTTTAATGGCGCAAACTGTGTATCCGTGTATATTAAAAGCAACATTGCCAATTTAAGTGAATAGTATCTAGTTTTAGAAAGACTATAGTGTGGTAAATTGTTTTCGCACGCAACAAGCTGCAACAATTATCAACTCGCTCCCTATAGCCATCAATCTGGTCGCCAGCTGTAGCTTAAAAATTGATGCCTGCTGCAAATTTGGACGATTTAATCAAAACATTTATTCCATTTCTCGTTCTTTGACTAACAATGCTATAAAGTAATACTAGTGTTTGCGTTAATGGAAGATATCGGAGAATCGCAAGAAAAGCCGATTACTACGTTACCATTTGTGAGCTGAGGCCAGTTGGTTAATTATTTGAAATGTTGTGCTGTATCGTATTGGATCATTCTCTTTCATAAGAGTAACGACAAGTTCCGGTTTTCGACCAAGCCTCAAGAACCAGCGTATTTCAAACGAAGGAGTTAAATACCTGTACAGTTTAACCCGGGTGTTTAGTAACCTCGGATGAGAGCTACTGTTGACATAACATTTTAACACACGTGAAGGAAAAATAAATATAAAGATTGCATCCCGACAACGGCTAATTATGTAGTGTCTAGTGACGTTTTTCAGTATAGAACTGAATTGGAAAGATTCTATTCGTATTGTAGAAGTAAGCAAATCTCTGGCCTAAATTGTGAAGTTGTGCAAAATTGGAGAAATGAAGCAAAATGAAAACCACCAAAATAATCGACGGAAAGTTTTAACCGAACACTTGGTACAAGTATCCCCAAGAAGAAGAAGAAGAAGACTGAGTTTCGTGGACATCACTTCGTTTTTTTTTTTGTTTTTTTGTTTTTTTTTTTAACTTTTTGGTTTGGAGCTCTGCTTTATTTATTCTCAGCTTGGTAATGAAAACCACAGGCTACTCCTCTTCGCTATTTGCGGGTAAATTTACGAACACTGAAGCCCTTCCTGCGGAAATACATTCTGTAAACTTAATCTGACGTTAACATTGCCGCCTTCAGTTGTCATGAAGATAACTTTAATTGTACATTTTTATTTCGAGCCGGCGTAGATAGTTTAGCGAGCATTAGATTTTATTTCAGCAAACAATGAATCAAAGTCGAATTGGTTGTCTATGTTAACTTGACTCCTCCTTGACTCTGTGCCTTGTTGTCGAAGCTGAACTAAGACAACTAAGCACGATCTGTTACAAGTTGTTGACACTTATCAACTGTCGCAAAGGTATTTTCAAAGGTATTTCAATCAGTTCAGTTGAAATTGATAGTGTCCTCTTATTAATGCAAGCGAGTTATCACGCGTGCTGAGCTGAGAAGGTCAGAGCAACACTTCATATGGATCTCGGTAATTTCTTTGTCAAAACGCTTTAGTCTCGTACTTGTGAGGTTCGGGCCGTGGTTACGCTTAACTCGTATCAGCGTTAGACAGTCAACTTCGCGGTCTGCCTTTGGACACCTTACTTCTGAGCCGCGCAATCCATTACGTCCCGATGACTTTTGTTCAGCTGTAACATGAACAGATCAAGGAGGGAGAAAGAAACTCGTACTGCCAACTTCACTTCTAGGGTAGCTTTAAATGCTTTTTTATCTCCACTGAAACTAAATTGTAGTCTGGTGAAAACATCTTTATGAGTGGATGAATGAATATCATATGTCATCAGATGGAATAAATAAATAAATATCTTTTGGGTAACTGCAGCCGGTCAATTGATATATCGTATATGGAAAAGCAAAAGTCCAAGGTCGTAAGACACCCAGAATAAATAACAAAAACAACGAGCGGAAACGGATTTGTTTTTAATCATTTCTTAAGTTCGCACTTTTGTAATGCTCATTTCATAATACTGATGTCACTTTTAGCCTTCCTTTCAACCATAAATTTTGACAAATATAAGATAAGATAACCCCATTAACTTAGTTTGAAAATATTTTTCACAAGTGCCCTCTTCAGCGAATTGGGTGTTAAGTTGTCAAGTATCCAGTTCTTCCCTATTGATTATTGTAGCTGCTATTTATGTTTTAGGTTATCAGCAACACGAACAGCGTAAGGCCTTGAGTTATAGTTTAATAACTGGAAGAAAGGCAAATTAACTAAGTGCCGTACTTGATCAACATGTCATCTTTATAATTACTACCTTTTCTTGGAGTAGAAAAGCTAGCACTTTTGGGCAACCGAAGTCCACAGTTCTTCATGGGTCTCATCGAGCCCGTGGAATTGAGTTTTAACTGTATTTTGGTATTTTAAAACCACTCAATCGCCACTTCTATTTTTGTTTTTATCAGAATGCAGATGTCGAACAGCACAGACAGTCCACTGCCTGATCTTTCACCAGACACCGAATACTCAGAGATACCAAGAACTCCTCTAGTAGTTACTCTGGCGTGTCTTTCATTTTGCACAGTCCTTGGTAACAGCATAGTATGCTTCGCAATCTATAACCATCCAGCTTTGCGTCATGTAACCTACATGTCAATCTTCAGCCTAGCAATCGCTGACTCTTTGGCAGGCCTGGTCGCCATGCCGAGCTATATCTTTAAAAAGTTCACATGGGAAGAACCAATGCAGACGATCGTTTGCCACATATTTCGCTCTTCCTACTTTCTCACGGGTTACGCTTCCATTCTGAGTTTGTCTGTCATCAGTGTAGAGCGCCTGATCGCCATCAGAAATCCGCTGAACCATGTTAGTATTGTCACTCGTCGTCGTGTTGCCCTGGCGCTACTGTTCGCCTGGATGGACGCCCTGTTTGTTTCTTCCCTTCCTTTTGTCCCATGGGAATCAAACGAACCTTATAAGGAGTGCAACTACAGCCCGACCCACTGGTGGGGCATCATGGTCATTATATCCAACGTCATAGTTCCGTTTCTTGTGATCGTGATCTGCTATACCTACATGTACATCACGGCCCAGTCGCACATCAAGAAAATATCAAGTAATAGGAAAAACGTATCACACAACAGCGAACATTCTCGCAAAGATTACAAGGAACGCCGAGCAAATATCACCATCATGATTGTGATTGGCGTCTTTGTGGCCTGTTGGTTTCCATCCTGCTTTTACTACTTTTTACAGAAAACATGTCCGCAATGTTTCTCTGAATCGTTCCGTTCGAAGCAAAGCCTTGTCAATGCTTTGGTAAAGATCCTGACTTTTACATCGTCCTTTGTGAATCCATTAATTTATTGCTGGAGAAGTCGTGAGTTTAGAAGCGTGTTCCTGAAAATTTGCATTCGAAAGAAGCGAAGCTTTTCTGACTCGCTCTCCAGTTATTTCAACAGTTACATTTCACGACGGGGAAACGACGATCAAACGAGGTTGCAGTGTTCTACGACACAAGAAAAAGTGAACATTATCAAAACTAGCGACAGCAAAGACAGCATTGTTTAGATATAGTGGAGTCACTGGAATGATAATTACTATTAAGCAGAGTGGAATAATTTTTCTATTAAATCTTAACCTCTGACAATAAAAATAAACGGTAAAAGTTTGCGACGTTTCGACCGCTCTTCGGTCATTATCAAGCAAGATGTAAGAAGTAAAATTTGCATAGATATATATAGCAACAAAGAGATAAGAATGTGTGAAAAATTATTAATGAAGTAAAAATATGTAAAAAGTATGTAAAAGAATTTACAAAGTAGTGCTTAAAACAATAAAAACATGTAAAACTAATTAATAAAAAAAAAAAGATTATCTAAAAACTTTCGCACGAATAGAGTCAGATTGTACATTGAGACTTGGTCGAAACGTCGCAAACTTTTACCGTTTATTTTTATTGTCAAATGTTTTAAAAAACCCTTACTGATAAGAATCTTAACCTCGGATAATGTATTTATAGCTTTTTGATTGGTTCAATGAATCTCGGTTACCAGCCATCATACCTGTGTTAAAGTGTTTGACCGTATATGGAGAACGAGGGAGGAGTGGGCCGCTTAGTTAAAAATTTTTCGCCTGAAATGAAAGTTCTGTCGGGAAAAATTGCTTAAAACAGCACATTTGGTAAGCTTTCTTGCGCAAAAATACAGGGAATAATAGGTCATTGCATCCCGGAAACTACAAAACATCTTATATCGTCACAATAAACTCAACTACGTAGAGTTTGACAGGAACATTAAAATTCATCAAAATGCTTGTAAACATACAGCAAAAGCCAGGGAATCAAGAAGATAAGCGTGCCAAACGTTTACTCGAAGATCCAAAAAACGTACTCAAAATCAGTGTTGAGGTTTATGATAAATAAAAATAAACTGTTCACAATGTTTAATTAAGCCCCATTTTTCTTAACAGAGAGAAAATTACTCTGACTGGCTGCGTTTCCCGCAGCATCCACATCACATTGCTTTGAAAATTATTTTGATTAATTAGTAATTGTTACGACGAACGCCTGCTCCTTACTATTTTGAGTAATTTAGCCTTAATAACTAGATTTTTCAAGCTAGTGTGAAAAATAATTGTTGCATGTTCTTTTGTTATTGCTGAAAAAATCAAATCGCTATTGCTAGACCTCCGACAATCTTAGAATCTTTTTAAACCCGTTGAGTTTAGAATTCTGCTTAATTCGGTATCAGAGCTTCCTAAAATTATGGATTAAAAACGAGTTAATATTTCAACTGATGGATAAATTTATGCAAGTTGCTGTGGTAATCAATTTAACTGGCTTTACGTGCACAAAGAACGCAGAACAGGAATTCAAGGGCTTCCGCAGATCTGGTGATAAATTTGAATCTCGTTCGACGTTCCAGCCGTCGTAAGCTGTTGATAAATTTTCACGATTTTACTTTAGTAAAGCCAATACCAATTCAGTTGAAATCGATTTATTAGGTGAAATAAAAATAAACAAATTACGCGCTTTGCAGAAATGCGCCCTTCGTAATGAAAAAAGAGCGAAAAAACAGAGACCTTCAATTTTGTTAACAACGTACTGATTATCTATAATCAGTCCAGTTTTGGAGTATTAACTCCTAACATTACATTGCCTTTTTTTCTGGAATGAGTAATAGAAAAATGAGTTAGATTAAAGCGCTTCGGAAAATCGTAAATGAAGATATCCGTGGTTACAAATGAACGTCCGCCTCTATTTCGCAAGATTTATAAAAAGATAAACAACAGGAATGTAAGGAGTGCATTTTAAGTTCACTGCTTGATGGTATTAAAGCCAATTTGGACTGAATATAAGTTTTTCACGGGATCAGTTTCTTCTGTTAATTCCGTAAACGAAGGCTTCAATATTGATGATAAAAGAACGAAAGTTGATAAAAATTTAATCGGCAAAGGATAGCTTTATTGAATTTAAAGTTAACAATATCTCCAAAATTGAGAGTTTGGAGTTCGGTAGAAAGTAGAAATGTCGACATTTACAAACGAATTGAATATGCGTATATGTTTCACCTGTTGGAAGCATGTATCGTATTTCTCAACACGGTTCGTGTTGGTCACATCATGACAGCTCTCTAGGCCGTCATGTAAATGCCGCGTCACGCAAAAGCTTAGAAATTCAAGCGTAGTGTATCACAAAACCAAGAACCCATTCGGAGCGAAAATTTGTATGAATATTAGTTTTCAGCCGGTCTTATACATCATTTAAGTAAAATCTCAGGAAGATCAATAGTTTTGTAGTTCAAATTTTAGTGACGTCATGTGAAAACCAGCTATAGTAAAAATTTCTAAGGCGACTAGGGTAACATTTTGAAACGAAACACCTCCAAAGTTCTCATATTTTTGTTAATTAAAGTTAGTACCTTAAAAATTTCTGCGATTTTCAACTGCTGAACAAAACATAAATATATATATTTTTTAAAAAATCACCGACTAAAATATCAAAACTAAAGCAAATATACGTGAAAACAGACACAATATGATATGAAACAACTAGAATGTTTATAATTACTTCACCATTTCTGAAGTTTGTCACCTTACTTTAAAGTTAAGCGATGGAATCAAAAAGACGGTAGAAGATTGAAACATGTTTTGACACAGACAAATGTGTGTGTACGTGATTGTTAATTGTGGTTTGGGCTTTAGTGATACACTTCAAATAACTGTCTGACAGAATACTGACTCCGTTTTCAGGACTGACTTCCTCAGGGAGGATCTTACTTAGTACTATTGTCCCGAACAGTTGGTACTCAAACGAACTTTGATTAATTTTTGTGTTCTTTTAGACGTCGTGGTGCGCCACTTTTGCCGTGTTTTCACGAGAGAGGTTTACTACGGTTACTCCTTACTGAGGTTTAGTATACAGTTTCGAGTTCAATTTGGAATTAATTTGCAGGAGTGAGTTTTTCAAAAAGCTGAAATTGCACGAGCCGCTTCGGCGAGTGTAATTTCAGCTTTTTGAAAAACTCACAAGTGCGAATTAGTTACAAACTGAGCGAGAAAAACCGTATGATTACTTATTAATAATATAAATATGCAAAAATTCGCTCGGAGGAAGTGGCGGAAGACCTTTCTTGAAGCCATTTTTTCTCATTCGAGAAAACTTTTTTTAAAGTTTCCGCACAAAATTTTCCTCCTCATTTTACGTAATATCATTGGCTTCGAAAATTTCCTATTATCTTTCAGCCAATCATAATCCAGACTTACGATGTGTAATTTGCACTGGTGTTACACTTTTGCACCGGTGTTACACTTTTTGCACTGGTGTTACACTTGAACTGCACTGTTCTCAACCAATCAGAATCGAGTAATTTTTTCCTGTATATTATTAGTAACTAAACCGCAGTTATTAGAGAAGCTGTTAACGAGAAACTAATTAACTAAAGTAGGCTGCATACAACCTGGCCGGACGGTTTGAGGTTTTCTCGGAAAGCAAGTGCTGCAATGTTGCTCAGAAACTATTCTTGGTTTTCATGTGACGTAGTCATATTCCAAAATTAGAAATTATCCTTCCTTCTGAGGTTTTAGTTTCATCAGATAAAAGACCCTGTAGGAACGTGACGTTTGACAATGTTTTAGCTCGACAGAGTTCTTCTTTTTGTAACAGAGCACTCCAAGATTTTGCGTTGCGTGACATGAAAATGGCGGCCAGAAAAGACTGTCGCCTAGGTCAAAAGACGAGTTATCGCTTTAGTTTTTGTTAAATAAACGGTGCTTGCACTGGAAGAAGCATTTATTTCAATGTGTCGGAGAACTAGAGTAAAAATTTTCGTTTCAATAGCAAAACTCAATGACGGATGTTTTTGTTATTTTACGGTCGCCACGTTTGTGCCCCTCCGAAGGGCACAAACATGGCGTCTCCATACAAAGCTCTATAAATTTGGATGACACGCTTCTACGAATAGCGGACCAATGAAAAACAGCAGAAACCTGATTCTTGGCGAGGTTGTTTATATAGCAATCATCTATCATATTCCAGATTCTTGAATTTATTTATTGAATGGTTACGATTTTTAGTTTTGATCACATGACTGGTGAAAACCGAGAATTGGAAAATTATAAAATTTGACTTTACCCCAATGCCGAACGCAGATCGTTGTCAATTTGCTTGCGGTGATGTGAGCCAAACTCTCCATAAATGTACAGCTTTCTAGATGAATAGTGGAAAGAAAATTTTGATATCTCGCTGAACCTCTTCCTCTTCCTCTTCAAACGGCATCTGCCACGGAGCCCGGGCTACGTAAATGTTCACCGGTACTTCTTCTTATTCGGGGCCGCTTTAAATTCTAACATTTGCTTTTCTTCTCCATAGACCTCAATTATGATTTTTTTCTCTCTCTCTCTCTATTTGTGGTAGGTCTTCTTCTAATTGCGCTTGCCTGTACACTGCTACTAAGCTACTGAGCTTCTAACAGAAAGGAAACGCTTACGGCACTTGACAATGAACGGCAAACAGCAGTCCGCGATTTCTTTGCCTAAACCTGAATTTATTTAGCTCTTTTTGCCCGTTGACTTGAAACCTACTTACATTAGGAGAAATCTTTGTCTATTTTTCCCTTTTTTACGCGCTGCACGCGTCAACACTTGCTGCCAAACACTTGCTGCCAAAGTCTGCTGTTCAGCTGGCTTTTCCTCGGTTTCCGTCGGTTACTGAGCTAAACCATGCCTGATGAGGCGTTCAACTGTCGACAAACCTAGGTTGGCTTAGCTTACTTTTGATTTTGCCACCGTTTACCGAGGTTTGCTACTGTGTTTACACGATTAAAAATTTCACTTCGGTAAAGTGAAAACAAAACCAAGATAAACATCTCTTGAGAAAAAACGGGCTTTGTAATGTTTGTCGGCTTCCACTTTGACTCATTTCATCGTTGGAAATCATAACCTTGCGGTGACACAAATCAAGCGGTGATTTCAAAGCCTTTTTCTTTCAAGGAACTCGACCTCCCCAGTAGAGAAGTTTTAAAATACAGCTCACGACAATTATCTGTGTACGCTGTGCGCTCGGCAGAAACCTTAAGGTGGCTCCCTAGAGTATTTACGAACACCCTCCCTATAGAGCGCGGGTTAGAAAAGGAAACTTTTCTCTTAAAGCTTTCCCTGCAGAGATTATTTTTTGGTTGTCAATTTCTGGATTAAGGCCGGTACCATGGCAGCATCTCATCTAATCACAAGCAGATATACTCCTCATTTCGTCCTAAACTCCTTAACATTTATAGATTTTAAGGAAAACGACCAATTTTTTAAGTTTGCAAGACATGTTTCGACAGAGCTTCTGTCATCTTCAGTTGAATGAATGATTACAAAGCAAGTTGAATAATAAGTAGGCAAAAATGCTAATCAAGACAAATAGTAACAACAGAACGTGAAAAGGTGTAAGTTAAAAGGATAATTTTAGATTTACATGGTGTAATTGCTGATTGAGGGAAGGTAGTTCTTTTTGAATATGAATAGCCTCCTTTATCTTGAGTTGAAAGCTGGTAGTGGCGTGATCTAAAATATGAAAGCAGTCTATTGAACACAATGAGCGACAACGTTCAGAATTCTGAAGATGTTTGAAGATGTGAGAGGCCCTATCAACGGCTAAGTGCTCACGTACGCGTGTGGAAAAATGTCGGGAGGTTTCGCCGACATAACAGGCATTACAGCCCGCACATGTAAACTTATAAACCACACGTGAACGAAGCCCGTCGGGGATAGGGTCTTTCACACCAAAAAGGTTACCTATCTTAAAGGAAGAAAAAACTAATTTGATGTATCTAACATTTATACTTTTCTTGGTGAAATTTTTTCATACTTTGCCACATCATGGAAATGATATTGTCTGTCATTGTGAATTGGTAAAAAGTCAAGGTTGTTCACACGGTTTTTCCAATATTCTGTAATTTGTCATTCTTCTAAATATATTAGATTAGCTCTGAAAGATTTTAACAAAAATAGAGTATTTTATAGGAATTTATGTGGTTACAACTGAGCCAAATTTAGAACAAATTAACCGAAGGAAACGCGAGAAAATTAACTGTTAGTTTTGCTTTTTGTGCTCATGTGGGCGAGTTGTCTCGCCTCAGCAGGTTGGGTAACCCTGGCAAGCGGGACAACTTTTCTTCATATAAACGCTTTGGCTCGCCTAAACGGGACAACTCTCTGAGTGGCGAGTGTCACGTAATGCCTAGATTTTGGATTTTAAAGCAGAAATTCATATCAAAGAAGTGAAAGTTAACCCAGCAAAACCCACTGTGATCGAATGACCGAGGGAAACTCAAAGAAAGAGGAATATTTGCACATGGGTCATGAATAATCATGCAGGGTCAACTTTGACTTGGTCTACAGGGACAACGTTTTCACATGTAAACGCTCGCTAAAATTACCTTGGGAGTCGGGTTGTCTCGGGTACCCAAGACTATATAACTGGGGCCTAACTTTTGTTTTTCTCAACGCGTCACCAATAACAATAGATATGAATTAATTTACTACTTATAACTACTGAATATTTACGAGCAAGAAATGTGTTTAGTAAAGTCAACTCAATTGCTTTAATTAGCATGCACATGCATGCATGCAAACTTTCATCTCCGTCTCTAAGTAATGTCCGGTTGCGAAGATTTTGATCATTATAAGAATTACATTTTAAGAGTAATTCTAGAGCTGAAAATGCGTTTTCTTTTTGTTTCGTCACAAAACCATAAATAATTGCTACTTTTTCTGATATAATGTCAAATTGCAAACTAATGAATTCACTACCTTTTGCCGCGAGTTTGAAAAACAAAACAAGTTGACAATGAAAACTAATGAACCCGGATGTTTTGATAATGGCAAAAAACATTTTGTTGAATGAAACATCTACTGCGCGACACGCAATTCTTTATTTGAAAGTGAAGTTTCTCTCAATGACGCAAGCAAATTCTCGCAAGGCCACATATCCTGCTTTATAACTCTCCCGTTGAAAGAAATTCTTTTTTTATCTTTGTTTGAGACCGTCATAGCCTAAGATGTTGACGTGTTTTACATGTATTAAAAGTAAAGCACAAAATTAAACGCACTAGTAATTAATTATAACAGAAACACGAATTTCAAACTTAAAATGTGTATACTTTTAACTGATTTAACTTACCAAACCTTTTTTAATCCTTAGGTTCAAACATTGTACCACAAAAAAAAATCACCCTTTTCTGAAGCTGGCCTTCCAAAGAGATTATATACTGATATACAAAAAAAACCCATGAAGCAGCGGTGAAAATGCTTTATAATAATAAAGTGATAACCTTTGCGAAATCCATTACTGTACTTCTTATCATGATGCATTCGTCCTTGGTTGTCACCTTACATCAAAATTATTGTCTTGAAATGGACGGAACAACTGCAAATTATAGTTTCATATGGGTTCATATCAACTGACTGTACCTGGGGTGCAATTGAATCTTGTGTCAACATGATAATTGAACAATAATTCTCTCTGCGCAGAGTACAACAAATTTACATACCTATCTTATTCGGCACGAGCGAAACTTCTCTCCCGCCTACGAAGTTGGAAGTTCGGTTTGTCTTGAATGTTGTAAGGGGTGTTATCAGGTTACGCAGTGGCAGTGTAAATACTATCCTTCGTTATCCACAAAAAGGAAATTTTCATCATGCAGGTAAATGCACCTTTTGGTACTATTGTCTTCATTTTTTACGCTTATTTTAGTCTATTCTTCCCTAAGTCTGCAAGCCATCCAGACTGATGAAATGCATTTCGTCGCTGGGAGGCCGACAAAGTCTTGTTTTACTGTCTCAGACGCCAGCCATGACTTAATATACTGACGGCCTAAAAATATTTATCGCGATCTATAAAAGACGCTGAAAAAACCATCAGTGAAAGCTCAATTACATATTTAAAGAATCGCTTTGGTTTCTTCTGAAAGTAATATTTCAGCCGGGTGCGACAAACACAGAATGCAGACCTACAGAAATCCCCAGGCTTCATTCCATTTCATATCGTGTCATCATTACTGTTATCGAGAGCTTAACATTATCAGGCTAACCTAAGCGTTATTTAGGCTACGTGTAACCTGATACACTTTTTCGTAAGAATGTTTCCTTAAAAGAAAATTGAGGCTGAAATTGGCGAAATCTTAAGAATATGGTTAAAATGCACCCGGGGCTGAGATTTTGCCATAAGCTTTTTTTTTTTTTTTTTTTTTCTTTTGCATTTTGGTGGAAAATAAAAAGTGATAAAATCACAAAATGATTTTAAATGAACTATATCTTACAATTGAAAAGTTGGTTGAATTCTTTCCTCTTTCTAACAAAACTAGCTAACAAACCGATAAAAACTAGCACTAGACAGACGATTTTATTTCTGGTTACATTCGTTATATTGACCTCGAATATATGTGCCATACTCCCTGTAATCTAGGAATGTTCAGAGAAAATATGTTCAGCCTAAAGTTGGTAGAAAAATGGGAATATCTAGCCTGGGTGTGAAAAATATGCATTATTATAAAACGAAAAAGAGGAGTAACCGAGGTTTAAGTCTGAATATCTGGAAAGGGAACAGGTGTATTACTTCATCAGCTGGAGTATGCGAAATTTCTCCTTGAAATTGCTTGTTTTCTTTTAATAAAAAGATTTTATAAAAGCAGGACTACTTGAGTAGCTCCATTTTCTCTTGATAGTTCGATCTTATGAGTAAACTCCGTTGAAACTGATTGGTCAGTTTAGCTGTGATGGTACAAACTGTTACACACATGCCTTTTAAGTTTAATTTCCCAACAGTTATTCCTCAGTTTTAGTAAGTTTCGATCTGTCCATTGTTAGTGAAATAAAATCGATCTTTTTGAAATCCGTCCGTCGGTTTTGTTCATGTCAACTGCGGATTACTTTTATTTCGAATGGCAAAAAAACAATATCCCAAATAAATAAATAAAATATCATAACTAACCCACACTTTTTTCATTTATTTATTGATTTTTATTTCATCATTAAATTTAGGAGCTTTTTGGGAAAATAAAAGTTTCTCTCCCATGAGCAAATTAAAGCTCTAATACTGTCTTTATAAAAATCTTATAGCGGTTATGCGGTTTGTAAACTGGTTACTGTGAGTTTAGATAATTTGCGACATCGTAATTTGCATGCAGCATCATATTAGGTTATTTATCAACACGAATTTTTAAGTACAATGATAATTAAAACGCTTGGGAAACAAACCCCAAAATTTTAAGCCCTTAAATTCAACGAAGAAAAAAAACAGGCAATGAAGAAGGCTTGCCAAGATTAATCTTATCTTTTTAAAAGGATGCATTATATTGACACCAAAAAGCACTCTACCGTAATATCAAATCCTGGAATACAATCATATAAAAATAGAATTTATGAGTATGGCTGATTATTTGTCAAATCAGTATGGCATGTTTTTAAGTAATTGCACCTTAGTTTTAAAAAACAATACGGCGGCCATTTCTGTGGTGCAGCGAGTGAAAAAGTGAACATTTCAATAAGGCTCATCTGTCTAAGTTTATCCAAAAGAAGTAAAAGAATTTTAAGAAAAACTGCGTGAGGTTTAAATGGATTAATAAATGAACTCGACTGCTTGAACACTTCAGAGATAAACTTTTGAGGTAATCTCTGAATCAGCTAGATCGATTAAAGTCGTTTATGAGGGAATATTTGTGTCGTATTACGGGCAAACATGAACATGGGTGTGAGGTGATATTTGACAATACCGATTTGAAATTGTGTTATTACTCATGCGCAGTATGGCGCATGAGTTAAGGATTGGGCTCCGTTTCTCCGTTTTGGTGTCACATTTGTGCATGCAAATTTATGCCTGCATACATTTATCACGGTCTTTGAAGCTCCGTCCGCCATATTGGATTCTTCAAGAAGGTGCCGTTTTTTTTTGCAAACGTTGTGTTTTTTCCCCAGTTTGATGCGGTGTGAAAGTATCTATCAGTACTTTAGTTCGTTGTTAAGATTCTGAACTGGCATGTGAGCATGCATAAACAGCAAGAAAGTGTTTCTGGACAGGTGAGCCATTGTTTATGTCGATCAGCCATCTGACAAATTTATTAGGGTTTTGGAGATTCAAGGACATATTACGAAGAATCATTTACTAAGGACGTGCTCTGTATACTTAATCTTTTGCTCAAAAAATGCTTCCTGTTCGTGTAAATGGACGTGTTCAACAAAATGGGCAGGTAATAGGCCACGTTCGATATATATCAATATTCTAGCATGTCTTCGAGGATTTCAGGACAAAATTCTCAAGTTTCTTTTGTCCCTCGAATCCCAAAAGATACTTGGTTACAAAGAAATCATTTTGAAAGGAAAATAAATGCTATAACTTGACGTTTCGACATTATCTTGTCGCCATTATCAAATGCAGATTAAAGTCGTTCAGTTCAGTTATAGTTATATACTAGCTTAGGTGTTAGGAAGGAATCCACCAAAAGTTCGAGTAACAAGTGGACTAAAACATTTTACCGAGATTATTGGAAACTTCTGTGCGACTCTTTTAAATATCTTCTCAAAAGAAATCATTTCTAACAACATCAAATGTAGAAAATAAATTTTGAAGTAATATATGAAACACTTGAAAGTACTGGTGAAATGAAACTGATGATGAAATTGTACCTGTGTTTTAACTAACAATTCCTCTGAACTTTGAAATTTACTTGCTCGAGTTCCCATGAGAAAGTGTTTTTGGTGTTATTTCAGACAACGGTTCATATCTTTAACTTTCAGAAAATGCAAAAAGGACCGTAATATACTTAAGGTATCAGTAAGGGGAAAATTTGCAATTTTGCATAATTTTATACTTTTTTAAGCGGTTGGATAAATCTTAAAGTAATCTTTAAGATAAAAAAAACTCCACGAAAAAATCTTATATCTGCCGCTAGTTATTGCGCGAGAAAGATTTTTTGCATGTCAATTACTTAATTGAGAGTTGACAAGTTCTGTCAAATGAATTAATTATCGAGGCAAGAAGTCACATGACATCAAGATCATGCTGAGTTGACACGCGATTCGCGCGCCATAATCAGTGCCGGTTGTCTTCGAAGAAGACAGAGCGATCTTGCACGTTTTCATCGGCTAAAGGAAGGCCAAAGAAGGCGAAAAACACTTTCGACAAAGAGTGGGCCGCTAAATTAGCGGAAAGCGGCAAAGGGTTCGTTTTACAATCAAGAAAAATTGCTGGATGAACTCGACAACGATCACGATCACGAAGCCAGTGAGCAAGCCGAAATGAGCGCAAGCCGTGCTAAAATACTGTTGCGAGAAACTGTCGAAGCAGAGGAGATTGACGAAGAGAAGTGGACGAAATTGAAAGGCAGATCGATTGTACAAAATTAGAATCAGCAGTGCAACGTTTTTTTTTCTTACCCAGCTATTGTCATTTCTTCCAGTATCTTTGCCTTTGCATCAACATCAGTCGATGTAGTCCCGTTTACGATGTCGTCTCCAGCGTTTCCCTTTGTGCGCTTGCATTTTCTCGGGGACCTTCTACGGGCCTTCAGCATGTTAACAGTGACATGGTCATAATTTTGAAGATTAGTCAACCGATACGTAAAATTTCGAACGCTAATATAGTAAATCAAAAGATAATTTCACGTTTACTAACTTTGGAATTCTGACTTCACACATGAAAAAGCGGTTTATTCACTGGTGAATAGTTGACCGCGCGCCGTCGCGGAAATTTGTATCTGTTGCATGTTAACTGTCACAGTCCTATTGTTATACAGAAAGTTGATTCCTCTGCGGTGTCTCTCTTGGTGTGATAATCTCGTAACACTTGGATGCCGCTGAATTTTATTTTTTCTCTGTTTCTCGAAAGTAAAAAATAGCGAGTTGTCTGTGCATTTCGAGTTCCAGGTCGGCAGCCCCTGGACCAAATTGGCTGAAATTCGGAGAGAATGTTGCCAGAACGATCGCCGACAAAAACGTGTCTGCGAATTCTGATTACTCTTTTCATTAAAAAGTTATGCCTTTTTTTCGCGGACAGTCCTATTTTTTCCCTTTTCTAACTTTATCCTCTTGTAAAATAATAACAAACGCATGTGCCAAAAATCTCAGACACGGTTTTTGAGGTCAATGTGTGAAGAAACGGACGCCATGTTAATCGTTTTCTCCGACCTAAATTGAGCGGGCGTATACCTTGATTTATGGGTTCGTGAAGCTTTGTAAATATATTCACATTTTCGAAACACGGTAAATTTCCGCCGTTTTAAACAGGTCGGGTCATAATCTGTAGTTATTAAGCTTCCAGTAAATATACGGTTTATATGGGTTTTTGTTAAAGCCACGAACGCTAGAGCGGACCGCGCGCGGATGGTCAAATGGGTTATACTGATACCTTAAAGTTATTCTGGTACAAGGTTTGTGTCCATTAAAAACTGAAATTGCTCGAGTCAAAAAGAATGTGACGAACAATGTCAGGAAATAAAACATGTGTGTGTGTTAAGTTTTTTTTTTTTCTTTCTTTCTTTTTCTGCTTCTTGGTTAGTCTAGTACACCCTGTATTTTGTATCAATTATTGAAACCTATTACATTTTTAGCAACATGTGTAAGGATATCTATATAGTAATATTTTAATTCTCGCAAATATGGCATTGCATGATACAACTTACAAAAAACGCCAGGTGCCTACTGAGAAGTACCGTTATTTTATCAAGTTTCAAGTGTACTTTAAAATCAAATTACAAATATAATAGAAATAAGGCAAAGCTGATATTTCTTACAATGGCCCAGTACTGGAATATATTCCTAACAACCAACATAAACAAGTCTAACACTTGAACAAAAAATGCCTAAAGGGAGTTAGTTCAGAATTGCTATGAAAAAAGATACTTCATCCAATTCACAATTCTGATCGTTTGTTAATTCTCTATTTATAATTTTTCGGCTCGGCTTGCTTTGTTATTCGCCTGGCGATATCCTAGTAATAAAGATGGCATATTGCGTTACAGCATTTATCTTCTCTCCTGCTCTTAATTTTCCATATCTCAGATCTATGATGCACTTTTTTCAAATTAGCATTTCTCCCATATCATTTCTAGTTGTCAGATGGCAAACGTTTTCAAATTGCTTGTCTGACTAAGTACGCATTGCGTATCTATTTTATACGACTTGTATTCTCTTGCGCATGAGTATAGGCTACTTGGAGCCTCTTGTTTCAAAAGGATTCAAAATATCACTGGCCTAAGCGACTTTGGACTCTTTGCATAGTCTTAAAGATTTCAGTGGCATAATTCGGCATTGCATTATCTAACCATTTAATACAACGTATGTAATGGACTTTGCGCGCTGCGGGTTATTTGATATCGTTTCAGCACACAGCAAAAGATACGATGTATTTCGTAAGTCAGGCTATCGATGGCGTCACTTTTTCACCGCAAAAAAAAACTCTGGGAAAGTTTTGAATGACTTGAAATTTGTTGTCCTTCGGGAAAATCTTCCGCAAATAATTATAATTATTCCAAAACTCGATTAAAAACCTTCATTAGAATTTTTACATCAAAAGCAAAACAACACATGTCTTTTTGAAGACACACAGAACAGTTAATTGCGTGGGATATCGATCTTAAAATGCCAGCAGGGAAATTGATATCTACGCGAAGTCATGAATTACTCTCTTTTCCAGTTCCGCATAATCTTGTTATTATCTAGATCAGTTTAGGTTGTCAATGATACAAATATAAAAAAGGGTGTCTTCCTACAATAAAACATGGGCTACATATCTCCTGCTGGCGCTAACCAGATGGTCTGCGTGTGTGTCTTTTGAGTCGTAAACATTATTGAATTTTCCGCGGTTCTTCTTTCTCATACTCCGCCTGTGGCATCAATTTTAAATTACCATGATAATAGACGTAGTATTTACATATCTGATCATGATTTAAATTGCTGAACATAGTGATAATTCACTACTCGACTGGTTTTATCAACAGGCTACGGTGAGGTTATACATTAACGCTGTGTTGAAGGCTACTGCGAGCTGACTGAACTTCAATATACCAACTTGACTATACCACGAGGTAAGATGATACTTTGTTTACAAGCCAAAAACACATTTTAACAGAAAGTTTCTATTGTTTTTTTATGGGAAACACAAGTACAAGAAATGATTGCCTCTTTGGCGATCTTTGACGTTCTGCTCCAATTCTTGAGCGACTACCTACAGTGTTTACTATTAGTAATTATATAGAAAACGTGTACCGTGTTTCTATCAAGTTTTAGAAACACGAGTGGAAATTCGGGAGAACGAGAACACGAGACGACAGGCGAGTGTTTTCATAGCTTTTTCCACCACCTCCGATGATGAAAACGGAGTTAAAGGTAGTTAAAAGTCTTAGTTTGCATGTAAAAATATTTTAAACTCTTGTTTTAAACCAGAGACTTGGAAGTATGTAAAGAGCTGAGACAACCATCACATCAGAAAACCCTCTTGTCAAAATTTGTGTCTTTGGGTGAGAAAAGAGAACTCTGAAGCTGAAGCTGAAGCTGCTCATAACACATCTTAAAATATCGCAATATTTCCAAAATAATTTTTCTCGTTTCCCGACCAAGTTTGGCCTTTTTTCATGAATGTGATGAGCCGTAAGTTATGTACGTCAGTCGGAAGATCACTCAAAGCTTGCCAGCTTGAAATTCATTTGCCAATCGGCAAAGCATCCAGACCTTTTCATTTTCGATTTCAGATGACATCTTAGTGGGACTAGACCACAGGTGTAATCACAGATTATTCAACTATCTTGGACATTCTGCTCAATTTCGGAGGAGTGTCAAAAAGTTTAAATTTTAATATCGCCAACAAGCTCCACTAGTATTAATGAGTCCTCAAGTCTTTCTTTAAAAACAATCTGTTCGAAAATCATCCTGTCAGTAACATCGCGTTTTCAACATTCATTTCCGGACATACGCCCTAAGTAACAAACACATCAAAATTACTTTCCTAGTCAAACTCAGAATCAATATTTAAGTTGAAATATCCCTTACTCGATGCTTTTGGTTTATTCTCAGTTTTAAGACTTTTTTAAAAATCTAAATATTCAAGCTATGCTAGTATCAATGAGTCCTCCTAGTTATTTATTAAAACAACGGTCTGTTCGAACACCATTCTGCCAGTGACATGCTGTTTTCAACAATCATTCCAAGACAAATACATCAAAAACGCTTTGCTAGTCAAAATCAAAATTAATAGTTTCGTGAAAATATCCATCACTCGTCGCTTTGGTTTCTTCTGCCTTTTTAAGAGTCTTAAAAACAAGCTAAATATACACACACGCCTTTCAGACAGCCATAGCTTACAAGACGAAGCTGGAGTCTAACATTAAACGTAATTTCCATTATGATATTTTACAGGTTCATATTATTGCCTTAGACGAAAATGAAATGAAAAAATCTGAAAATTTCAACAGTCGAAACACTTGTCTGCAGTCTTCCAAATGATAAAGGAAAAGAGCAAAAAAAGAGTAAAACGCCATTTCTTGCTAAAACCTAAAACCCGAGTGAAAAAGGCGCGGTATTTACTCAGAACTTGAATCTGACGGTGGAAAAGATAAATGGATCCATCTTACACAGTCACGGCCGCAACAAGGGTAACACTTGTTGGCACCGTCGATGTGTAATTAGGGTGGACTCGTAACAAATCGAAGCATTAATTTGGACCATCAGAGTCCCGCATCCGGCGGAAGATGCCTTTCCGGGAGAGACACTTTTTTTTGCTTGCGAATCCATATAACTAATAAACCTTTTTTACTCTTTGATTATTTATGAATGTCGGTTTTTGTTACGTCTATCGTCTCTTTCGTGCATGCACAGATGTATAACAATAATAAAACCACTTATGATGAGTGCGGACCCACAGAGTGCCCTTCAATTCAAGAGTTCTTTGGCCTCTTAATAATATACAATCAAGTGTTAATTTGAAACTGAAGAAAAGAAAAGGGTGAAGTGATCCAAAACACCTTTGACGTGGATTATACTCAAGACACTACAGATTTAACAGAGCTGCTAACGCGCGGCCAACATTAATTCTTGTTTTCATATTTCACTCGTTTTTATTTCTGCCTCAGGCGAAAATGAAATGAAACTAACTGAAAATGTCAACTATAGAAAAACATGTCTCCAACCTTCCAACTGATAAAGTTCTCAGTTTTACTGTTGCTTAAATTAAAAACTAAAGAAATTATACATGGCACGCCAATGTTACTTTGGCATCCGGATAATTATGATAATTATGATATACATGCCCTGAGGAAGGTTTCGACGAACAATCGGGGAGAAAAAGGGCAGAAACTCGGCGCTCCTCTGGACGAGAAACTGATGACCAAAAGGCATGGATAAAGTACGGCCATTTGTCGGTCTCCTTGTACCGGATGTCGTTATGAATCTTAAACAACAACTGCATGAGGCTGAAATTGATTTAAAGAATTATTAATTTATCGAGGACCGAGGTGTGCATAAATTTTCATAAATATGACGTTCGCCTGTCTCAAGGGGGCGCCGCCTAAGACATGGGTGCTTCTTGGGATGAGATAAAAAAAAAACAGTAGCTCAAGGAGACCCATGGAGACTGGGGCAGTTTTCCCGCTGTTTTCTTTGCGTGACAATGTATTTCTAACACATCAAGCTGCAGCGTGTAAACATAGATTTCTGTGACTCTTTGCTAGCATCGTGGGTAGGGCATACGACTTGGTAAATAGCGGCGAGTTTGTTTTTGAATATTTTTGAGTTCGATATTTTACGCAAAGAAAATTTTCTTGAAATAAAATTTCAAATCATCTCAGATACTTTCTGTTATAGACCTTAGCACTTTGCTTTTATCATCTCGTTTTCATATGCATGATAACAAAATGTATCGTTTTTAGTGACTAGTCAACGCAGTTCAGTACTTATTATTATTTCTTAGTATTTTGTTATCATTTGACTACCTGCCTTGCAATCTAGATCTTCTCTCGGGAATGCTCTTTGCACACACAGCGTCTCTTTATGCCTTGCTTATATTCCTGATCTTTTCATAATCATGGAACACAGCTACAAGTTTTTCAAAGAACTTCTGATAGAGAAGCTAAAGCCGGAAAAAATTGAAGGAAAAACTTAACTCTTTATGTTGAAATGTGAAATTTCTATACAGTTATTTGCCTGGCACGATCGAGTGACTCCTATTTTGGCGAAACAAAAACCCAGTGTGGCTAGAAATAATATTTCACTGGATTTTATATTTCGTGGCTAATCGTCGCCGAGTAAGCATTAATTTATTATTATTATTATTATTATTATTATTATTATTATTGTTGTTGTTGTAGTTGTTGTTGTTTTAAAAACACGGTTAACCATTTAATTGTTGGTAAACTTTGATTAGCTTGTGGTAGGATTTGTGGCCAACAACCAGTTAATACATTGTTGCTTTGTCTTAGACTAAAAAATGATTTAACCTGTTGTATTAGCCATGATCATGTTTTGTCATGGTGAAATTTATGTGGATATCAAAATTGTGCCTTTTGTAGCTTCTAAGCATATGTTTGTACTGCGGTAGTTTGTAATGTCAAAAAACAGCCAATCAAAATCATCGGCGTACTGACCAGTGCGGTTTATAGACCTGTTAGGCCAAGCATCATCTCCCTCTTTCTTGCTCTGACTAATGTAGAGATTACATCGCTTTTGAGAAAACCTCTCAGTCAAGCAAGCGTTACTGGTTTTGCTCAACGACATCTGATCAGAATATCTAGCCATTCTATTCCTTTTCGGCCGAAACTAAGCTTTTCCTTCACATTCACCAGGTAAACAGTTCCTATATTTTATTATCTCTGACTATTAAGAGGTGTGAGGTATCGAAGTAGTTATGGCTTTCACTCGAGAATGAATCCTTGGACATTCTCCTGTCTTCCGTATAAGCAGTTGATGTTTTTTAAGCAGACAATTCCAGCCTCCCTGGCTGAAAGATTTCATTGCCACAGTGCTGGGGTGAGGATGTGGCCCGAAATAGTGACTGATTTAATATCTTCCCGTTTTTGTCCTCTAGTAGTGGTTTTCGTTGTTGCCGGAGAACCTAATGCACATCTTGCAAAATTCTTATAGAGCTAACTTGGCTCTCAACCGTATTGAGAGTCTGACCCTGCGTTTAAGATGTTTCACAGGAGGTTCTGTGGAAAAATACACATAACTTTACTTTTTGTTGTAACAACCACTGAGAACACAGAGGTGTTCTGGATCATTACCTTGAAATTTTTCTACCGTGAAGATAAACTTTTGAATAGTCTGAATATTGAGGGCAACACACAGTTGCTCGTAACCTAAAAGGGGGTGTTTTAAAGTCTTTGTGTTTTTGTGGTTAATTTAACCATTTTCTCTTTTCATGTATATTTACAGTGTGCACTTCAAACCAAGCCGTGTATTTTTTACGATGCGCAGTGAATCAGCTTTTATTATGTCACTTTGACTTGTTTTGTCTGTTTTTGTTTTTGTAAGTGCATATTCAATTACATTTGGCCGAATCATCAAATTTCAAATTCTGAGAGTGAAAAGAAGGCGGCGAACGACGAATTATATTCGACGGGATGATAAATCAGTATGCAAAAGATCGAAATTAAATCTGTCCTGGCGAGCAGAAATTACGAGGCAGGATGCCCTGATATCATGAAGATAAGCGAAAACATGCACGTTACATTTAATGGCTATTGATTTTCCTGTACAAGGTTTGCATGAAAAAGAACAATTTCAACAGTTTCTCCAGTTTTTCTAGCCTTGTGGACCTCTAATATTATGATTATAATATAATTGTTTGATTCACTGGCGCAAGCTAAGAACCTGCATCTAAGAGCATAAGAATGTAAACAGAAATTTACTCGTTACTAAGAAATTTCAAGATACCTTCAAATGTATAACATGGCAATGAGGTTAGCTGCTAAGTTCAGGCAATCTGAGCTACGTTTTACCTCCAACGGAAGCACACTACGTACCCATGGCCATGTACACAGATATGAACCTTACGTTGAGGATACAGATAAGGCCATTGATAAATAAGATAACCTTCAATTACTAAGATTTCAAAATTCCACGCGGCAAGCGCTGGTTGTTGACTTGCCTTTTAGCTGAGCCGATACTTACACCTCGAGGACATATAAACCAATACTTCCGCGCTAAAGCGTTTCTGAGTTTCTCGTGAAAAAAAAAAATATCTAAAAAATTTTTAAGAGGATCTTAGGTTAAGTTCCCGATTTGACAATACCATCTACCCCCGCCGCTTTCCCGCTCCTCCCGATCAATTCTAGACTAATTAAAGAATCAACTAGAAAGGAAAGAATCATGATAAACCTTAATTAAAGAACCATAGAAAGAAACCAGAATCATTTTGTTTAAAACATGTCGATTGAAACCAAAACTATGGTATGGGAATGAAAATAAAGTACATACAAAATGGGGACAGGATTTGGTAGGCAAGATGTGTTTAAACCCGTCAATGTTATTCCTTGGATTTTACCAAATTAAAGAGCATTGAATTTAACGAAAAAAAAAGGATATATTTTTAAAAAAAAATTGTATGTGTGTATGCACGTAGACGGAAAATGAGAAGCCATGATTATAAGAATTCAAGGAATATTAAAGGAATTCTTTAGTAGAAGCAAATCGAGTTTTATAACATAACTAAAGCAAAGCGCGCGCTCTGATTGGTTAATTTAGCGTCTACTATTTGCCCATGGGTGTACCCTGCTGACGTGTGTCCTAATGTTTACAAAGCAAATCTTTTGACAGACATTGTTTCCAAAGTAATGACCGACGTTCTTCTGCCAGAAATGCGAAACTGTCTTCACAGTTGTCTGAAGATGAAACTTTATCGAGTTACCGGTGTGCAGTCGGTTGCCATGAATGAATTTTCGCGCGCTTGCTTTTTCTTGTCATGTAAGACTACACGAACCTTTTTTTGTGATGTAGCTCAATAAAAGGACTTCTGTTGTTCCAATGTCTCAATGTTGTGTTATAAAACAATTGGTAAACGCCATAGCGTACACTATTGAGTTATGGATGCACTTGGGAGGTTTGCTAAGCACTCAAGAAGCTAGAGTCGCACTCGGCTATCGCCTCGTGGGACTCTAACTTCTTGAGGGCTTAGCAACCTCCCGCGTGCATCCATAACTCAATAGTGCAGGCTATGGCGTTTACCATTTGTTAATTCTAGCACCAAATAACCTTTCCTATAAATTTTTATTAGACCTTGATTCTCGTTAAATGATTTCAAATAAACCCGCCCTGCACAACTTTCCAGAACATTCTCAGACAGTCAAAGAAGACTACGATTAGGTTAAAGAAACAAGCTATTCCAGACGTCGCTTAATTATAATCCGATTAAACTGCATATTTAAAACTATAGAGGTCAGCGATATATTCATTTGTTATAGGTGCAAGTTAAGAAAATGTTTTGACCGCGCATTATCTGAAAGACAATAGCTTTGATTTGTTTTTACACCTACATAACATAGCTTTTAAATTACAGAGCTTTTAAATAGTCAGCGACTAAGCTAAAAGAACAAAATGTGCCAATTGACACAACAATCGTTTTGTAATAAGCTTATGCAAGAACACGACAAGCATTTTTTTCTCTGGTATTTCATCAGCCGATAACAAACCGCTAATGACTTCTGCAAGGTAATCAATCTCTAAGTATTTTACCCGATGCATGCCTTGTCGATAACGTTCCACGTACAAGGGTCAGCTTCCGATTTTTACTAGAAGAATCTTGAGAGAGATTCCTGCTGTACATAGACTGCGACCAAGCAGTAAGATCGGATGTGGCAAAAGATCTAAAAACATCTAACCAGCTTAACACTCGGAAGAGAAATCACACTTTGCGTAAAGGACAAGTTGACCGTGTGCCCGACTGCATAATACAAGAGAGATTTCGCTGACTGAGTCGTGGCGACGTGCACTTTGGTGAGATTCAGTTTAAAGCAATGCCTGTTTGTTAAATAGTTTTAGTTCAAAAAACTAATTTATGGTGAAATTCATTTTAGACCACAGTAGACGAAGAGAATCAGTCAGTTCACTAGTAATCATAAGTGTAATGTTTGTTTATGAGCGTGGGTTGCTGTATCCTGATCAATCTCGATCCTGAAATATTAGCCAAAAAGGACTGCGTCCGTGTGGAACTTATGTACTGATCAAGGATTACGGTTCAGCAAACGCCAGTAATACCGGCTGTACGTTTCCTAACTGGGTACTTTAGAAATGTTGAAATCAAATTTAATTTTTAACACCCATTTGTTTACGACCAGTGGAGGATCTTCTTAATATCATTTATATTCAAATGACGATGTTGATGTTTAAGAACTCAACTTTAACACTTAAATCGTTTGATATGGCTTTTTCAGTCAAATGAATTCACTCCTTTTAATGGCGCAAACTGTGTATCCGTGTATATTAAAAGCAACATTGCCAATTTAAGTGAATAATATCTATTTTTAGAAAGACTATAGTGTGGTAAATTGTTTTCGCACGCAACAAGCTGCAACAATTATCAACTCGCTCCCTATTGCCATCAATCTGGTCGCCAGCTGTAGCTTAAAAATTGATGCCTGCTGCAAATTTGGACGATTTAATCAAAACATTTATTCCATTCCTCGTTCTTTGACTAACAATGCTATAAAGTAATACTAGTGTTTGCGTTAATGGAAGATATCGGAGAATCGCAAGAAAAGCCGATTCCTACGTTACCATTTGTAAGCTGAGGCCAGTTGGTTAATTATTTGAAATGTTGTGCTGTATCGTATTGGATCATTCTCTTTCATAAGAGTAACGACAAGTTCCTGTTTTCGACCAAGCCTCAGGACCCAACGTATTTCAAACGAAGGAGTTAAATACCTGTACAGTTTAACCCGGGAGTTTAGTAACCTAGATGAGAGCTACTGTTAACATAACATTTTAACACACGTGGAGGAAAAATAAATATAAAGATTGCATCCCGACAACGGCTAATTATGTAGTGTCTAGTGACGTTTTCCAGTATAGAACTGAACTGGAAAGATTCTATTCGTATTGTAGAAGTAAGCAAATCTCTGGCCTAAATTGTGAAGTCGTGCAAAATTGGAGAAATGAAACAAAATGAAAACAACCAAAATAATCGACGGAAAGTTTTAACCGAACATTTGGTACAAGTATCCCCAAGAAGAAGAAGAAGAAGAAGAAGAAGAAGAAGAAGAAGTAGTAGTAGTAGTAGTAGTAGTTTCGTGGACATCACTTCGTTTTTGTTTTTTGTTTTTTTAACTTTTTGGTTTGGAGCTCTGCTTCATTTATTCTTTAATAGCTTAGTAATGAAAACCACAGGCTACTCCTCTTCGCTATTTGCGGGTAATTTTACGAACACTGAAGCCCTTCCTGCGGAAATACATTCTGTAAACTTAATCTGACGTTAACATTGCCGCCTTCAGTTGTCATGAAGATAACTTTAATTGCACATTTTTATTTCGAGCCGGCGTAGATAGTTTAGCGAGCATTAGATTTTATTTCAGCAAACAATGAATCAAAGTCGAATTGGTTGTCTATGTTAACTTGACTCCTCCTTGACTCTGTGCCTTGTTGTCGAAGCTGAACTAAGACAACTAAGCACGATCAGTTACAAGTTGTTGACACTTATCAACTGTCGCAAAGGTATTTTCAAAGGTATTTCAATCAGTTCAGTTGAAATTGATAGTCCTCTTATTAATGCAAGCGAGTTATCACGCATGCTGAGCTGAGGAGGTCAGAGCAACACTTCATATGGATCTCGGTAATTTCTTTGTCAAAACGCTTTAGTCTCGTACTTGTGAGGTTCGGGCCGTGGTTACGCTTAACTCGTATCAGCGTTAGACAGTCAACTTCGCGGTCTGCCTTTGGACACCTTACTTCTGAGCCGCGCAATCCATTACGTCCCGATGACTTTTGTTCAGCTGTAACATGAACAGATCAAGGAGGGAGAAAGAAACTCGTACTGCCAACTTCACTTCTAGGGTAGCTTTAAATGCTTTTTTATCTCCACTGAAACTAAATTGTAGTCTGGTGAAAACATCTTTATGAGTGGATGAATGAATATCATATGTCATCAGATGGAATAAATAAATAAATATCTTTTGGGTAACTGCAGCCGGTCAATTGATATATCGTATATGGAAAAGCAAAAGTCCAAGGTCGTAAGACACCCAGAATAAATAACAAAAACAACGAGCGGAAACGGATTTGTTTTTAATCATTTCTTAAGTTCGCACTTTTGTAATGCTCATTTCATAATACTGATGTCACTTTTAGCCTTCCTTTCAACCATAAATTTTGACAAATATAAGATAAGATAACCCCATTAACTTAGTTTGAAAATATTTTTCACAAGTGCCCTCTTCAGCGAATTGGGTGTTAAGTTGTCAAGTATCCAGTTCTTCCCTATTGATTATTGTAGCTGCTATTTATGTTTTAGGTTATCAGCAACACGAACAGCGTAAGGCCTTGAGTTATAGTTTAATAACTGGAAGAAAGGCAAATTAACTAAGTGCCGTACTTGATCAACATGTCATCTTTATAATTACTACCTTTTCTTGGAGTAGAAAAGCTAGCACTTTTGGGCAACCGAAGTCCACAGTTCTTCATGGGTCTCATCGAGCCCGTGGAATTGAGTTTTAACCGTATTTTGGTATTTTAAAACCACTCAATCGCCACTTCTATTTTTGTTTTTATCAGAATGCAGATGTCGAACAGCACAGACAGTCCACTGCCTGATCTTTCACCAGACACCGAATACTCAGAGATACCAAGAACTCCTCTAGTAGTTACTCTGGCGTGTCTTTCATTTGGCACAGTCCTTGGTAACAGCATAGTATGCTTCGCAATCTATAACCATCCAGCTTTGCGTCATGTAACCTACATGTCAATCTTCAGCCTAGCAATCGCTGACTCTTTGGCAGGCCTGGTCGCCATGCCGAGCTATATCTCTAAAAAGTTCACATGGGAGGAACCAATGCAGACGATCGTGTGCGACATATTTCGCTCTTCCTACTTTCTCACGGGTTACGCCTCTATTCTGAGTTTGTCTGTCATCAGTGTAGAGCGCCTGATCGCCATCAGAAATCCGCTGAACCATGTTACCATTGTCACTCGTCGTCGAGTCGCTCTGGCGCTATTGTTCGCCTGGATGGACGCCCTGATGGTTTCTTCCCTTCCTTTTGTCCCATGGGAATCAAACGAACCTTATCAGGAGTGCAACTACAGCCCGACCCACTGGTGGAGCATCATGGTCATTATATCCAACGTCATAGTTCCGTTTCTTGTGATCGTGATCTGCTATACCTACATGTACATCACGGCCCAGTCGCACATCAAGAAAATATCAAGTAATAGGAAAAACGTATCACACAACAGCGAACATTCTCGCAAAGATTACAAGGAACACCGAGCAAATATCACCATCATGATTGTGATTGGCGTCTTTGTGGCCTGTTGGTTTCCATCCTGCTTTTACTACTTTTTACAAAAAACTTGTCCGCAATGTTTCTCTGAATCGTTCCGTTCGAAGCAAAGCCTTGTCAATGCTTTGGTAAAGATCCTGACTTTTACATCGTCCTTTGTGAATCCATTAATTTATTGCTGGAGAAGTCGTGAGTTTAGAAGCGTGTTCCTGAAAATTTGCATTCGAAAGAAGCGAAGCTTTTCTGACTCGCTCTCCAGTTATTTCAACAGTTACATTTCACGACGGGGCAACGACGATCAAACGAAGTTGCAGTGTTCTACGACACCGTGACAAGAAAAAGTAAACATTATCAAAACTAGCGACAGCAAAGACAGCATTGTTTAGATATAGTAGTCATACCTGTGTTAAAGTGTTTGACCGTATATGGAGAACGAGGGAGGAGTGGGCCGCTTAGTTAAAAATTTTTCGCCGGAAATGAAAGTTCTGTCGGGAAAAATTGCTTAAAACAGCACATTTGGTAAGCTTTCTTGCGCAAAACTACAGGGAATAATAGGTCATTGCATCCCGGAAACTACAAAACATCTTATATCGTCACAATAAACTCAACTACGTAGAGTTTGACAGGAACATTAAAATTCATCTAAATGCTTGTAAACATACAGCAAAAGCGAGGGAATCAAGAAGATAAGCGTGCCAAACTTTTACTCGAAGATCCAAAAAACGTACTCAAAATCAGTGTTGAGGATTATGATAAATAAAAATAAACTGTTCACAATGTTTAATTAAGCCCCATTTTTCTTAACAGAGAGAAAATTACTCTGACTGGCTGCGTTTCCCTCAGCATCCACATCACATTGCTTTGAAAATTATTTTGATTAATTAGTAATTGTTACGACGAACGCCTGCTCCTTACTATTGTGAGTAATTTAGCCTTAATAACTAGATTTCTCAAGCTAGTGTGAAAAATAATTGCTGCATGTTCGTTGTTATTGCTGAAAAAATCAAATCGTTATTGCTAGACCTCCGACAATCTTAGAATCTTTTTAAACCCGTTGAGTTTAGAACCCTACTTAATTCGGTATCAGTATTATGGATTAAAAAGAGTTAATATTTCAACTGATGGATAAATTTATGCAAGTTGCTGTGGTAATCAATTTAACTGGCTTTACGTGCACAAAGAAGTCAGAACAGGAATTCAACGGCTTCCGCAGATCTGGTGATAAATTTGAATCTCGTTCGCCGTTCCAGCCTTCGTAAACTGTTGATAAATTTTCTTGATTTTACTTTAGGCACGTAAAGCCAATACCAATTCGTGCGTCAGTTGAAATCGATTTATTAGGTGAAATAAAAATAAACAAATTACGCGCTTTGCAGAAATGCGCCCTTCGTAATGAAAAAAGAGCGGAAAAACAGAGACCTTAACAACGTACTGATTATCTATAATCAGTCCAATTTTGGAGTATTAACTCCTAACATTGCATTGCCTTTTTTCTGGAATCAGTGACAGAAAAATGAGTTAGATTAAAGCTCTTCGGAAAATCGATAAAGGAAGATATCCATGGTTACAAATGAATGTCCGCCTCTATTTCGCAAGATTTATAGAAAGATAAACAACAGGAATGTAAGGAGTGCAGTTTAAGTTCACTGCTTGATGGTATTAAAGCCAATTTGAACTGAAGATAAGTTTTTCACAGGATCAGTTTCTTCTGTTAATTCCGTAAACGAAGGCTTCAATATTGATGATAAAAGAACGAAAGTTTAAAAATTTAATCGGCAAAGGATAGCTTTAATGAATTTAAAGTCTCAATATCTCCAAAATTGAGAGTTTGGAGTTTGGTAGAAAGAAGAAATGTCGGCATTTACAAACGAATTCAAGAACACGTAATGAATATGCGTATGTTTCACCTGTTGGAAGCATGTATCATATTTCTCTAGCGAGTCCGTTATCATGTGTTCTAGAACAAACCTCTGGTGAGCACGATATTTAACTTTTCAATCGTGATATCGGATGTTATAAAACGGGCATTACGAACAACAGGAAAGCTATTCGTTTACAATACATAAAGTTAAAATTAAATCCGGACATAAAATCAATAACAATTTTTTTTTCCGAGTTATAACAAAGAAAGGTAAGAAGATATTAAAAGATGCGTGATCGCGTCCAAAAGGTGAAGTCCGTCCCGAATAAATATGAGTTTTATTTACTTTGACATTTGTCATGTAAATTATTGGCGCCATTGAGCGCCATCAAATTGCTCGGTGATCGTTCCCGAGAACACGTTTACAGATAGGCCAGTGTCAATAATTAATTTTCTGTAGTTGATAAATCCATTAGGGAATTTTATCTGGGCGTTATACAAGTGAATGTCTCATCTAGTTTCCCGACCAAGCGAGGTTTACTCTAACAGCAGGTATTGGCCGTTGCGGATGGTTGTGCAGCAAACTGCCAAAAGGAGGTAAAAGTTACTTATCACGTCTACTAGTATTGCGGAGTTAAAGTTAAAACGATCCATTGATTCTTCGAAAAATTAGTGTCAGGATTTATTTCAGCCAAAAAGTTGAAAAGGTAGGCTTTATCATGGTTTATATTTTCACCCTTTTCTCCGGTTATAGAACCAAATCGAACAAAACCCGCAATTTCATTTTTGTGTGCCATTATTCCACCAAGGGGCATGATATCGATTCGAGTTAATCTGATATTGATTTTCAGCACTGAGTGATAAGGAGACGCTAACCTAGATTATTTTGAAACATGCGTGACTCCAATAGTGGAAAAATCACCGTGACGCGGACCTCTGGGTATACTTTGTCTAAAGTTGTGTGCGCAATATACATGTTTCTTTATATCGACAATTAAATTGAATTAAAAAGAGGAATAGATCACTTTTCTTCTTCGGAACGGATGGGAACACAAGTAACTGGAGGCGATAAAAAATAGATAAAATATAGTATTGGGTAACATTCTGTACATTTAGTAAGAAGCAACAAATTGTATATCGTGGATTTGAATAATATGTCAATCCAGATGCTTCACCCAATAAAATTAAAAACGATTTTAAGACATGAAATTTATGATTTTAAGCTTAATAGTATGCCTATTAGATCTATGATATTTAGACAAGATTGGCTCAAATGCAAAGAATTATTTTTCCATTGTCATTACTTGCAAGGTCTACGCTAACGGCTTTTAAAATGTTTTTTTTTTTTTTTTTTTTTTTTTATTGATATTGTATAACATTTACAATACTTACAAAGACACAATACCTACAGGACTTACAAGACTTTTATAATACAATAACTATTATGTTTAAATAATTATATACAGGAGGAAAAAAAAGACAATAAAGACAAACATCGAAATATCCTTAAACTAAGTTAAAGAAAATATAAAGCAGATACGTGTAGTGATTTTAGCATGGTTTTTTCCATAAAAGAGTTAAGGGGAGGGGATCCCTGTATTGTAATGTGAGAGGAAGAGGGGAAAGCTTTTTATCTCCGGAGAGGTGTTGCGTGTTTTGCATATCCATACAAAATATCTAGCGACCAAGAAAAAGAAGTTTAGTTTTTTGCTATCGTTTGGCTTAAGCACTAGTACGATGTATGGCGACAGATTAAAAGTTTCCGAAAGTTCTCCACGATTAATTAACCATTGTTTAAATTCTTGCCAAAGAAAGTAGGATATATCACAAGTCCAAAATAAGTGGATGAGAGTCTCTTTATCCTTTTTACAAAAAGTACACTGCTCGTTATCCTTGAGATTTATTTTGGTAAGAAAAATGTTGGTCGCTAGTCTTCTGTGTAGTAGCTTAAATTAGAACACGATCAATTTAGAGATTTTTGTGCATAGAAAGGGTGTTTTGTAAACTGCCTTCCAGTCGATATCGTCTGGTGTTTCAGGCATGCATTTTGTGACCCACTTTCTTTGGACCTCAACTGGGTTTTTTTGTTTTTTGCTCTTAAGGATTTTATACGTTAGTCTGTTTGGTTTTGTCGACTTTTGGAAGGTATCAAAAACAGATTCGTAAGCAGCGTTGCAGTTGTTGAAGTTGGCTTCACTGCTTTTTTATAAGGTCTTAACCGCTGATAACATGCCTTGAAAAGTAAGAAAGTTTGTTTTTATGTTGTAGAGTTCTGTAAAATCAGAAAAAGATAGGAAACTGTTCGCATCATTCATCAAATGGCCCACTTTTTTAACTCCCTTTACAGACCATGAACGATAGTATTTAGGTTTGTTACCAACACGTATAAGGGAGTTATGCCATAGACTTTGCGCCTTTAGCTGATCGATAGAGGAGATACTAGTTTCAAGTGAGATTTCTGCCCAGATGTGGAGTATTTCTGAAGTAAAGGTGTCTGTTGTTTTGATAATTTTTAACAGATCTTGCTTCTTGAGGTTGGCACGAAAAAATTCGACACCACCGAGACTTCGTAATTCAGAATCAAGCAAAAATTTCCATTTACCTTGATTTTCCGGATCTAGATATTTTTTTACCCAACTTGATTTAAGGGCTTTGTTAAAAAGTTTGATATCAATCATCTTTAGCCCTCCATTCTCGTGGTCGTTGATCATTATGTCGCGCTTTATCTTGTCCCCCTTGCCACCCCATAGAAAATTGAAGAAAATGTTATTTATTTCTGCAATAGCACTGTGGTTGGACGGCAGAGGAGACAAGATGTAGACCAGTTGAGAGGCAATCAGACTTTTTAGGACTGTAATTTTGCCTAGAAGAGTTAAACGACGCAGCTCCCAGCAGCTTAAGCTATTTCTGATTTTGCTTAGTTTTTCGCTGTAATTAGCTTCTATGATGGTTTCGGGGTTGGTGGAGAGCCATACCCCTAGAGCCTTAACCTTATCTTTTACCCATTTAAACTCTTTATCAGGGCACTAATCTTTACTTCTTGTTCGCTTATTGTTATGTCCTTAATGTTTTTATTTTTCCTTATTGTTTCGGCTAATATTTCTACACCGAGAATAAACAGATACGGAGACAGAGGGCAGCCTTGTCTTACCCCCCTTTCGAGTTTGAAAAAATTGCTAGACCAGCCATTGTTGAGAATGCAGCTTTCTGTGTTATGATAAAAAAGCCTGATCCAGTTTATAGCAGATTGTCCAAAGTTGTAATGTTGTAAGGTTTTTTGCAAAAAAGACCACTCTACCGTGTCAAAAGCCTTTTCAAAGTCGAGAAAGAGTAGGAGTCCTGGAATGTTCTTCGCGGCTGTATGCTTGATAATACCATCGATGAGTCGAATGTTTTCTCCAATAAATCTGCCTTTAAGAAATCCGGTTTGGTCATGGCTAATAATATTTGGAATAACCTGTTTGAATCTGTTAGCAATAGCTTTAGCTGCTATTTTGTAATCGCAGTTAAGAAGAGATACCGGGCGCCAGTTTTTTATTAAGTTGAGTTCTGCGTCTTTTTTTGGTATGAGTTTTATAATACCTCTCCTTTGAGTTACTGAAAGCTGACCGATACGATAAGCGTAGTTTATCGAATTTAAGAAAAGGTCAGAGATATCATTCCAAAAGACTTTGTAAAATTCGTCCTGTAAACCGTCAGAGCCCGGGGTCTTGTTGCATTCCATATCCTTAAGTGCTTTTAGACATTCCGCTTTCTTTAGTAAACCTTCACAGCCTTTTTGTTCAGTTAGGTTTAGTTTTTTCTCCGTTTGCGAACCGAAGAAGACACTATTTGTCAGTTCATTTTGAGAACACTTGTTTGAACTATAAAGGCGTTTGTAGAAGTTTTCGCACTCATTCAGAATTTCTTTGTCTGTACTGACAAAGTTTTCATTATCTAATTTTAATTGGCTTATTGTCCCTTGTTTGTAATGCCGTTTTTCTAGGTTTAAAAAGTATTTTGTATTCTTTTCACCTTCATTGTGCCATCGGCATCTAGCTCGCAAGATTGAACCTTTTGTTCGGTGTTAAATTATTTCTTCTAATTCTAATTTTTTTGCGTCTAAAGCATGCAGAGTGTCTTTCTTATCCTCGTCCTCAATATTGTTGGATTCAACTAAGCGTTGCAAATTATTAATTTCCTTTTCAAGTTCTTCTTCATAACGTGATATTTTTGCATTTTTAATTGTTGAATATTTTAGAGACTGTTCTCTAATTTTTAGTTTTGTCATTTCCCACATAAGGGCATCGTTGACGAAACAATCATTTTTGTAACTTTCCTGAGTATCTTTGATTGTAGCTCGTATTTGGTTTATATAATCAATTTCTGATAGGAGCGAGGTATTAAGTTTCCAAAAACTCGGGCCTCTTTCATTTGAGTGAGCGGCGATCATGATTTCTATTAGAGAGTGGTCTGTTTTGTATCCAGTGGCGATATTAGCAGATTTAACATTACACATTAAATTTTGCGTGACAAGAAAGAAATCCAAACGACATTGAATTTCTGGGCGTTTGCGCCGCCACGTATATCTGCGGTTGTCCGGGTTTAGGATTCGCCATGCGTCCACTAAATCAAGTTCGGCACAAAGCTCTTTTAATGTTTTAACCGATTCTGCATGTGTTCTAGCGATTCCGCCCTTTTTATCTACATTCAGGTTCAAAACCAAGTTGAAGTCCCTTCCAATTATTACATCGTCCCACTCAAAATCATTTAGATGGTCAAAAAAATTCGAAAAGAAATTAGGCTCGTCCTCATTAGGCGCGTAGAGTGTGGCTATGGTTACACATTTTTCATCTGTTGTGATATCGCAGATAACAAATCTGCCGTTGGGATCCACGTATGTTCGTTCAAGTTGAAAATCAAAGTTGTTATTGAATAGAATAGCGACGCCTCCTTTAGCACTGGTGCAGCAGCTAAAAATTGTTTTGTATCCCCATTCAGCAGACCATACAGGGATTGTTATTTCTGAGCAGTGTACTTCTTGGAGCATGTAAATTGAAAACTTTTTCCTTCTGAGCCAATCAAACATTTCCCGTCTTTTTAGTCTCTCCCCGAGTCCTCTCACATTAAGAGAACCTATTTTAAGATCCGTGAACAAAACAGAGGAGAAAACATTGGAAGAAAAACCATGCAGAAAAAGTAAGCTAATGTTATTTTGGTTATTATACCAGAACATGATGTTTGTGTTTTTAAACAAACGAAATACATGCAAGAAAAGGCGGCAAAAAGCACATAAAAGCACACGTAAAAAGGTTCCATTGTCAGTTTGAGTCCCAGCAGAGTTGACTGTCGTAATCATAATAATAGGTAGATGGGTCAACTCATTAGTCTTTGCGATCAATTTGCATACGCTTTTTTTTTTTTAAAAAAAATAATAGTTACTTAGAGAGAAGAGGGAAAGGAGGAAATTAATTTAAGTAGGCTGGGATATTCTTATAATCGTATTTTTCGTTATTTATTAGAAGATATCGTCCAACTACCTTCGCGTTTGGATGCTCTTGAGTTTCCCTTGCCTTCATCATCGCCTTGATTAACACTTTTCTTTCATCTTGTATCGCCTTCGCGAAATCTTCGGTAATGTAGGCATCAGGGTAGTTTTCTGAATACTTTATCTTACCTCTTTTGCTCCAGATTTCGTTCCTGTCTTCACGGCTGATAAAGCGGGCGATGATGGGTCTGCATCTGTTCTCGATTTTCTTACCCACTTTCTTTCAACGATGTCACTTCGCTTTTCATCACTTCAATCTCATGTTTAAATTCCTGTCTGAGTTTGTCGAAGTCGGCACGTAAGCTGGCGAAGCCGGCTTCCATCGCTTTGATTAAAGAGTCGATAGAGCTTTTGATGTCTTCGTGGACTCCTTCTTCGTTCATCGTGTCGGATTCGCTGTGAGTCGAAGAATTTGATCCTCTCTGTTTTCTTTTTTGTTTCTCTTACTTGCCATAAATTAGATATTTTGCATTTCCTGAACTTGAAATAAGCAATCGGTAATTGATTTAACTGTTACTCGCTTTGAGAACTGACATGAGCGCCCATACTTGGCGGAGCGTTAGAAGTTGCGTCCGTACGCCATGCTGCCGCATGCGCTCTCTCGGCTTTTAAAATGTTTTCAACCATGACAAAGTCGAAAAGTTTAACCGAAACTGATCGATATGTAAGACATTCGATTTGGTTGATGGGATGTTTAAAAGCCCATACCATAAAGAAAAGCTGGATTTTGAAATATAAAATTTGAGGTAAAAAATATCCTTCTATTTTGCCCCCACTACACATCCGGACACACTAGACAGTGATTAAATTGGGTGCGTTGGCCAGCCAAGCCATCGTCCCGTTTATTCCATCTCAGCATATAATACAAGCTATGAATAAAAAGACAATTGCTAAGTGCACCAAAGCCGGACACGAAAACCCTAAAACCAGCAAGTGGAGAAAATTGGGAACGTGTACCCCCGACTAAGGCAGTGGTGCAACCCTCGGGGTTTTAGGGCATCCTTAGTTAACATCAGTACTGTAGAATAATAAACCTAAGGCTTTATACAGTGATATAATAGCAATAAGAGAACTAAATAAACGTACAACAGTGGATTACAACTGATGATATTATTAAAGAAAACCAAACTTAACCTAAACACGGCAAAGGCTGGCCATAGAATGTCTCACCTCGCCAACTGTCACCGATTACAAACTCAAATCCCACTATACACTGCGCACCTCAAACCCGTACCCAGCCCTCTGGTCCGTGCCGGCAAAATAGTAATTTATGCTAATTTAAGATCATCACAAATTACATTTCACGCTCATGGCTGATGTCACCTGATGAGTGTGCTTGTTAGAAGTAAAAGACGCCTAATTTTTTCACTACTCTTAAATTATTTTTGCAAAAAACAATAAGCTCAGAAAGACTTTGAAAGGATAGCAAATAACGAACCACAAGTTAAAAGCAAGCGGTCGAATTTGCTAGAGCAATCAATTCATGATAGATACGTCTTACGTAAAACATGGACATGCCTAAAAGTTATCGCTAAAATCGTTGTTTGCATATGTAGGTGGGATATGCAAAATGATATTTATTTTCTCGGCAATCTTTGTTTGGACACGCGGGAAAAAATGATAATAAACAAATAAATTGAAAGGGTTTAATAACGGCGTAAAATAAACGAGTTCTCAAACGGCGTCGGCAGTCATGCAGACGCGAATGAAGCTGTTTACTGCTGAAGATACGTAAGTGAAATATCCTTTTTGGTGAGAAGAAAATTATAGTAACTATCACTGAGGTTACGTAATTTTGAGATGACTACCTCCCTTAGCTTCTACCAATTTCCAGTCATGTTTGAGGGTTTACAAATTAGGCCGCACTGAGACATTCCAATCGCTTTGTTGGTGGGCCTTTCTCGGAGTATAGGGCTGCGGTGGATACCAAGGCGATCGAAAAGCCAGGTGGAAAGGGGGTATCCTTCTATACCTTTCTTTAATGAATATATCTATTTACTTAACAACGAGAAACTCAGGGTTCTAAAAAATCATATATTTTTGTTTAGAATTATAACTATGTTCTTAGAAAGAAGGATAACTAGACGAGGTTCGTATAGAGGTTAATCGTGTGCTGTTCCGTGGAACCAAGACATTTTAAAAGATTAAAACGGTAGATAGAAATAGAAACCCAAACTTATTATAGAAAAAGCGTAAATACTAAGCATTTAGTGCTTTTAATTCGTGCATGTAGCTGTGTCAGACGTGTAATAAGAAAACACCTGGTGTTTTTCAGTACCTAAACCATCACCAGTTTGCTTGTTAGATATTTAATACAGTAAACTAAGAGGCCCATTTACCCCACACGAAATTGTTAGTGTCCAGTTGCAGTTATGCCTTGACTGCACATAAACCTGATCCAGGCAGAAGTTAAAATTGTCTGTTTTAGGAGTCCAGACTTTCAGGAAGGGTTTGGTGATATTTTAACGCCCACCAAAGTGTTCTGGTATTGTCAAATCCCATTTTCACGTTTCATTACGAAATTCTGATCACAAAGATAAATATTACTTTCTTTTTTTTCAAAGAGGTCTACTGATTTGACTGCCCTGTTTGGAAACTGGACCGCATAACAAACTACTCTGGAGTCATTTGGAATCCTCGCCATGTAGCTAACAATTACCTATCATGCTTTCTTAAATCCAACAGACCTAATTGACGCGTCTGTCTGTCGCAAATATTACGTTGTGATATGATAAGACTTTTACACTTAAGTCCGATGTGAATTGTTTAGCGTATTGTTCTTCAAGACATGTAAAAATGTTGCTCACGTTCATTTATCGAGCCTGAATATCACGATCTACGATGCGATCAAGACTGCAAAACCCGCCTCTTTCAAGTTCAATTCCTGACAAAACTTTGCAACTTAAAAGGTGGGCTTGTCATAAAATGCCCGCCTCTTTGTAAACATCAATACCTTAAAAATAAACGGTGCAAACATACTATTTGCGCAGCGTGAAAAAGCAAAACAAAGCAAAAATATTGCTGTCATATTGTTGACTTTCAGTTTAACAGATTGCAAATTATTTTTATTAAGAACGTTTCCTGATATTTTCTTGGAAAAGTCAGACATTTAATAATTGTTGATTAGTTTCAAGTTGGGAAGGACACTTTCTGCTCCACTCCAGACAGAAAAGGCAAAAGCAAAAAGATTCATCAGGAGTCGCAACAGTGTGATCAAAACATATCTTTTTTTACATTGCGTTATGTTTTTCAAGTTTTTTTATTGCTTCCTTTAATATTTTATCGGAAACAAAATTTCTCATTCTTTAATTGTATTTAAAAAAACTGCCGAAAGCAGATGTTCGAAAGTAGGCAGTCATTGTTATTTTTTAACGACATTACACATTTCCTGGTTTGATATTATCACCTTACCTCAAAGTTAAAACTTTGAAAAACGAAAGCTGCAAAAAATATATTTTAAAGTGTTTTGACATGAACTGCTGGAAAGGGGTTAATATCAACTGATGTCGGTACCGAATTTTATTAAACCTTATGTCAACATTATAACTAAAACAATTCGTTTTGTAAAGTGCGTTTTATCAAAATAACTTCATCGGTGCTCGCAGAGTTTACATAACTTAATTCCTTCATAACGAACCATCGAGCAAGGCTGCAGTTCAGTTTGACTCCTCTCTTGAATCACATTCAACAACAAGAAATTTTTAGTGATAATTCAAGTACTTATCTACGTTCTGAGGAATCTGGAGTTATTTGACGGTAACAATTGTTTGACTCAGTCATTCTATGTCAGTTTTAATCCATAACTCACCAAAATTTGTTTGTTATGTAAATGCATCAAATATTTGGTGTTCATGGCGTCAACCGCGGCCTCGACAATTTCACTAGTGTTTTTAAACCTTTTGTCGATTTCTTTTACAATTTTTCGCCGTTAAATATCTAACACCTATGGAACATGAGAATAGCTTTTAACGTGGTTTGACGTGGTTTTAACGTGCTTTAGCATTTTTTTTTTTTTTTTTTTGTGCAACTTCTGTCATTTTACCCCAGAGTATTTATATATCATTGTAAAACTTTTTCCAAATGCGTCGGTGACAATAAGGGGGTAGGCGTCAGTTGCTGGTTTTCAGTGTCACGCAATTCAAAATAGATCAAAATAAAAATCAAAGCCGGTCTATAGATAAAGTCCAGAATCTGGGAAATGAAAGAAGGTAAATATGCAAAGACTCTCGCCAAAATTCTGGTCACAGCAATTTTTCTTATGCGAGATATGCGGAGAAATTTTTTACTCAAATTTATAGAGATTTGTATGGAGACGCCATACTGGTACCCATCCGTATGGGCACCAACATGGCGGCCGGAAACAGAAACATCGGTCACTGAGTTTTGCTACAAAAGCGTGAATTTATCCCTCGAGGAACTCTAAAACATTTAAATAATACTTTTTCTAGGACATGATCTGTTCAGATGGCCAAGTTCCCCGAAATAAGTCACTTTTTTAACCATCATGACAGCTCTCTAGGCCGTCTTGTAAATGCCGCGTCACGCAAAAGCTTAGAAATTCAAGCGTAGTGTATCACAAAACCAAGAACCCATACGGAGCGAACTTTGTATGAATATTAGTTTTCAGCCGCTCTTATACATCATTTAAGTAAAATCTCAGGAAGATCAATAGTTTTGTAGTTCGAATTTTAGTGACGTCATGTGAAAACCAGCTATAGTAAAAATTTTCTAACGCGATTAGGGTAACATTTTGAAACGAAACACTTCCAAAGTTCTCATATTTTTGTTAATTAAAATTAGTACCTTAAAAATTTCTGCGATTTTCAACCGCTGAACAAAACATGAATATATTTTTTTAAAAAAACTCACCGACTAAAATATCAAAACCAAAGCGAATATATAATGGTAATTGAACTTCGGGTCGTGCAATTTGGTCTGAAATCATACGCGTGATTTCAAAATCGAACGAGCACGCAGCGCGAGTTCGATTTGAAATCACAAGTATGATTTCAGACCAAAATTGCACGACCCGAAGTTCAATTGCCACTTTATTAAATCCATTTTGAAACCGCACGATTTTATCGCCTTCAATTTAGATTTTTAGTGTATTGTTCCAGTAGCCGGTTTGTTAAAAAAAGTGGAACAGGAAACGCCTTTACATCTGATTTAGTATGCAAAACGATGTCATATGACGAAAACTCATTCGAGCATGATAAAGAAACAAGCAGTTCTGAAGTCAGAACGAAAATAATGTACTTCAGGGATAAAAGTTCAATTCTCGTTGCCTGAATCAATTATGCGGCGCCATTTGTGTTCGCTCTACGCTCGGCAGAAACCTTAAGGTGGCTCCCTAGAGTATTTACGAACACCCTCCCTATAGAGCGCGGGTTAGAAAAGGAGACTTAGTTAATTTCTCTTAAAGCTTTCCCTGTAGAGATTATTTTTTGGTTGTCAATTTTTGGATTAAGGCCGGTACCATGGCAACATCTCATCTAATGACAGGCAGATATATCCCTCATTTCGGGCTAAACTCCTTAACATTTATACTTTTCTTCGGTGAAACTTTTTAATACTTTGCCACCACATGGAAATGATATTGTCTGTCATTGTGAATTGGTAAAAGTCAAGGTTGTTCACACGGTTTTTCCAATATTCTGTAATTTGTCATTCTTCTAAATATATTAGATTAGCTCTGACAGATTTTAACAAAAATAGAGTATGTATTTTATAAGAATTGTGTGTGGTTACAACTGAGCCAAATTTTAAAACATTAACCCAGGGAAACGCGAGAAAATTAACTGTCAGTTTTGCTTTTTGTGCGCATGTGGGCGAGTTGTCTCGCCTCGGCAGGTAGGGTAACCCTGGCAAGCGGGACAACTTTTCTTGATATAGACGCTTTGGCTCGCTTAACCAGGACAACTCCCTACGTGGCGAGTGTCACGTAATGCCTAGATTTTGGATTTTAAAACAGAAATTCATATCAAAGAAGTGATCGAATGACCGAGGGGAACTCAAAGAAAAAGGAATATTTGCATATTTGATTATTCAATATAGGTCATGAATAATCATGCAGAGTCAACTTTGACTCGGCCTACAGGGACAGCGTTTTCACATGTAAACGCTCGCTTAAGTTACCTTGGGGGTAGGGTTGTCTCGGGTAGCCGAGACTATATAACTGGGGCCTAACTTTTGTTTTTCTTAACGCGTCACCAACAACAATAGATATGAATTAATTTACTACCTACAACTACTGAATATTTACGAGCAAGAAATGTATTTAGTAAGATTAACTGAATTGCTTTAGCATGCACATACATGCATGCAAACTTTCATCTGCGTACTAAGTAATGTCCGGTTGTGAAGATTTTAATTTTGATTATTATAAGAACTACATTTTAAGAGTAATTCTAGAGTTGAAAATGCGTTTTCTTTTTGTTTCGTGATAAAACCATAAATAATTGCTACTTTTTCCGATATAATGTCAAATTGCAAACTAATGAATTCACTACCTTTTGCCGCGAGTTTGAAAAACAAAACAAGTTGACAATGAAAACTAATGAACCTGGATGTTTTGATAAAGGCAAAAAAAAATTTGTTGAATGAAACATCTACTGCGCGACACGCAATTCTTTATTTGAAAGTGAAGTTTCTCTCAATGACCCAAGCAAATTCTCGCAAGGCCATATATATATATATATATATATATATCTTGCTCGATTACTCTCCCGTTGAAAGCAATACTTTTTATCTTTCTTTGAGACCGTGATTGCCCAAGATGTTGACGTGTTTTACATGTATTAAAAGTAATGTACTAAATTAAACGCACTACTAATTAATTATAACAGAAACAAGAATTTCAAACTTAAAATGTGTATACTTTTAACTGATTTAACTTACCAAACTTTTTTAATCCTTAGGTTCAAACATTGTACCACAAAAAAAAGTCACCTTTTCTGCAGCTGGCCTTCCAAAGAAATTATGTACTGATATAAAACAAAAAAAACATTGAGTAGCGGTGAAAATGCTTTATAATAATAAAGTGATAACCTTTGCGAAATCCATTACTGTACTTCTTATCATGATGCATTCGTCCTTGTTTGTCACCTTACATCAAAATTATCGTCTTCAAATGGACGGAACAACTGCAAATTATAGTTTCATATGGGTTCATATCAACTGACTGTACTTGGCGTGCAATTGAATCTTGTGTCAACATGATAATTGAACGATAATTCTCTCTGCCCAGAGTACAATAAATTTACATACCTATCTTATTCGGCACGAGCGAAAGTTCTCTTCCGCCTACGAAGTTGGAAATCCGGTTTGTCTTGAATGTTGTAAGGGGTGTTAACGGGTTACACAGTGGCAGTGTAAATACTATCCTTCGTTATCCACAAAAAGGAAATTTTCATCATGCAGGTAAATGCACCTTTTGGTACTATTGTCTTAATTTTTTACGCTTATTTTAGTCTATTCTTCCTTAAATCTGCAAGCCATCCAGACTGATGAAATGCATTTCGTCGCTGGGAGGCCGACTTCTTGTTTTACTGTCTCAGACGCCAGCCATGACTTAATATACTGACGGCTTGATAGTATTTTTCGCGATCTATAAAAGACGCTGAAAAAACCATCAGTGAAAGCTCAATTACGTATTTAAAGAATTGCTTTGGTTTCTTCAGAAAAAAAAATATTTCAGGCGGGTGCGACAAACACAGAATGCAGACCTACAGAAATCCCCAGGCTTCATTCCATTTCATATCGTGTCATCATTACTGTTATCGAGAGCTTAACATTGTCAGGCTAACCTAAGCGTTATTTAGGCTACCTGTAGCCTGATACACTTTTTGGTAAGAATCTTTCCTTAAAAGAAAATTGAGGCTGAAATTGGCGAAATCTTAAGAATATTTTTAAAATGCACCCGAAGCTGAGATTTTGCCATGATCACTTTTTTTTTTTTTTTTTTTTTTTTTTTTTTTTTTTGCATTTTGGTGGAAAATAAAAAGTGATAAAATCACATAATGTTGTGAAATGATCTATGTCCATCCATGTCTGCAGATCTGCATTTCTAAAAAAAAATGGACTGGGAACAGGTGTATTTTTTCCCAAGCATATGCTCATTTTAATTTTGATTATTCCATCAGCTGGAGTATGCGAAATTTCTCCTTGAAATTGTTTGTTTCCTTTTAATAACAAGATTTTATAAAAGCAGGACTACTTGAGTAGCTCCATTTTCTCTCGATAGTTCGATCTTATGAGTAAGCTCCGTTGAAACTGATTGGTCAGTTTAGCCGTAATGGTACAAACTGTTACACACATGCCTTTTCAGTTTAATTTCCCAACAGTCATTCCTCAGTTTTAGCAAGTCTCGATCTGTCCATTGTTAGTGGAATAAAATCGATCTTTTTGAAATCCGTCCGTCGGTTTTGTTCATGTCAACTGCGGATTACTTTTATTTCGAATGGCAAAAAAACAACATCCCAAATAAATAAATAAAATGTCATAAATAACCCATACTTTTTTCATTTATTTATTGCTTTTTATTTCATTGTTAAATTTAGGAGCTTTTTGGGAAAAGAAAAGTTTCTCTCCCATGAGCAAATTAAAGCTCTAATACTGTCTTTATAAGAATTTTATACCGGTTATGCGGTTTGTAAACTGGTTACTGTGAGTTTAGATAATTTGCGGCATCGAAATTTGCATACAACATCATGTTAGGTTATTTATCAACACGAATTTTTAAGTGCAATGTTAATTAAAGCGCTTGGGAAACAAACCCCAAAATTTTCAGCCCTTAAATTCAACGAAGACAAAAAAAAAAGTCAATGAAGAAGCGTTGCCAAGATTAATCTTATCTTTTTAAAAGGATGCATTATATTGACAGCAAAAAGCACTCTACCGTAATGTTAGATCCTGGAATACAATCATATAAAAAATAGAATTTATAAATATGGCTGATTACTTGTCAAATCAGTATGGCATGTTTTAAAGTAATTGCACCTTAGTTTTAAAAAACAATACGGCGGCCGTTTCTGTGGTGCAGCGAGTGAAGAAGTGAACATTTCAATAAGGCTCATCTGTCTAAGTTTATCCAAAAAAGTAAAAGAATTTTAAGAAAAACTGCGTGTGGTTTAAATGGATTAATAAATGAACTCGAATGCTTGAACGCTTCAGAGATAAACTTTCGAGGTGATCTCTGAATCAGCTAGATCGATTAAAGTCGATTATGAGGGAATATTTGCCTTGTATTACGGGCAAACATGAACATGGATGTGAAGTGGTATTTGATAATACGGATTTGAAATTGTGTTATTATTCATGAGCAGTATGGCGCATGAGTTAAGGATTGGGCTCCGTTTCTCCGTTTTGGTGTCACATTTGTGCATGTGAATTTATGCCTGCATACATTTACCACGGTCTTTGAAGCTCCGTCCGCCATATTGGATTCTTCAAGAAGGTGCCGTTTTTTTGCAAACGTTGTGCTTTTTCCCCAATTTGATGCGGTGTGAAAGTACCTATCAGTACTTTAGTTCGTTGTTAAGATTCTGAACTGGCATGTGAGCATGCATGAACAGCAAGAAAGTGTTTCTGGAGAGGTGAGCCATTGTTTATGTCGATCGCCTTCTGACAATATGACAAGTCTCAAATTTACTAGGGTTTTGGAGATTCAAGGACAAATTACGAAGAATCATTTACTAAGAACGTGCTCTGTATACTTAATCTTTTGGTCAAAAAATGCTTCCTCTTCGTGTAAATGGACGTGTTCAACAAAACGGGCAGGTAATAGGCCACGTTCGATATATATCAATATTCTAGCATATCTCCGAGGATTTCAGGGCAAAATTTTCAAGTTTTTTTTGTCCCTCGAATCCCAAAAGATAATTGGTTACAAGGAAATAATTTAGAAAGAAAAATACATACTATAACTTGACGTTTCGACGTTATCTTGTCGCCATTTTGAAATGCAGATTAAAGTCGTTCAGTTCAGTTATAGTTATATACTAGCTTAGGTGTTACGAAGGAATCCACCGAAAGTTTAAGTAACAAGTGGACTAAAACTTTTTACCGAGATTATTGGAAACTTCTGTGCAACTCTTTTAAATATCTTCTCGAAAGAAATCATTTCTAACAACACCAAATGTGGAAAAAGAATTTTGAAGTAATATATGAAACACTTGAAAGTACTGGTGAAATGAAACTGATAATGAAATTTTCCCTGTGTTTTAACTGACAATTCCTCTGAACTTTGAAATTTACTTGCTCGAGTTCCCATGAGAAAGTGTTTTTGATGTTATCTCAGAGAACTGTTCATATCTTTAGCTTTCAGAAAATGCAAAAAGGACTGTAATATACTTAAATTGAAGTTATTCTGGTAAAAGGTTTGTGTCCATTAAAAAACTGAAATTGCTCGAGTCAAAAAGAATGTGACGAACAATTTCAGGTAATAAAACACTTTTGTGTGTTAAGTTTTTTTTTCTCTTTATCTTTTTTCCTTTTTCTGCTTCTTGGTTAGTCTAGTGCACCTTGTATTTTGTATCAATTATTGCAACCCGTTACATTTTTAGCAACATGTGTAAGGATATATATATAATAATATTTTAATTCTCGGAAATATGGCATTGTATGATATAACTTACCAGACCATTATCTAGGAAAATACGGCAGTCTGAGCTTTCTTTTAAGATGTAACTACGACACAAAATATATCGACGGTTTGCCATCATTTTATAAAGACATTTTAAAGTTTTTTAATGAATTGAAAACCTTGTATAACTATGACAGAGGACAGGGTATGATCGTATTCAATAACAAAGAAATCCTCGTTGGAGGGAAGCCCATTTTCATCAGTGAATGGCTTAACAACAACATTTTTTTTATACAAGACCTGTTGAACAGCAATGGCCAGTTTATGTCTTATCAAGAATTTAAAAACAAATTCGCTTGCAAAACAAACTTTCTTCAATTTTATCAAGTTGTAAGTGCGATACCGAAGCATCTAGCCACAAAAGCGAAAAACACATTACCACCAGAAAGCGAGCCATACATCGAGAACAACCCCCTTTTCCAACTAGACGACTTGACAGAAATTAACTTAGTCAAAGCCAAAACTAGGGACTTCTATTGTTTAATTAACAAAAAAATTCACACGAGGTGTCAAACTGGCCCAACGAAATGGAATCAATCCATGCAGTTGGATGGGGAGACATGGGGAAAAATATTTTCCTCGCTGAAAAACATTTGTAAGGAAACAAAATTAAAAGAATTTCAATTCAGACTTATTCATAGAATTGTTGGAACAAAAAAGGAACTTTTTAGATACGGAATCAAAACGGATGATGAATGCCTCTATTGCGCTGAACATGATTCAATTGATCACACATTTAATGATTGCGAATTTGTTAAGAGCTTTGTTAAAAACGTCATCGACTGGTTTAATGCTGTCAATAATTCGAATTTTAGTCCAACAATAGAAGAAAAACTATTTGGCATCCTGCCCGGCCCATACGATAAAACAGTATTAAAGAAATTTAATTATACGATCTTGTTTATGAGATTCTACATCTACACTTGTAAGATGCAAAACAAAGCTATTCACCTCTCTACTTTCGTTGATAAAGTGTTAACCAAATACAGAATAGAACATCTTTCTTAGTAATTAGATAGGAAAAAACACCCCTCCTCCAAAGCATTATAAGTGACATGCACTTGTATACACACCTATTTCACTTAAATATTTTAATTGGCACTAGTAACAATGTAAATATTGTACTTGTAAACACACTTATATTATATTATATTTTATTATATTATATTACTTATTTATTATAATTAGCACTTGTAATAATGTAAATACTGCTCTTGTAACAATGTAAATACTGTACTTGTAAACACACCTACATCACTTATATATTATAATTAGCACTTGTAACAATGTCAATACTGTACTTGTAATCACACTTATATTACCTATACACAATAATTAGCACTTGTAACAAAGTAAATACTCTACCTGTAAGCACATGCAGATAACAAATAAAATTTTAAAAAAAAGTGATATAACTTACAAAAAACACCAGGTGCCTACTGAGGAGTACTGTTATTTTATCAAGTTTCAAGTGTACTTTAAAATCAAATTACAAATATAATAAAAATAAGGCAAAGTTGATATTTGTTACAATGGCCCAGTACTGGAATATATTCCTAACAACCAACATAAACAAGTCTAACACTTGACCAAAAAATGCCTAAATGGGTTTAGTTCAGAATTGCTATGAAAAAAAGATATCTCATCCAATTCGCAATTCTGATCGTTTGCTAATTCTCTATTTATAATTTTTCGACTCGGCTTGCTTTGTCATTCGCCTGACGATATCCATGTAAAGTAAAGATGGCATATTGCGTTACAGCATTTATCTTCTCTTCTGCGTCTTAATTTTCTATATATCAGATCTATGATGCACTTTTTTCAAATTAGCATTTCTCCCATATCATTTCTAGTTGTCAGATGGCAAACGTTTTCAAATTGATTGTCTGACTATGTACGCATTGCGTATCTATTTTATACGACTTGTATTTCTCTTGCGCATGAGTATAGGCTACTTGGAGCCTCTTGTTTCAAAAGGATTCAAAATAACACTGACCTAAGCGACTCTGAACATTTGCATGGTGGACCTGCGGTTAATTAGGAGTTACAAAATAAATAAATAAAAAAAGAAACCTAGTAAACCTAATAATTACAAAAACGTGGAAAATTCTAAAAATATGATTACAAGTTAAATTAGAATTCCTAAAAATATTTATAATTTGATAAATCTTTAGTGTAAATTATCTTAAAGATTTCAGTGGCATAATTCGGCATTGCATTATCTAAGCATTTAATACAACGTATGTAATGGACTTTGCGCGCTGCGGGTTATTTGATATCGTTTCAGCACACAGCAAAAAATACGATGTATTTCGTAAGTCAGGCTATCGATGGCGTCACTTTTTCACCGCAAAAAAAGACGCTCTGGGAAAGTTTTGAATGAGTTGAAATTTGTTGTCCTTCGGGAAAATCTTCCGCAAATAATTATGATTATTCCAAAACTCGATTAAAAACCTTCATTAGAATTTTTACATCAAAAGCAAAACAACACATGTCTTTTTGAAGACACACAGAACACTTAATTGCGTGGGATATCAATCTTAAAATTGCCAGCAAGGAAATTGATATCTACGCGAAGTCGTGAATTACTCTTTTTTCCAGTTCCGCATAATCTTGTCATTATCTAGATCAGTTTAGTTCGTCGATTGATACAAATATAAAAAAGGGTGTCTTCCTACAGTAAAACATGGACTATATATCTCATGCTGGCGCTAACCAGATGGTCTGCGTGTGTGTTTTTTGAGTCGTAAACATTACTGAATTTTCCGCGGTACTTCTTTGTTATACTCCGTGTGTGGTATCAATTTTAAATTACCATGATAATAGACGTAGTATTTACATATCTGATCATGATTTAAATTGCTGAATAGTGATAATTCACTACTCGACTGGTTTTATCAACAGGCTGCGGTGAGGTTTTACTCAATTACCGCTCTGTTGAAGACTACTGCGAGCTGACTGAACTTCAAATATACCAACTTGACTAAACCAGGAGGTAGGATGATACTTCGTTTACAAGCCAAAAACACATTTTATCAGAAAGTTTCTAATGGTTTTTGTGGGAAACACAAGTACAAGAAATGATTGCCCCTTTGGCGATCTTTGACGTTCTGCTCCAATTCTTGAGCGACTAGCTACAGTGTTTACTATTAGTAATTATATAGAAAACATGTACCGTGTTTCTATCGAGTTTTAGAAACACGAGTCGAAATTCGGGAGAACGAGAACACGAGACGACAGGCGAGTGTTTTCATAGCTTTTTCCACCACGTCCGATGACGAAAACGGAGTTAAAGGTAGTTAAAAGTCTTAGTTTGCATGTAAAAATATTTTAAACTCTTGTTTTAAACCAGAGACTTGGAAGTATGTAAAGAGCTGAGATAAACATCACATTAGAAAACCCTCTTGTCAAAATTTGTCTCTTTTGGTGAGAAAAGAGAACTCAGAAGCTTTGTCTATACATCTGATCATAACACATCTTAAAATATCGCAATATTTCCAAAATAATTTTTCTCGTTTCCCGACCAAGTTTGGCCTTTTTTTCATGAATGTGATGAGCCGTAAGTTATGTACGTCAGTCGAAAGATAACTCACAGCTTACCAGCTTGAACTTCATTTGCCAATCGGCAAAACATCGAGACATTTTCATTTTCGATTTTAAGTGACATTCTGTCCTTGTGAACATGCAACATCATGAGGTGGTTCAGTCTAGAGTCTCCCGTTGTTGAGCGCAAATACGTCTTCACCCGCTTTAAAGCTGAAAACGATCTTTCCCTAACGGCATTGGTTGCTAGCATGACGAGTAACAGCTTTCCCAGGGTAGAAATTTCCAGGTTGTTCTTTCATTCGGATTGTTTCTTCGACTACACCAGGCTCTGTGTCACTAGTGCATGCTTTTACCCAAGATAAAAGTGTTCTCTGCTTATTTTTGACTTGTTTGGATTTCTTTTTCGGCGGCTCTTGCGAAGACATTGTGAGACTTTCAATATAAAAGCGCAAAAAACCTAAGTTTCACTCTAGTACAGTAGTATATTTTACACTGGCGGACCTCTTAGGAAACCAATAAAGTTCAAGAGGTCAAGTTCAGGGACTGTCATTGGTGCATTTCGATCCATTTTGCTTCTATCTATTTTGATGAAAAATAAGCAGATATTTTAAAACTGTTGGTTTTTTTTGGCGGAGCAAAACTACGATTTTGTTCCTTTACGCAATTCCAAATTGCACAGAAGAACAACCGTTTATAATCTTACTATGATCGACAATACTTTGAAACTGTAGCTTCCATTGACAACTATCCATTTTAGTGGCAAATTTCCACTTTTGTAGCAGAATTTAAGTTAAGTCTGGAAATTTCTGGGGGGGCTTGAGGCCCCCCTGCCCCTCCCCCTGCTACGGGCCTGCAGATTATTCAACGATCTTGGACATTCCGCTCAATTTCGGGGGAGTGTCAAAAAGTTTAAATTTTAATATCGCCAACAAGCTCCACTAGTATTAATGAGTCCTGTAGTCTTTCCTTAAAAACGGTCTGTTCCAAAATCATCCTCTCAGTAACATCGTGTTTTCAACATTCATTTCCGGACATACGCCCGAAGTAACAAACACATCAAAACTTTCCTAGTCAAACTCAGAATCAATACTTAAGTTGAAAGATCCCTTACTCGATGTTTTTGGTTTATTCTCCCTTTAAGACTCTTTTAAAAATCTAAATATTCAAGCTATGCTAGTGTTAATGAGTCCTCTAGTTATTTATTAAAACAACGGTCTGTTCGAAAACCATTCTGCCAGTAACATGGTGTTTTCAACAATCATTCCAAGACATGTGCGACAAATACATCAAAAATACTTGGCTAGTCAAAATCAAAATTAATGGTTTCATGAAAATATCCATCACTCATCGCTTTTGGTTTCTTCTGCCTCTTGAAGGGTCTTTAAAACAAGCTAAATATACACGCCTTGCAGACAGCCATAGCTTACAAGACGAAGCTGGAGTCTAACATTAAAAGTAATTTCCATTATGATATTTTACAGCTTCATATTATTGCCTTAGGCGAAAATGAAATGATAACATCTGGAAATGTCAACAGTCGAAAAACTTGTCTGCAGTCTTCCAAATGATGAAGGAAAAGCGAAAAAAGGAGTAAAACGCCATTTCTTGCTAAAACCTAAAAGCCGTGTGAAAAAGGTGCGGTATTTACACAGAACTTGAATCTGACGGTGGAAAAGATAAATGGATCCATCTTACACCGTCAAGGCCGCAACAAGGGTAACACTTGTTGGCACCGTCGATGTGTAATTTCGGTGGACTCGTAACAAATCGAAGCATTAATTTGGACCATCAGAAACTAATAATACAGAAACTAATAATATAGCTAATATAACTAATAAACTTGTTTTACTCTTTGATTATTTATGAATGTCGGTTTTGTTACGTCAATCGTCTACTTCGTGTACGCACAGATGTATAACAATAATAAAACCACTTATAATGAGTGCGGACCCGCACAGTGCCCTTCAATTGAAGAGTTCTTTGGCCTCTTAACAATATACAATCAAGTGTAAATTGAAAACTGAAGAAAAGAAAAGGGTGAAGTGATCCAAAACACCTTTGACGTGGATTATACTCAAGACACTACAGATTTAACAGAGCTGCTAACGCGCGGCCAACATTAATTCTTGTTTTTATATTTCACTCGTTCTTATTTCTTGCTCAGGCGAAAATGAAATGAAACTAAATGAAAATGTCAACAGTAGAAAAACACGTCTCCAAGCTTCCAACTGATAAAGTTCTCAGTTTTACTGTTGCTTAAATTGAAAACTAAAGAAATAATACATGGCACGCCAACGTTACTTTGGCATTGGGATAATAATGATAATTATGATATACATGCCCTGAGGAAGGTTTCGACAAACAATAGGGGGAAAAATGGCAGAAACTCAGCGCTTCTCTGGACGAGAAAATGATGATCAAAAGGCATGGATAAAGTACGGCCATTTGTCTGTTTCCTGGTACCGGATGTCGTTATGAATCCTAAACAACAACTGGATGAGGCTGAAATTGATGTAGAGAATTATTAGTTTATCGAGGACCGAGGTGTGCATAAATTTTCATAAATATGACGTCCGCCTGTCTCAAGGGGACGCCGCCTAAAACAGGTGCTTCTTGGGATGAGATAAAAACAGTAGCTCAAGGAGACCTGAGGAGGCTGGGGCAGTTTTCCCGCTGTTTTCTTCGCGTGACAATGCATTTCTAACTCATCAAGCTGCAGCGTATAGACATAGATTTCTGTGACTCTTTGCTAGCATTGTGGATAGGACATACGACTTGGTAAGTAGCGGCGAATTTGTTTTTGAATACATTTGAGCTCGATATTTTACGCAAAGAAAATTTTCTTACAATAACATTTTAACAAATCGTCTTAATACTTTCTGTTATAGACCTTAGCACTTTGCTTTTATCATCTCGTTTTCATGACAGCAAAATATATCGTTTTTAGTGACTAGTCAACGCAGTTTAGTACTTATCATTATTTCTTAATATTTTGTTATCATTTGACTACCTGCCTCGCAATCTAGATCTTCTCCTGGAAACGTTCCTTGCACACATAACGTGTCTTTATGCCTCGCTTATATTCCTGATCTTTTCATAATCATGGAACACAGTTACAAGTTTTTCAAAGAACTTCCGATAGAGAAGCTAAAGCCGCCGAAAAAGCTTAATGCCAATTAAAGGAAAAACTAAACTCTTTATGTTGAAATATGAATTTTCTAATACAGTTCTTTGCCTGGCACGATCGAGTGACTATATAGTGCTATATCGTATTGGATCATTCTCTTTCAATAATGTAACGACAAGTTCCGGCTTTTCGAACAAGCCTCAAGACCCAGCGTATTTCAAACGAAAGAGTTAAATCCCTGTTAAGAGGGTGTCTCTGTAAGAATCGACCACTGATTTTACTTCGAAGATTCGATTTTTCTCATTAGCTGGGATTTCGAAGCCCTAACCTAGTCAATCACTAAAATGAGTTTTGTTTCATTAAAAATTCCAATTGAAGTTTTCTAGCCGAGGATTGATTGAAGTTCGGTCCGCTCGACACAAGTTTCATGCCCGCCGAAACTGGAAAAATAGCACATATTGCCGGCGCTCTAAAAAAAATAATATTCGCTCAAAAGTCCCAATTCTTTTTTTCAACTATAGATATATCATAGCAGTTTGTTTAGCCATGTTGCAATTATAATTCAATGTTGTTCCTTCAACGGTTAAAAGAAGATTTTCTACCCGTTAAATCGAGTTTTGAACCAAACGCGAAAATAGCTCTACTTTGAAGGCACGTTTTAAAACTGAGGCACCTGTTTGAAACTACTGAACTACATGAATAGAAAGTATAAATGTCCCTTAATTTAAAACAATAATAAAATTTGGCGGGCATGAAACTTGTGTCGAGCGGACCGAACTTCAATCAATCCTCGGCTAGAAAACTTCAATTGGAATTTTTAATGAAACAAAACTCATTTTAGTGATTGACTAGGTAAGGGCTTCGAAATCCCAGCTAATGAGAAAAATCGAATTTTCGAAGTAAAATCAGTGGTCGGTTCTTACAGAGACAGCCTCTTAAATCCCTGGAGTTTAATAACCTATGTTGACAGCTACTCGGATTGACATAACATTTTAACACACGTGGAGGAAAAATTTATATAAAGATTGTATCCCCGAAGAAAACGGCTAATTATGTAGTGACGTTTTTCAGTTTAGGACATATTTGGAAAGATTATATCGATATTATAGCCTTAGAGCAAGTCTTTTTGAAGTAACCATTGGCCTATAAATTGTAACATTGGAAAAATGTAATAAACTGAAAACAACCAAAGTAATCGTCTGAGAGTTTTACCCGAACATTTAGTAGAAGCATTTCTAAAAAAGAAGACTGAGTGTCGTTGATATCACATCGTTTTTGAAATTTTAGCTGCTTTATTTATTTTTAGCTTTGGTAATGAAATAACAGCCTACTCCTCTTTCGGCTATTTAGGTCATTTTACGAACATAGACGCCCTTCCTGCGGAAATACATTTCTGTAAACTTAAGCCGTTAACAGTCCTGACATTGCCTCCTTCAGTTGACACTACGTTTTAGTGTGACACGGCGTAGATAGTGTAGCCAGCATTAGTTTTTATTTCAGCAGACAATTAATCGAAGTCAAACTGGTTTTCTACGTACCTAAACTTGACTCCTCCTTGACTCTGTGCCTTGTGGCTGAAGCTGAGCTAAGACAATTAAGCACGATCAGTTGCAAATTGTTGACACTTATCTCCTGTCGCAGAACGTCACAAATCAAAATTACCTAAGGTATTTCAATCAATTCAGTTGAAATCGATAGTGTCCTCTCAGGAATGCAAGCGAGTTATCACGTATTCTGAGCTGAGAAGGTCAAAGAAACACTCCATATGCATTTCCGTACTTTCTTTGTCCAAACGCTTTAGTCTAGTACTTCTGAGGGTCGGAACATCGTTATACTTAACTCGTCCCAGGGTTAGACAGTCATAGCCCTACGCGGTCTGCCTTTGGACACCTTACTTCTGAGCAGCGCATCCCATTATTTTCTTCCTGACTACTTTTGTTCTGCTGTATATATTACGAACAGATCAAGGAGGGAGAAAGTAACTCGATCCTACCACTGACTTCACTTCTAAGGTAGCCTTAAATGCATTTTTATTTCCACTGAAACACAATTATAGTCTGGTGTAAACACCTTTATGAGTGGATGAATGAATATCATACGGCATCAGACTGAATAAGTAGTAAATATCTTTTGGGTAACTGCAGCCCGGCCAATTTATGAAAAAAATAATAAAAACAGCGCGCGGAAACTGAATTTTTTTTAATCTTCTTAAGTTCGCATTTTTTTAATGCTCAAGTCATAATACTGATATCACTTTTAGAATTCTTTTCAACCACAATTTTGGCAAATGTCGGCAAAGAAAACATGAAGTGAGATATTCACTTTTGTCCATTGCATGCTATTAATATTTTAGGTTATCAGCAATGCCAACAGCGTAATAAAGCCTTGATATATACTTGGAATATAGGCAGATTGAGTGCCATACTTGATCAACATGTCGCTTTTACTGTTTTTACTCGGGGTAGAAAGAGTTAGCAGTTTTAGACAACCGAAGTTTTCAGTATTGGCTGGGTCTCATAAGCCCCGCAAGGAGTTGAGTTTGATTCTAACAGTATCTTGTTATTTTGGATAACACTCAATCGCCATATCTATCTTTGTTTTTATCAGGATACAGATGTCGAACAGCACAGACAGTCCACTGCCGACTCTTTCACCAGACACTGAATACTCAGTGATACCAAGAACTCCTCTGGTAGTTATTCTGGCGTGTCTTTCGTTTGGCACGGTCGTTGGTAACAGCATAGTATGCTTCGCGATCTATAACCACCCAGCCTTGCGTCACGTGACCTACATGTCAATCTTCAGCCTGGCAATCGCTGACTCTTTGGCAGGCCTGGTCGCCATGCCGAGCTATATCTTTAAAAAGTTCACATGGGAGGAACCAATGCAGACGATCGTGTGCGACATATTTCGCTCTTCCTACTTTCTCACGGGTTACGCTTCTATTCTGAGTTTGTCTGTCATCAGTGTAGAGCGCCTGATAGCCATCAGAAATCCGCTGAACCATGTTACCATTGTCACTCGTCGTCGAGTTGCCCTGGCGCTATTGTTCGCCTGGATGGACGTCCTGATGGTTTCTTCCCTTCCTTTTGTCCCATGGGAATCAAACGAATCTTATCAGGAGTGCAACTACAGCCCGACCCACTGGTGGAGCATCATGGTTATCATATCCAACGTCATAGTTCCATTTCTGGTGATCGTGATCTGCTATACCTACATGTACATCACGGCCCAGTCGCACATCAAGAAGATATCAAGTAATAAGAGAAACATATCGCACAACAGCGAGCATTCCCGCAAAGATTATAAGGAGCGCCGAGCAAATATCACCATCATGGTTGTGATTGGCGTCTTTGTGGCCTGTTGGTTTCCATCTTGCTTTTATTATTTCTTACAAAAAACATGTCCGCAATGATTCTTAGAATCGTTCCGTTCGAAGCAAAGCCTTGTCAATGCTTTGGTAAAGATCCTGACTTTTACATCGTCCTTTGTGAATCCATTAATTTATTGCTGGAGAAGTCGTGAGTTTAGAAGCGTTTTCCTGAAAATTTGCATTCGCAAGAAGCGAAGCTTTTCTGACTCACTCTCCAGTTATTTCAACAGTTACATTTCACGACAGGGCAACGATGATCAAACGAGGTTCCGATGTTCTACGATACAAGAAAAACTGGACAAGATCAAAACTAGCGATAGCAAAGGCAGCCTTGTTGAACTTGTTTAGATGAGGTTAAGTCACTGGTTTTAATTAGGGACTTACTAAAGAGAAGAGTAGAATAGTTCTTTTATTAAATTGAACTGTTATTTTCAGGTTTTTACTACCATTTAAAGGTAATTTTGTATGTGGCCAAAATAACTCAAAATAACGTGATTGAGCTCCTTTAACCTCGGATAAGCAACAAAAAAAAAAGTAAATTCTTACTTTATGTGACTTGAACAAGGCGTATTTTCGGCATCGACACTACTTTGGATCTTCTTTTTATCGTTTCCAGAATGTAAATAAGTTTGGAGATGATTATCAGCGGAGAATAGCTCGGGAGACGCAGGTTTTTTCGGTACTCGGCGTTCACTTTAGGCCCAGAAAATAAATTAGATAGCATTCATCGTTCGTTGCATGCAATAAGGAATACTTTGTCAATTTAATTTCATAGCCGAGTAAGCAAAGCTGAAACTAAAGCCGCTAGAAAACTATTTCTTGTGAGCACGTCAAAAAGATAGTTAGCCAATCAAACCACATTTTTTCTGTATATCTATAAGCCATAAACAAATTTATTTTATTTTTCATTTTAAGCATAATGTATTGTTCAAATAAGTCTCGAGGTTAATATGTAGACACTGATTCTGTTAACAAAAAAATTAAAATATTGTTTTAACGTTGCATTACTGTTGTTGCCTCTCACATGATTTGTGAGTGACCTTCTTTCAGGCAAAATAGAACTGATGATTTATTGAGAAGGCTATTGACTCAGTTCTACCGGCAAAATTCTGCTATTCAGAATCGTAATAAACTCATGTGCCAAGCTTGTCATATATTTAACTTAGTGTTAAAGCATAGATGTTGAATTGGACGGGTGTACAGTGCAACTGGAGTGAGGAAATTGATCTATTCGGTAAAAACAGAACATTACAAATAAACAGAGACTCGAAATTAGTAACTTTTTCGTAGACTTTGTGAAGATTAAAAGTTAAAAGTAGTGATTAAAAACGACCAAATGATTTGTATTGCTGTCTTCATTAGACGAACATAAATAATTGAATAAATCAACCAATAAAGTTAATGACTGCGTCGGTTTAATTTATTAAATGATTTTCATGGTGAGAATCAACTCAAGATTTAGAATCCAAATGAATTACATTTCTTTGACGTTTTCAAGGTGCATACGTTTTCAGTCTAGGTACAGGTGGACAAGGCCCCAATGTTGGAGTGATCACAGACACGAATGAGGACCAAATCATCTTCCTAAATTTCCTGCCTTATTTAGGCAGTGTGTTCAACGTGTCAGCAGTCGTCTCAAAATTTTTGCAAACGTTGCAGATTGCCAGGCTCTGTGTATGAATACTCCTCGCTGCCTTTCTGTCAACGCAGCAACGCATCCTGGCGATGAACAACGTCATCTTTGCCAGATGTTGGACACAACCAAGAACAGCGAACCCGATCGTTTTGGGCCGAGCGAAACTTTTCATCACTACAATACGGTAGTAAGCGATCCTTTCTCTATAATTCCTGAGTACCCTTACTGTATATGCAATTGCACTGATTGATTTCAAATAGCCAATCTATCATCCTTGATGTGATCTTTCACTATTTTGGCTACTCACTATATTCATTTGATGTTCCATATTTTGACTGCGGCAATCACTTCACATTTCACGTTGAGGCAGGTACTGAGTCTGCGTACGAGCCAAGTGGCCCATCAGGCCGGAGCTTATCCCGGTTTCTGTAGCATGAAGCGACTAGGAGTATTTCTACTCCCGCCTGGATGGGATGCTAGTCCATCGCAGGGTTACCCCCAGCATTAAGTTCGCCGGTACCCATTTATACACCTGGGTGGAGAGAGGCACTGTGAGAGTAAAGTGTCTTGCCCAAGAACACAACATAATGTCCCCGGCCAGGGCTCGAACCCGGACCGCTCGATCCGGAGACGAGCGCACTAACCATGAGGCCACCGCGTCTCTAATTCACGTTGAGGCGTTACCTTCTTATGTCTGGGCATCTTGAGGTTAACTTCACTTCAAGTACATATTAATTACAAGGAATTACCCAATTTATTCTGGTACTCATGCCACTGGACATTTCGCTTCAATTTCGTTACTAGGTTCCGCCATGCTTTAGCCAGCCTTGTCGGCGAGGTGGGACATGTCACCAAGACTACAGAGAAGCAACCTTTACTTGTGAGTGTGTACCTGGCCGGAATGGAGAACTGTGTGAAATAGGTACGAAAGACCCTACAGTCTCTTATTTTCCTGAGTGCATGCTGGAGTTTGAATGCTAATACATGATTGGTTTTGGTGAGGCCAAAGCCAGCGCATTATCACTAATTATTATTAATACCAAATAATTGATTTATACATTTAGGTACAGGTTGGTCAAAGGTAAATGTCCATGCGCCTGTTTGTTTTGGCGCCATGGCCGTTTTACTGTTCAAGTTACTGGAAAAATCATCACTGCAAAGCTTGTTCACACCTCGGGGTACGTGGCTAACTCGAGAACGAGCGGAGGCAACTGGGGAATCCATCCCGTAAATTAAGAACTGTCATTACAACCGCTAGCAATGAGGTTGTCTTGCCTGGCAACTATACTCTTTATGAAACATACACTTTGGAAGTTTATAGCAGCACGTCACCGGAGCTGGTGTTTCCCAATGCCTCAGAGTCAGGCGACGTCATACGTGGTCAGGAGTTGAGGATCTGGTTTGTTGAAGATCTTGGCAATTTTTCGGAGGGCGACAACTCAGGTCAATCATGCGCAGATGTGTTTCTGTTTAATTACAGAACAGCTAGCTTGGTGCTTTGTCAATTGTGATAACAACAAACGGTTTTCCCGTTTGATATCCTTAAGACAACTGTACATGTAATATATTTATATTTATCTCAGTATGAACTTGGACAGTTTTTTCTTGCGCGGATAATGCCACCTTGCACGTATCATGCATGTTTTTCTGGAGGAGGTGAGTAAAAGGCTGTCGACGTAAGCAAACTCTGCGTCCCACGATTGGCTATTTCTAGACCCTCTTGGGTTCTCGGGAGTGATCTAAAAATAACTTGTGAGGGAGTTACCTTGGAACATAGCCCTTGTGGAGGATTTACCCTCTCACTCTTCATCCTCTCTTAATTAACCGTCATCATTTACGTTCCCAAAATTACGCTAAACTTGGCCATTTCATATTATGTTTGCAGATTACAGGTAAGAAGTTTGTAAAGTTTAACAGACATGTGCAATGCCATTCCACTACCCATTAAGGGCCCGCCTTATACTCGTTTGTTTGCTGAAATAAACACATACTTTGAGATACGTTAAGGTTTACTGTGATGATGCCATCTCTCAATCTACGAGATATCGCTATGACGATATTTCGCTAGAGCGATATATATCGTGATGAATCCGTCGCGCGCTCTACGAGATATCGCTACGGCGATAGTTTCTTGAAAGTATGATTTATAAGCTGTATTTGTCTAGCAGCAGAGCCAAATGATGTGCTGTAGTGTAATCAGTTGAACTGCAATATATTGCGCCCTACAGTACCGACGTCAGGGTCCTTTTTCAGTTTATACCTTCTGCTTTGGTTATGTGGGTAGTCAGAAACATACACTAACGGATATTTTAATTTCATGTGTTACGAGTCGCTTTGTCTGAAACGACTGCTACCCAACAAACGATTTTTAACCATCCGAAAGTTAGGGCTACCCAAAAGTAGCGGCCCCTTTTGCCTGCTAAATCCGAAAGTAACGGGGCCGCTGCTTTCGGGATTCTACGGTATTATTTTCAAGTTTCCTTCAATTTTCAAGTTTCCTTCAATTTTCAAGTTCTTTTGTACGTGACCAAAATAACTCAAAATACCGTAATTGAGCTCCTTTAATTAAGAAACTCGCTTCACGGTTTGCACATGTATTGCTTTAGGGATTCCTTTCCTTGTACTTGACAAAAACAGATCCGCGTTAAACCTATATTGCTCAATTAAAAAAAAACAAAACGAAACAAAGAAACAAGAATATAGAAGCATGGTTTATCCGTATGTGTCAGCAATTGTTAGAATAAAAGCCGCCCGCAGCCGTGCTGACGCTAATACTGAAGCGCCGTTACAGAATATTTTCGCCTGAAAGGGATTCGAACCAAGTCAAAAATTATGAATATTATGAATCGGCAATAAAATCCCTGTGTGCTAGAAATTTAATCAACACAAGCAAATCAGTAATCGTTGGATGTTTCTTTGTTCAGGTTTCTTTGTTGCTGGAAAAGAAAGAAAAGAATTGATTTGTGATTGAACATAATGACCTTTCCTGCCCAAGACACAAATGATGATGTAGGAAATCATTTCTAGTGTCATTATCATATTATTTAGAAGGAGGTTACAAGAACGACCCTCCCTGAAATTATAACTACATTTCTTAAAATTAAAATTATAATTAGAGAATTGATATTCCTAAAGTAATTTAGGTTTAAATTACTGTCGAGACAAAGATGTTGACTTGGACAGGTATATGATGCAATATTTGTTTTTCCTCTAAAAGTGAATTGTCATAAAGTACACTTTAAAAGTGAACTTGGGGCAACAGTCTTTGCTTTTAATTAGAAATTGATCGATTCAGTGGAAACAAAATAAAGACATAATAAGATGCACTGAATTTAGCGGCTTGGTGTAAGCGTAGTTAGGATGACAAACTAAACGTAGGGATATAAGAACGCAATGATTTGTATAGCCTTCATTAGACTATCATGAATAATTTAACAAATCAACCTATATAATTACTACTAATGATTGCCTCGGTTTAATTTATTAAATGTTTGTCATGATAAGAACTCAAGATTTAGAATCCAAATGAATTACATTTCTTTGAAGTTTTCAAGCTTTCTGTTCGCCGCATACATTCTCAGTCTAGGTACAGCTGGACAAAGCCCCAATGTTGGAGTCATCACAGACACGAATGGGGACCAAATCATCTTCCTAAATTTCCTGCCTTATTTAGGCAGCGTACTCAACGTGTCAGCCATCGTCTCAAAATTTGCTGCAAACGTTGAAGATTGCCAGGCTCTGTGTATGAGTGCTCCTCGCTGCCTTTCTGTCAACGTAGCAATCCTTCCTGATGATGAACAAAGCCATCTTTGCCAGATGTTAGGCACGACCAAGAACAGCGAACCCGATCGTTTTGGGCCAAGCGAAACTTTTCATCACTTCAAAACGATAGTAAGTGATCCTTCCTCCGTGATTCCTCATTCCTCATTTTAGTTTATTCACCTCTTATCTTCGTTGAATAGTCCATATTTTGAAGGCGATTACTACCTATTTCACGTTGAGACTGTACTTCCATTGAAGTTGATGCATAACTTCGTTCCAAATATATGTTAATTGTAGGGAATTTCCCAATTTGTTATGGTACACTCGTGTCACTGGGCATTTCGTTTCAAATTTCTTTCATAGGTTCCGCCATGCTTTAGCCAGCCTTGTCAGCGAGGTGGAACATGTCACCAAGACTACGGAGAAGCAACCTTTACTTGTGAATGTTTACCTGACCGGAAGGGAAAACTGTGTGAAATAGGTACGAAAGATCCTACAGTGTCCTAATTTCCTTAGTGCCAGAGTTTGAATACTCACATATTAGTTATAGGTGAGGCCAAAACAAGCTTTGTCTCATATACGTCAGATAGTTCCAAGTTCCAACTTTATTTTCATTTCGTTCAATACGTGTTACATCAAATTAAGACAAAGAAACCTCCACAGGCTTCAGGTCTCCTTGAATATCTAATAAAGTCTGGCATCAGAGATAAGCGAGCAATTGGTACTTTGAAATGGTTGATACAAAATTCGAAGACACACTTTTAAAACTCTGCGCGAAAGTATTGAAAATCGGTAACTATCTTGGTAACAGTTTAAAGGACATCTGCTCACGTTTCGCTGATTTAGAAGTGTGAAGTATACATAAACTGCTATTCCTAAATTGGAAAAATGTCATCTATTTTCTTTCAATTTGGTTGCATTGACAGCTATTGATTTCTGCAGTACCTCAAGGTTTCACACTTGGACATAAGAAGGAAAAGATGGGATATGTAATTTGCGGGGATGAACACGATCACTCATTAGGACATTATTTAGCTCTTATTAACCGAGCTGGAGGTCTGTATGGGAGAATCTTGACCGAGGTCGTGAATACAGACCGAACGCAGTGAGGTCTCTACACACGATCAAGGTCGAGATTTTCCCATACAAGATCAACTTAGCTCGGTTAATAAGACGTTTATTATATGGCAAAGAAGAAAACTTTAATTCGTTTGGTGCTGGTTTGCTGACATTTCGCTTGCGAACGGCGATGAGCTTAACTTAAACCTGCCGAAATTTGCTCGTCCTCTATCCTTTTTTCTTTGTCAGCAGGCTTTTTGGCACTTCCATTAATGATTGAGAAGAAAATAAAAGAAAATGGTGAACATTTTTGTATTTTAGTTTGCTACTTTTTCAACGCAAAATGAAACCGGTCTAGATGTCGGTCTAGATGGGAAAATTTAGACCGCGGTCAATATCGATTTCAGCCAATCAAATTTGTGAATTCGGTAGTTCTTAGTCCTTGTGAGACACAGCCATATAATAACACTTAATATTATTATTATTATTATCATTATCATTATCATTATCATTATCATTATCATTATTATTGTTATTATTAATGCCAAATTATTGATTTATACATTTAGGTTCAGGTTGGTCAAAGGTCAACATCCATGGGCCTATTTGTTTTGGCGCTAGAGATGATTCCTATGGCCGTTTTGCTGTTCAGATTACAGGAAAAGTCATTACTGCAAAGCTTGTTCACATCTCCGGGTACGTGGCTAACTCGAGAAAAATCGGAGGAAACTGGGGAAATCCATCACGTAAATTAAGGACTGTCATCACAACCGCTAGCAATAAGGTTGTCTTGCCTGGCAACTATACTCTTTATGAAACATACACTTTGGAAGGTTATACCAGCACGTCACCGGAGCTGGTGTTTCCTAATGTCTCAGAGCCGGGTATCGTTCCACGTGGTCTGGAGTTGAGGATCTGGTTTGTTGAAGATCTTGGCAATTTTTCGGAGGGCGACAACTCAGGTCAATCGTGCGCAGATGTGTTTTTGTTTTACGTATAGACAATGTTGACCTGCTTCTTTGCCATTTATAGTTTGACCGATCAGTGATACCACCCTTTATCAAGTGATGTTCAAATATTTTCTTGCACTAATATTCAGTCATCACAAAAGACGTTCTTGTCATTTCATTAGCGATAAGCATGATAAAATACAAATTTTTAAAAGGAAAATCTGTGAAGCGGGGTTCAGTACTACCTAAAATTTTTGCATAATTTTAGGAACTAGAATCTGTTGTCAGCCTCCTTTTAAAGACTTTAAAAGCGATAAAACTCAAAGGAAAAATGAAATTTCAATTACGTGATGCCTGCTCCAAAAATTTGCCAGACGCCAATCTTTCATATCTAAGCCCGACCACTTTCGAAAGGCAAAATTCTTTAAAAAAAAAAAGTCCCTGCGACAATGCAGGCCCATTACAAAAAATGCTTCCAAACATGAACTAGCTCAAGGCTTATTATCGTAATTTTAATTTAGCTTCTCAAACTTATTAACAATTCATCAAGTTTCAACAAAGGAAGTCATGATGTGGCCATTATTTTTATTTCCAAACACCTTGAAGTTCGTCAAAAATACTCCACCGCGCGTCCTATTTTCAACTCTCTTCTGGGTGTTTGAAAATGTGATCAAACACGGTCTTTGGTGTTTGATATATTACTTAAATGACGTGAATATTGCTGCAGTGACATTTCTTTACCAAATTCTTACGACACTGATCTCTCGTGACTTAAGAAATTGTCATTGTAAACACATATATGTGCTTGTGTGCTTATCGGAATTCTTTCGATCTTGTACTTGACAAAAAGCAGATTATAACAATAAATATAGACCTAATATAGCGCAAATGATCCGACAGTTCTAAAATGCCGTACACTAATTTTGCCCCTAGCAAGTCAAAATGCTAGCAAAGACAAGCGGAAATAAGAAGTTTATATTACCAGATGAAAGCTAATAAAAATAAGAATAAGTCTTAAAATATCACACTTAAAAGAGGGCAGTTCCATTTTAAGTCTCAAATGATCTGGGAAGCTCATTCCAAAGTGTCGGTGCACAAATAGAAAAAGACCTGTCGCCATACTTTTAATTGGACCGAAGAATCCTCAGAAAACCCTAGACAGAATATAGTAATGATCGCGGCCGTTAAGCCCATATCGCTCATTTAAAAATATAAAATATTAAAGCAATAGGTTATCGACATGCGTAGACTCTCTGTAAGTAAGTTTTTTCAGGCTGTTCGCTATTACAATTACACAGCTTTTCAGACGCCAATTAGCGGGTTATAGAATACGCATGTATTCACCCGAAACCGAACCAGTGAAAAATCACAGGGGTTACACTGTAAATGCAAAAAAGGCGCAATGAAATGTGACACTCCATGAAAACTGCATGCAACGGGTACGGATCACAGAAATATGGACATGATTGGCCCAGGGGTAATCTTCACTTTATCAGAAGTAGATTGTTGTTGGTTGGAGAGGTAATCCATGATCTAGTTGAAAACATCATTACGAAGGCCGGAGGCCTGGAGTTTCAGAGGTAAAATCTGATGAGAAACGCATATCAAATGCCTTACTAAAGTCTCGAAAGATTATTCCAAAGGCCTTCTTCTGGTCAAGAGCAAATCGTTATTTCTCGGTCATGCTAAGTAACGAGAGCTCGGTTGATTTTCTTTTCCTGAAACCCCACTGGGAGTCACTAAGTAGTTTATGGTAGTCTGAGAAGGAATCAAGTTGAAAACAGGCGAGACTTTCCAGTAGCTTGCTTGGTATACTAAGCAAGGAGATAGGGCGGTTGTTCGGTTTGATTGCTTTGACTACTGTCTATGAAAACGCTTAACCAATAAAAGAGAACTGCTTTATATACAGCCAACTACTAAAAACAATTATCTTTGGTCAATAGCTTAAGTTCTGACATATTTGTCGTTCTGATGATGTTCTCATGCAAATAAACATTAAACTTTTAAGAGAATCCAAGTTGCTTGTCGTTGTTTATGTTTGTACATTACAGAACAGTCATTTCCCTTCCGTGTGCTAGGTCAAATCTGTTCATCCTTCAAGCTATCGCCTCTCGCCAAGTAGTGTCTTTGTGTATCTAATGTAACGACATATGTTCCCACGTCCATTTTTGATGAAAAAATATTGCACGCTTCTTTAGTACAAACGCTACCTATTGTACTGCCTCTGGGGCGAAAAGTGTCAGTTATGGAGTCAGTTCTTTGCCCTCTAGAGACTCGCCCAGAAATTCTTGTCAAAATGCCATAAAATGCGTTTCTGAAATGTCGACTTCTCCAACAGTATATTATAGGATTGGCAAAGGACGACGTGAAAGTCAGAATTTTGACCAAGGCATTGAAGATGCTTTGCTTTGATCGGAATGAATCAGAAAAACATTGCGGACACGTTTTCTGTAAGAAGTAATAGAAACAAGATGGAAACCAAGAAGCTACGAACACCCCAATAACAATCAGTATTGTGGTGCTGGCTCGACGTTCGTTGCTTTGTCTCCGTGGTTTTCGACCTTTATCATTTTCTATGCTGTTTCTGTTACTCGATATTTTCTTAACATGTGACCTGGCGGTTAGATACATGTAGGTATAGCACGTTGCGATGAGTAGAAATGGTAAAATAACGTTCGATATAATGACCATGATACTCCACCATCGCGTCGGCTCGAAATTACATTCCTTATAAGGAGAGTTTGGATCCCATGGGACGAAGGGAAGTGAAGATATAATCATCGCGTCAAGCCACGCCAATGTTAAACCCATAATCACTCGCTTATGTGTAACTACGGTTGTATATCTTAGTGGACTTTTCACTGCGAGTAGGCGCTCGACACTAATGACAGACAAGCTCAGAATGGAGGCGTAACCGGTGAGAAAGTAGGAGAAACGGAAGACGTCGCAGATGATGACATCGGCGGATTCTCCCAACGAGAACTTTTTCAGTATGTAGCTTGGCATGGCGATTATTCCAGCCAAAAAGTCTGCAATCGCCAAACTAAACACCGACAAATAGGTGACGCTGTGAAGTGCAGGGTTAATGAGAATAGCCGTGAACACGAGACTGTTGCCAATTACAGTGCCGAATGACAGAAACGACAGAATTGTTACCACTGCGGTTATGGGTAGTTTAGAGTCACTTTCTTCCTCGAAATAAACAACAGTAGCATCGGTGCTGTTGTTCATCTTGATTTTATGTTTCCTGTTGGAAAGACAGATATCGTTGCGTTATGTTGTATTTCGTATCAGCAACAGCTAATTCAACAAAAAACCAAGCAGCATAATTTAAACTCAGAATTGCCTGAAATATTGAGCAGAAAGTCATGTCCTGTTGATCTTGGAAACCTCCTAAACAAAGCCTCTTGAAGCTGAATAAATATACTTACAATACAAACTCTTAACATATCTTGAGTGGAACATTTAAGCCGTCTCAGGGTTGGAAAGCCAGAAATTTCTACTTATATTGGGCCACTTAGAAGATATTGGCCAATGAAAACGTTCCATGAAAACAAAGGGTGACGACCTTTACCGTAAAATGGATGACGAAAAAAATTAATAAGAAATATGTTGTCAGTGGCTTAAAATAAATTGAGGACGTTTCGGCGTTCTTCGGCCAAAAAAATGTAAACAGCCTGATGTGAATAAAAAAAGAAAGGAAAAAATGTACAATAAATGTGTTAATGAAGGTTCTATGGAAAGAGGTTTTCAATTTAAAACGAGAGTAAAGCAATAGCGTAATTATTACGTACATTATATATGTTTGAGAATGAAATGTGAAATGTGAAACTTCGTAGCCGAAGGTTGCAGCAGCAACCAAAACGTCCTCAAATAATTTTTAAGTCAGTGACAACATATTTTTTGTCAAATTTTTACCATGTCTGGCTACAAACCAAATAAGTTATTTTAAAGGGTGACGGCTTCTTTCGCAAATGGTACCAATAGCATTTAGCATCTACGCAACTAAGCAATGGCGAGAGCCTGCTTTAGAAACTTTTTAATTTTTAACTTGGAAAATAGTATTTTCCAAGTTGAAGGTATGGATGGGACATTTAATCGATCTTTCCTTCGCTCCTTCGCTTCCTGTTGGACTATTTGTGGAGATAACAGAGTAATCATCGGAATACGATTTCAAATAAAACATATATTTAATTACCTTCACTTTCAGAACATGCATTTCACACACTTATGGACTTGGAATTGCTGTTAATATGCACTACAACCTCATTAAATTGTACCACAATATTCACAAGCACCAGTGACTTAAATTATGTAATCGTAAATATGAAAAACTAACAAAGTGGATTTCAGAGCGTGTTAATGCTATTTGTTTTATTTTCCGTTGCTGCGTAAAGAATATTCAAAGTTGATAATGAATTTTACTCTCCTGGTATTTTGTATTGAACCCTCTTCAGGCAAGTTGAAACCCTTGAGATACGAATAGCCTGATGAAACTTAAAAATAAATAGTTACTTTGATGAAAAACCTGAATATCGAAAACATTAGCCAATAACAACTGATCCTAGTAGTTCATGCATGAGCGAAGGTGTCACAAAGGCACCTAGTTAATTTGTCTGTCTCGTATGATTCTCTCCGTAGCTCAGTGGTAGACAATCCTGGCATTTACGCTTCGCTTCGCTAATTTTCCATCCACTCATTATCACACACCTGTCATATTTGTATAATTTTGGAATTTTATATATCATTGTTACATAGCCAATAAAGATTGAAGTTCTTCGGTGGAACTTTTTGCTTCAATGTATTTTTAAAGCCATTGTCAAACTCATATCTTTTAATTATGAATCCTGGCCGCAATTTTAGTTTTTGATAGAGCATGTTTCATTGTAAATTTTCGGTGAGTTAAAGGTTTAAAATTGGACTTTTTAATGTTCACACTAAATTACAGTATTTCATACTCCTCCGTCGTTGCAGGCAATAGGCAAATAAAAAGATAATTACGTCGAAGTAAATATTTTATTATTTCCACTTCACATTTTTGTTTACTTTGTAGTAGTATGAAAACAGCCGACACGACTTTTTCCGTCTTGAGAAGTTTTCCTTTTAATCCAGTTAATTTAATCCCCGATTACTTTAAAACACCCCAAGGTAGAACAATATAACTAAAGTTAACATAATTCATTTACATGTAGAGTTTAGAGATGGGGAGTATGGCACAGTTTGCAAACAAAGGTAGCCAAAATGAAATCGTATCCGTTAGCTTTGACTTGTATTTATATTCACAAATTTCCTTTCGACGCTGAAATTAATAATAACAATTTTATAGTTTACATGGTTTAGAATTTTGTTCCTTTATTGTGACTCTCCTCTTACTTTTTTTCACATAACCACAATAAAGTTCAAGTGATAATCAGAATTACATCGAAACGCTTTAGAGAATCGGCAGTAATTCAAGTTGTCATCGGATATCTTGTTCAATTTTTTTCTTGATATAGGGAGTATGTCTGTCACTTTCAAAATTTACTGTGTGTGGAAAAATTCCTCGGCCCAAACTACATTTGTAAACAGGCGAAAAGCAAAATGTTAAAGCGAGTTTTATAACAATGTCTGTGGTCTTAATGTATTTCTGTCCTTCTCATGTTTTGAATTTCTCAAAGAGTAATTTCCTAAATGATTCCTTAGTGTCAATGTTTTTTTCCTACTATATTATTATTAAAAACGCTTCAGTGAAATCGTTTTAAAAAATCCTCGACGAATGTGCCTCTTTCTTGATGGAAAGCTCTTAGGACTCAATGTGATATTGTGCGTAAATATGCAAGACAGGGAAGGCAAAAAAACGATTTCAAAACTTACTATCGCTGTCCACTTTCAGTGTCTGAGGTTTGATTAAAAAAAATTGTAACACTCTTCGCCTCTGCCGTGAATTTGACTGGAAACTTCAAGGTCCCATCGAGCATCTTCTGCACAGTAGAAAGGAATAAATATTGGGAAGCGAATACAATGACTTCAAGTTATTAGAATATAGCTGCCCATGCTGATATTGCCTACTGCCCAAAGCTATTTGTTCATTAAGTGGGATTGCCAACAGCCGTTGAAACAACTTCACGATAATGAAGATTGTTCACAGAGTTTTCTCTTCCAATTTAAAGTCGACCTAACACCACCTCTATAGAATTTGAACATCTCTTTTGCAATAATAGTACATTTGGGCTGGCCTTTAGCGCTAAGCCAACTAACCTTGGAATTTTTCTTTTTCTGTAGATACCGAAAACTTCGAATCTGTTTGAAGATAAACAGATAGGACTACTTCGTACGTTTCATTATGGGCCAATCACGGAGCGCATAATAAAAATGAAAGGATGATCGGATATTATCATCAAATACTCTGTTTTAATTTGTTTTGCTTAAGAAGTTAAGACTCTCCCAGTGAAGTCATATTAAGCGAACGAAATATGAAATACATCCTTGGATCTGTCTAACCAACTGCGGTTTTAAAAATAATGCTTGAGAACAATTACCTTGTTATTTTGAATTTAACAGAAAGAAAACAATTAACCGTACCGTTTTATTGGTTTACGATCATGGAAACAACAGCATGCTCTCAAGAATTGTATTTTTCATTCGTTGAATATGAAACGACGATAGCCAGCAAGACACCATGTCGTTATTATTAATCTGACGTCATTATTATAGTTAAGCTGAATTTTCAAGCCATCAGTTCAAAGATCGCTGACAAACCACCTTCACCTTTATTATATTTTTGTCTCTAGTTGAATAAAAATATTTAACTAAAAAAGGAAGTTTAAGTAAAAATTGCTACCTGTGTGACACAGTAAGTAAGTTTCGATTCTGCCAAATTTTGTAAACAACCTTAAACAATTGTTATTGTTGAAGTTAAATTTTGATTAAGACTATCAGTTTAGTTCGTTTTCCTCCAGCTAGGTTATGCTTTTTTATTCAATTTCCCCCTAGCCAATAACTCATAATGTCTAAGAAATGTTTTTAAAAGCATTGCCAAACTAGGAAATCAACGAGATGCATATATAGTAGAAATAAAAAATTAATCGCAATACAAGCATGTTTTCACTCTTAAACGAGGATATGCTGTATTTTTTATTGTAGTTTTCGTGTTGTGTTACAAGTAGCTAACTCCCACCATGAGTAATTCAGCGTTGAAACTTTAGATTGAGAGGTTTTTTCAATACATGTAAGTATATGGATCAGAAAATTATGCAAATGTTACGCACAACGATAACACTTTTAAAATGTTCACATAAAATGGAAAGACAGAAAAGCGTCCGCTTGGCTAAATTAAAACATATAATACCAGTCGAGACTATCATTAACAAAAGTTAGTACTCTCAAGTTTGATTTTGATGACCTTCTGATGTTAACAATTGCTATTATAATGTCAGAGAACTTTTAATTCTCAAAGCGATTTGCACCAAAGAATATGAACAGATGGTTTCTTGGTCGCTGACGCATTAGCCATATTGAACAGTATATTTTTCGAAGACTTTTCCACCGGACTAAACCATAGTTATCAAAATGTTTATTCTGAAAAGTTGTCAAGAAACGTTGATAGAAAGATGGCTTTCAAACGTGGTTTTCTTATGGTCTCTTTCTGAAGATAAGTTATTGTTTTGAATCAGTTAAATATTATTCACTCAACATGAGAAAAAAATGACTAAAAAATGTATATCAACGGGCAAAGGACCAATTATTTCAAGACGTAAAATTGACAAAAAAAAAAGGTCAAAGTAATGCTAGAGGTGGCTGACAACGTCCGAGAAAAAGGAGGGTGAGCTTTGTACTTCTAATTTCGTTTCTCATCAGTCATTTGCAAGGGTTGCGAAAAAAAATGATATCTGAGAGAAATGCGGTTACTCGTTGCAGGATTTTAAAAGGATCATATTAAAAGAATGCTAAAATATCCTGATCTAGCTTTCACTTACCTCACAGAATTTAAAGAATTTGAGTTTCTTTTGGTGCTTCGCTCAATCTCTGTGTTTTGAAACAACCAACAGTTCATCAAATGTGATCTGAATATTAAAATGAAAATACAAATTGGTGCTCTTCGTTAATAAATGCCAATCATGCGCGCTGACGAACATTTTGTAGCAAAGCGAAAGATGACAACGCTGCTATTAAAGGCACAAAAAGATACATCATCTATATAAGCCAATCTTGAACATTTCTGGCTCTTTTTGGTTCTTTGGGCGTGTTTTTTTTTTTTCTTTTGTTTAGTTTTGTTTTGTTTTGTTTTTTGCTTTTGGCTCAAAAAATAAATGAAATTTCATTTTATTGCTTCAAACCGCATCCCGATGTTCCTATTAGGATTTTTTTTTTTTTTTACCAAATAACACATCCGATGCCGGAGGCCCGTGTCAAATAGCTGTCAGCTGAAAGCTTCCTAACTCAAACACCAGCACTAGACAAATTAAAATGATCTTTTTTTCAATCGACCAAAACAACCAGATTGAAAAAGCAGTCACAAATTACACTCCTACAAAAAAATTGAAAGGTTCCAAAATTTGATAAACTATTTGCCTGCTTTAGTAACCTTTAAAAGAAGAAACGTATGGTGTTAAAGACTAACTCTCTTCGGTATTATAAACGTTATTGAATTGAGCGTCTGTAATTTGCATAACTACTGGAAATCTTAAAAGCAGCTTTCGTCTTAGCATCAGATAAAGGTGTCGTGCGAGACATCGGTTGACTTGGAAATGATGAAGACGAAATGAATTCATCGTCGCTGGGTTTTTGTTTTATCCTTTGATCATTTGTTATTTATTTATTTATTTTTGGTCGAATAATTCAAGTTAAAGGAAAAAGTGTCCCCCTGGTCTTCCTTTCATGTTTTTACCAAAGCAGTGTAGCTAAACCACCTGTATTAAATTTAAAGTAAGTAATTATTGTTGAAAGGCGAGGTACGTGTCACTATTAATCACTGTCAATCTAGGTTAGCGCAGTGTTGAAAGTAATATATCAAACTCGAAAGACCGTGTTTGACCACCTTTCCAAACAGGGAGAAAACACGACGCGTGGTGGAGTTCTGTTTGGAAATGTGGTCAAACACGAGAGTTTTTGAGTTTTTCATATATCTTCTCAATTTGAGTTTTTGATATATCTTCTCAATCGAAACTTAAACTGAGGAGAAAACGGAGGATCAAATTCTTAAGAACCTATGCTAATTAGATCAGAAATCCAAAAACCTTCTCGGTCATGATTTCCTTTGTTTAAACTTCGTGAATAATTAATGAGTTTGAGAAAGTCATATCAAATCAAAACACGAGTGCTTAAACCAGCCTACTTGGAAAACAATTGATCAATGAAAACATTCATTGAACACAAAAGATGGCGAAATTTATATTTTAATAGTTTTACTTTAACATTCATCTATATGTACATGTAAAAGGATTCTTTTTATAAGGGTACTTTTGAGCTTTTTCATATATTGGTGTTTCCAGACAATAAAAATTGAATAGAAAAGAACGTATTTCACGAAATAGAGAAACTACATGGTTTAGTACGCCAACATGACTACAGTGACGTTATATAAAATTGCTTCATTTTACAATAGCATTAAGAAAAGCATCACTGTCTGATGTAATTCATAATTATGTCGATATCTCAAGTTAAGCAATTATTGCGTGTTAAGAACAACTTATTTTGGTCCTTGATCAGCTTCAGGAATATATTGATAACCTAGAGATTAGTGTACTTTTGATCTAAATTGTTTAAAAGAACAGATAAATTTCCATTTCATATTATCGCAGCTGTGCCCAAGTGATGTATTTTGCAGTTTCGATTGTAATTGTTCATGACGTTTTGTACATGCCCGACGGACACATTTAATGACGAATACTAGAGCAAAACCGCGCCGTCCAGTGGATCTTAAAAATACGCTCATTTCAAAAATGCATTCACGTAACCCTGTAGAGAGGACTCGTTTAAAGAAACAGCATCTTTTGCTACCAACCTTGGAAATTTGAATTCTGAACTTCTGATTAAAAAGCTAATGCGTTTAAAATCTCAAATATAAGTTCGTGTCTTTGTAAAATTTATGAAGCTGATTTCAAGAGGACCTAATTTAAAATATCCCGTCAACGTGTAAAATTTAGTGCAAATATCATCAAACATCACGCCTTATTATCTGTCTCCGTAAACCTAAGCTGAGCTGTGAACCTTGAGAAATGAATAGCTTGTGAAAAAAAGAGCTACCTATTTGAAACCTTGAACATCGAATTACTGGCACAAAATCGTGTGGCATACGAAGTTAACAAGCTTAATAGTACTATCAAGCAAACATTCATACACACATACATGCACACACAAATACGTAAATAAAATCCATAAATTAGATTGCAGCCGATGGAAATTTTGATTTTAATGTGTTTCATTAACGTGTAAAATATATTGCAAATGTTGACCATGAATTTCACAACATTTGTTGTTTTGTGATTTTCTACTGAGCCCTCAGCGCACAATATTGTAACCCTGGAGAGATGAATCGCCTAAGCAAGTACAAAAAAATAGCTACCAATATTAGAAACATGGAAATGAAACTGCCCTTTATAATATTATTCACTTACACCAAGAAGTAATGTCTTGGGGCAAAATATTGTTCACCGTCTTCAATTTGCTCTTAACAATACCGATAATATATGATAACTTAATGAAGTCAAAAATCCCTTTTTCCTATTTAAAATTTTATAGGTAATTTTAAATGTTTTATTTTACTTGTTTGTTTACGTTTTCGTAGTCTCAAAACAACATGAGGTCTTACGCCTTGAGAAGTTTTCCTCTTAATCCAAGCAACGTATACGCAATTGTTGAATACTTTAACATCTCCGTCAAACAAGGTACAGCAATCACAGAAGTTGGCATTATCATATGATTTTGCAAAAGGTGGCAAACATTAAATTGAATTCATTACTTTGGAGTAAATTTAAATGCAAAGAATCTCCTATGGATTCTAATATTTAAAATACTCACTTTAAAGCTTACAGAACTGTAGTATTTTGAACCTTTACAGCTTATACTATGACGTTTCTTTTTCGTTTTTATGAACAACGACATCTAAATGTAAGTAATTAATCGGAGACACTACAAAACCCTTCTGCTTAACATCACGGTAAATCAAGGAGAGCTGTCACCCAATACTGAAGCTGAAAATTGTTCTTAAAATGATTGAAACTTTGATGGGCTAAGGCCAAATAACCTGCACGTAGACATAACATGCCAGGAAGGGACTTTTGGAACTGTTACCTTAGAACCTTTCTTATGTTTACATGGAACACAACTCAAAGTTAATTAAAGTTAAATATGCAAGACAGGAGAGAAAGATAATCGTACTTACGGTGACGTTGTGATGATAATATCCAACACTTTTCCTTAATGCGAGCTAATAAACAAGCGAGAATGAGCCATGAAACTTAGTGAGTCCTTCGTAACGTCATGTACCGAATATAACTAAAACATTGATTCCTTGGCGGTCATTAAATACAGCTGCCCAAACCGATATTGCCTAACACCCGAACGCCTTGCAGTCAATATACAGGACCACCAATAGCCGTTGACATCCACAGTTTGGTTTCAATGAAAGCTTTTGAAATTACTTTATACATTAAGAGTGTAAATATAGGTATTCCTTCAAAACAAGAATCGATACAATAAGAAATGCCAACGCGAAATTTGCACCTTTCTCTCAAACATTCAAAATGATTTTGTTTCAGCTTTTAAATATTATGCAAAAACATGACGGCGGAGAAAAACTTTTGTGATATTTATCATATCAATATCGAGATATTGTGGTTGTGGTTCAAAACCCTTCGTATGTTTTTTGTTTTTTGTTTTTGCTAATGCTATACCCTATTGCTTCATTGGCAGATGAATTTGAATTAGTGAAAGTTCATTTCTTCAAGACTCGAATTAAAGAAAGCTGGCGAGTCACAACGTGGAATAACGTAGCAAAACTCATCTTTATAACTTGTTAAATTTATTTGCTCCTCTAGTTAAATAAAAATATTTAACCGAGGCATAGAACTCAGATTAAAAAATTTCAAAACGCGTGGCTGGAGATTTAAGATTCAATATTCTGCCTAGTTTTTATTTTTGGTGTTTGTTAGCATGCGTTCAACTAACCTGTAAATGTGGCTTAATAGTTTGTTTGTTTTTTTTTTTGCCTTCCTATTTTAGTACTTTTTAGTACTTTTTATGCAAATTAATATGCATATGAAATACCATGTACATGTATTTGAATTGCGCCAGAAAGATTATAAAGCATCAGAGATCATCGCCGTTATGTAAGCAAGTAAAGCATTTGTAGAAGCCCGAATATAAAGTATTTTCTCCTCATTCATAGTTTTATCTTTCGATTGAGATGTCGTTCTAATCAGATATTTATACAAACATTTCGCTGTCAATGGTTATATTAAATGTAAAGCTGATGAAAGGGCGGCCGCCTGGCAAAAAGTAATCGCAAAACAACAACTGCCAGTCTGATATAAGACTATCATTAAACAAAATCAGCAGTCTACAATTCAATAACGATGTTCTGATGCAAAAATTACTTTTAAAATGCCAGAAAACTTTTAGAACAGAAATATTTGCACGAGGGAAGATTGCCGGATGATAAGACAGCGCTGGTCCGTTCGGTGGATTTAACAAAATCATTTTCAATACCCCGATTAATTTCACCATAAAATTACAAAAAGCGCGATCAATAACCCCTGTTCTGAACATCTGTCCATAAACGATGTTTTCCTATGAAATTCAGAGGATTGGTTTAATGTAGAATAAAGTGTTTCAAAATGTCATGGCCAAAGAAAATGGAAATAATGGACATCAAAAGACAGTGCGCCCCTTTCTTTCAAAAATTAATCCTGAATAAAAGTAGTGCTGAAGGTAATTAAAAGAGAAATACGAGAATGGGTTTGGTATATATAACATATATATACTTTTCTGATCTAGCTTTCACTTACCTTCATGAAAGTAAATGGTCGCTGATTTGCCTTTGGTGCTGCAATCGATCGCTCGATTGATCCTGCAAGGTGTGAAAGCTGAAGTAATGTCCCATCAAGTGAGACCTAAATTTTAAAATGAAAATTAAAATTAGTGCTATTTTTGTCTAGAAGATAATGTCAGTGGCATATGGCATCCATGCAATCTTGCGGATGTCGTAATATTAGCGGTAATGACGCCACTGTTACAACGCCTGCAAAGACAACGGTTGTGTTTTTCATTTTTAATAACAGACCTCTCAGGAAACAACAACTTCAATAGGTTACAAGGTGACATTTTCGATCCTTTTTTTTTTCATATTTCTAAGGTGTTCGTCAAATTTCGTTGCAAATATTAAATAACGGCAGCGAAAAACGTAATCGTTTGCTAGGTTTAATTTTGAGCTTCTGTTTGCTTTTTATTGAGGGCGCAGTAAATTCACTCATTCAAGAACAGAATTTACTTTCTTCCGTTAATTTTCACTGCACTGTTAATGTTCACTTAATTTTCACTGACTGCGCCTTTATTGCATGTTGAAATGAAAGTACATATAGAAAGAGTGGAACTAAAAATGTATTACCCGCCTGGCTTCAATTGTCAATAACATTGCAAACAACTTCATACAAGGCGACGTTTGTTAGTTTTAATGTAAGCATGCTGTCAACCCCGAACCTAGCATAATTGCATTTGCTTTGTATTTGTACCGAATATTATTGTAAAACTGATTCCTTAAAGTCGTTAAATACAGCTGCCTGAGCTGATAGTGCCTATCTCTCAAAATGTTTATTTCAGTAGATAGGATTGCCAACAGCTGTTGACATCCACAGTTTTGTTTCAATAAAAGCTCTTAAAATTACTTTATACATTAAAAATATCAACAGAGGTTCCCTTCATAAGAGGAATCGAGACAACAAGAAACTAGAGAAATTTGCACATTTCTCTCAAACATTTAAAATGATTTCGTTCCAGTTTTTAAATGTTATGCAAAAACATAAGGACGAATAAAGACTCCTGAAATATTTATAGCATCGAAATAGTGTTGTTATGACTCAAACATAAAATTCATATGTATTTTACGCTCACGCTTCACCTTTGTATATTATGGCCTAGCTATTTGAATTAGAGAGAAACGCGAATGATGAAAAGTCTGAACAGAACTCCTTGATATTTAATTTGTCCTGCTCCGTTCTTTAAGAGATTTTGTTATAGCCTTAAAAATCACCTTAAGGAGCTAAAAGAACGTTTATTTTATGAAGAGGAAAAAAGTTGTGCTCAATTGGTATGTGCAATTTACACGAGTTTAGCTGAAGTGTATTATTTTTTTGTTAAAGGAATGGGGTTTAAAAAGGCTGACAAGAGAAAACGTGGAATTACATGGAAATATAGCTTTTTTATTGTGTTAGTATCTCTAGTTTACGAAAAATATCGCACGGAAGTCTGAAAACTACTATTCTGCCTAATTTTGTGAATAGCTTTTATGAAAGGTTGTGTTTCCTATGCCTGATACAAGTATGCTTTCAACCTTTACGTGTAGCGTAGATGCATTTTTTTTTTTTTTCTTCCTGTTTAATTTGACTTTTTATTCAAGTCGATGAATAAAACATTTTATAATCCACCAAATATTTCCGCTCACACGCGATTGGTCTAAACGCTTCAAGTGACTTAACATGCCCCAGCTAAAACTGGGGAATATCAGAGTCACATTCCCTAATTTTAAAAAGAGCCCGCGCGCTGCTAATATTTGAAGGATAATAAACACAATAGCCTCGATTTGGCGCTAAATTATGCTCGGGTATTTGTCTGCGGACATTACCCGTTCCGAGAAGCGCACGGTTTTCCGAGAGCAAAGCACGAGGAAAACTGTGAGCTTTGAAGAACAAATAATGTCCAGCAGATAAAGCCTCGTCTACACGAGCAACTTTTAGGTGACACTTTTTTGAGACAATTCTTATTTGCTCGTGTAGACGAGGAAAATTGGCCAATTGTTATGTGGCTAAAATATTTGGTGAAAAGCTAATGTGACAAGCTTTTATTGGATAACTAAAAGTTTTCACATACAAAACATTGCTCGAGTGGACGACTCGTCACATAAAATGTGGCAAATATGCTCGTAAGCACCAAGATTTTCGAAGGCGACTAAGCAGCCTCGCCTTGTTTCCGCGTACCTCTGCTGTCCAAAGTCATTACTGGCGCACTAAACTCTGAACTGTTGACAAATATTTGCTGTTTCATCTACTCGATCAAATATATTTGTCACATAAAAATTGTCATGTAAAAATTGTTCGTGTAGACATTGTAGCTATGTAAGCAACTTAGGCAGCTACCATCGTTTGAATATAAAGCCTATATTGCTCGTGTAGACGAGGCAACTTAGGCAGCTGCGATCATCTTGATATAAAGCCTATATTTATAAGAAAAATGCGGGATATAGCTTTCGACTGACATTTCATCTAGATCAACAAGTTATGCAAATATTTCGTCAGTGAATGATCACATTAAATGTGGAAAAAGACAGGCGTCTGCGTGGGAACATCAAAGACAAAACAACCACAGCCAGTCTGAGAGAAGACTATTATGAAGAAATAAAACTTGATTTTGCATGACAATTGCTTTTAAAATGCTAGAAAACTTTTAGAATGGAAACATTTTCCAAACAGGAAGACTGAGAGATGATGAAACAACGCTGGCACGTTCGGTAGATTCAACAAAATCGTTTTCAATTCCGCGATTGCTCTCACCGGAAAAATACAAAACTTAGCATCAAAAGCCCCTGTTCTGCTCAAAAGCGATTAAATAATAGAAGATTTTGACATGAAATTCTGAGGACTGGTTTGATATAATTTTAAGTAATTTAAAATGTTATCCATTCAGCATGACCAAAGAAAATGGAACAAAATTGCGCATCGAGAGGTAATGTGCCCCTTTTTTTCAAAAATTAGAACTGGATAAAAGTATTGCTGAAACTAAGAGTTTAAAGTTCTACAATAGAAGAGTGGGTTTGGTACTGCAAATTCAGTCCTGATAAGTTAGCAATTTACAAGCGTTGGAAAAATGACACGTGAAAGAAATGTGGCTCGTTCTAAGACCTTTAAATTGTTATGTTTTTACAAGAAATAATAATAACGAACAAATCCTATCTAGCTTTCATATACCTTCGCGAATTGTAAATAGTCGCTGGCCGATTTTCTTCAGTTTGGTGCTTCCATCGATCGCTGGCTCCTATAAGGTGTAAAAAGCTATGTTTTGAAACAATTAATGGCCCATCAAACCAATTAAGTGCGACCTGGATTTCAACATGAAAATTAAAATTAGATTTATTTTTGTCCAGCAGAAAATGTCAGTGACATATGGCAGCCATGCAGCCTTGAAAACGCTCTAATAGTAGCAATAATGTCGCCACTAGTGCAGCACCTGTCAATTTAAAACACAAACTGCTCAGGCAAAGGTTGCGTTTTTCATCTAAACAGACCTCTCAGGAAACAAATGTGGCGAAATTTTGTCACCCTGAAAAACCTTACTCTAAGGATCCAAATTGTAATTCATTCCATGGGAAAAGGATTGATCAATTTTTAAATTTGCACTAGTCCAGACTTAAGGGTCAAATATAAGCGGACAAATAAACGCGCGGAATTGCATGGAAAACTAACCTTCATTGCAACTTAATTGTGTCTAGCTCTAGTGAGATGAAATATTTAACCGTAGATATGGAGTAGGCGTGAGAATGCATTACCCGCCTGGCCTAATAACTAACTTTCAATTTTGACTAGCCTTGTAAAAAGACGGCTTTTGTTCGTTTTAATGTAAGCATGCTTTTTAAAGCCATAGATCTAGCTTAATTGTACATGTTTTCGTGCAATATGACTAATTTAGTTGACTCACCCAACAAAACTATTTTCGCAGTTATAGCTTTCATCTAGAAATTGATTTGGGGAGTAACTACACGATGCCAATTTCTTCACTGTTCATCCGACTTTCTTAAAGGGCCACATTATATGAAATGGAATAAGTTCTAGGGACATCGCGCGACAAAAGCGTGAGAGACCATGGTAAAAACGTACGCTGTTGCGCGTACCTTACACTTTAAGAGCCCTGATGCTGACAACAAAAATAAAAACATCAGAAATGTTTGAACACGGAAACATCAACACGGAAATATCTCGGTAGCTATGAAAATTATGTTTTGAAAATGCCTAATAAAGATCACAGGTCTTTATATAGCTTTTGGCGTGACTTTTCTTATAGTCTCTTTCTATTGGTTGAATATGGTTTTTAATTATTTAAAGATAGTCATTCTGCATGACAAAAGAATTAAAATGGTAAAATGTCCATTTAAAGGCAATGAATCCTCCTTTCTTTCAAATATCAAAACTGACAACAAAATAAAATAATGCTGAAATAAAGCTTGCAAGAAAATAAGATAGTGGGTTTAGCACTGCAAGTTAAGTATTTTACAAGTCAAATAAAACTGTTGGGGAAAAGGAAAGGCCGGTTAAGATGGCATCTGAATGGAATACAGTTATCGATCCGAAGATTTGAATACAAAATATTTAAAAACACAATGTTATCATTTTAGCTCGTTTTCCCTTACCTTACATAATGACTTCAGTTGTTCTACATTTCAATCGACACTAGTCCCTAAAAGATGTAAAAGCGGTGTTATAAAATTAATATAGCGTTTAAATGAGACTTGATTTTTAAGCCTGAGAAAATACAAATTATAGTGCAATTTTTGTATAGGTTCATTTTACCAGCGTATACAACCACACACAACTGGGAACATGATAATAACAGAGACAACATCGGTTCCGTTAAACGTGTCAATGGGAAAATATCCATATAGGACAGATATTGTGCATATCCCACCGCGATATTGACCTAAAGGGAAATAATTTTCTTTTCCTTTCTCTTCGAACGTCATTCGCTGATATGCTTCCCCTGATTAGTGTTCTTTTAAGCCGAAATAACGCACCCGATGCCGGAGATAGCTGTCAACTAGCTACATGGAAAAGCTTTTTAACTCAAAACATCAGCATTCGACAAGTTCAATTAAGATTTTTCAAATAATTTTAAACAATCATTAAGGGACGATCATAAAATGAGTTCGTAAAAAATACCTTGCCATCAAAATTCTGAGAAAAGGCTTTGCTTACTGCTGCAAATTGGAAAGGAAGGAAATGTGTTGGCAAAAACGCGAATTGATTTAAACGCACTTAGTAATGAACTCTTTACATCTCTGTGTTTTGAATTTGCGTAATTACTGACATTTCCACAAGCAGCTGCTACCTCGGGATCAGATAAAAGAAATGGCGAAACATCCATTTACTTGCAAATGAAGACTTCTTTAATTCAATTACTCCATGTGTCCTTGCTTTTATTTCTTTTAGGAAAAACTATCCTCCCAAGGTTTCCTTTTATTTATTTATTTTTATTTTTATATATTTTGTTTTGTCAAATTTAAATGCATATCACTTAAAGGCGTTTGAATAATTATGAGGCATGTCACAATGAGTTTTTGGGCATGGGTGTTAAACAGGAAGATTATGACTACAGTCGAGCTGCACCTGCGTGATGTAGAAAGAACCAGATCCTGAGCTCGACTAGAGCGAATAAATCCGACGTCTTATTATAAGAAGCATGTAAAGAAAAACACTTAGAAAGTGCGAAGTCTGGGGATCACTGTGTTAGTAACTTCGATTTACCAGAATCACACCGAACTTCTTTCTCGACAAGGAGGGCGATGGAAATCCTCTTATCTCCTTAACTGCAAAGTATTAAACATATATTATTGTATGGCTGTCTTGAAGGACTGGGAACTACCGAATTCATGAATTTGATTGGTTGAAATCGATATTGACCGCGGTCTAGATTTTCCCATTTAGACCGGCATCTGGACCGGTTATATTTTGCGGTGAAAAAGTACAAAAATTAAATGTTGACTATTTTCCTCTAAAAACATTTACTTATGGAAGTGCCAAGAAGCCTAATGAGAAAAAAAAGTAAAGAGGACGAGCAAAATTTGGCAGATTTCAGTTCAGCTCATCGCCGTTCGCAAACAAAATGTCAGCTAGTACAAACCAGTTACATTAAACGAATTAAATGTTCTTGTTTGCCATTATAATAAACATCTTGTTAACCGAGCTTAGTCGGTCTGTACGGGAGAATTTCCGTCGGGCAAGATTAAGCTCTTATTAACCGGGCAGGAGGTCTGTATGTCTGTGTGCGAGATACACAACAAAAAAATAGGACTCCAAGCTTCTTTCTTAAACAAGGTCGATTTTATTCACTGTCGTCACGTAGGGTGTGTTATATTTACACAATATTTAAGAATAATGCTTTCTCTTCGTACGTCGACAAAATATCTGCTTTACGTCAGTTTTAATTTACAACTATTTCCAAGAACGTACTGACTGAAAAAGAAATTACATTTCATAACGGCCTAAAATAGTTGCTGTGCATGTTTTCCAACTTAACGACTTGCACAAACCCTAGTTTTAACTTTTATTGTATGTTATTTTAATTCAAAATTTAGCAAGGCATGAATTAGGATTACCGACGACTCTTAATTTTGTACAATTTATAATCCTAAGCTTTTAGAAAGCTATGAACAGTTATCAAGAAAACACTACGATTTTTGTTACTAACAAATATCATTGCCTGGCCTATTCTTTTTGAGTATGTTAAATTGTAAGAACTTGTTTGCACATTAAGATACTATTTTGCACTCACTGATCACTTGTTTTTGCAACGAGAACCTAAATTCCATGTAGATAAATACTACAGCTAAATGTTAAAAGCAATCTACACCAATGTTTCTAATTATGATGTGGTTTAAATTAGTGTTTGGTTTGATTTATTTTCAAACATTTTTTTATTCTTGCGCTTGCTTTTGGATTGTGGTATAATAAACAACAGGCAAAGGAAATCAAATATAAAAAGGGGTTTGAAAATTTTTAAACTAGATCAAAACCCCAACAAGATACATTGACACAAATCCGTCAACACGAAGGCGCACTGTAAAAGAGGGGATCTCTGGGAAGATCAGGTTTAACTTTTTCAATTAAGAGCCAGTAAGACATTAGCAAAAATTAGAGGATAACATGGGATAGTTTTCCTTTCGTCGGTATTTCACATTGAAAAGATTGTTTGTATGCATTTTTTTGTTGTTGTTCATTAGAACACTTCACTTTGGGAAACGGGGAACGCAACCAAACACAAAGTTACCTAAACATAAATATTATCTCAAACGCTGTACATGCGTATGTCAAATGCGTAAAGCTAACATTATAATTCATTATTTAATTTAAACATTAATGATACGAAATTATTTAGGTTTAAAAGCAATGAATGACCCTTATAGTGCGCCTTGGTGTTTGCTCGCGTCCGCCGTTCACTTTCACAATCTTTTTTTTTCTTCAATACTCCACGCATCTTTAAGGTGTACAAGTTTGAAAACATTGAACAATTTTTCCATATATAAGAAGAAGAAAACATGTATGCTAAATAGCACAATTTATAAAAGGAAAAACTTACTCAGATGAGTTGGCGTATTAAAAACTAGTTTACAGCTGACGGTCTGTACCAGAAATAAGAAATTTACAGAACTACTAGCACCGAGTTACCTTCAGTTAGTTTTAGGGCTTGATATTACTAATTCTAGGAAAAAAACACACAGGCAACAACGGTGGCCATTTTCTCTTAAGACGTCCCTACGGCACCGCTGATCTCTTTGAAGATATTCGCCTTAAATTACTTTGAACATTGGTTACGAGAGTACTATTCCTTTGCAGCGTTTTACTCAGATCGCACATCTTTTCTAAACTGTTGTCAACCTTTTACGACAGCGTGAATGTACCATTCCCAGCTTCATTGGAAAAAATTTCTCCATAAGCTGCACCAAGTCCGTATGGCAACAAGGGCCTGCTGACCAGCCTCGATGCAGTTCTGACCACAGTTACGGTGCATGTCAAGAATCAAACCGATCTTTCTTTTTAAAAATGTCCGCCATCTTAGGTCTCGGGGCATCTTTTAATCTATGGAATCCACTAATAAAAGTGCTTTTGATTTCCTGTCCTATCTTGCTACCCGCTGCAAGGCTGTCATACGAAACAGTAAAAAAAAAAATCAGTTCATAAATAATTAAGTGAAAAAAAAATCACCAAAAATAGATGAATACTCATGATACAAACGTCCTGGGACACTTGACGAAGTGCCAACTGGTGACACATTATTTTGACGTGGGAAGTCATTATTCAATTTTCTGGGGGCCCCTTCCCTCCTCCCTTCCCCCCACCCCAATACAATGTTGGAATAGTGGGTCTACTTTGAATGAATCAACATCAACATTGTGTTGCGGGTGGGGAGGGAGAGGCGGACAGAAAGACCATATGTTGGCAAAAGTGCAAAGTGTCCCAAGACTTTTGACCAGGATTGTAGATATTTACTGTGGAAAAGACTTCTGGTCCGCTTTCACTTCACATTCTTTAAGAAGCAGATGAACGGTCTCCTGCCAAAAAGAGAAGAAAATTACTTACAAGTGAAAGTTGATCTTTATAGGAAAACAAAGAAGTCTTACCTCACAGTCCGGTGCCAGGGCCTCGATGTCTTGTTTGACCGCGCGGAGTCCTGGGATGATGTAATCATTTAATACATCAATAGAAATGACTAAAATGGTCAAGGAAAAAAAACAGTAACGACAATAATAATTTTGTTTCACAACGATCGATTTAAAAATCTTTAAAGACCAAAAGTTATAATGTGAAAGTACCACACACATATTACAGTTAGTACTAGTTATGCAAAGCGCTATAAAAGGGTAAAAGGGGAAGGGCAACAATCAAACACTACAGTATCAGGAGAAACAAAATTGACTTGAAACAAAAGTAAAAGCTGCCTAAGCCAGGTGGTCCAAAAACAACACAAAAACGATATCCACGCTAAAACAATGACCATATGTCCATTGCTCCTTCCGCTGCAAGATCTCTTCTTTTCCTGGCACACAATAGTTAATAATTAAATAAAATAGCTGAACGAGGACTTTGACATTGAGGTTTAGGTGGAATGTAGCTACAGACTATATTCATACTCACGAAATACGAAATGTAAAATGAGACCATGAATCGTTTCTTTTTCAGAGTTTTACGCTATAGCGACGAAAACATGTCGAGGATTAAAAAAACAACAAAGGGAAGAGATGTAGTGAAAGGGAAAAAATAAAGCTAAGTAAAAAAGATACAACAGCACGTCAAAGACACGTAAGCTTCCATTAACTCCAGAGCAATCTCCCTCCGCCTGTCTTCGTCTGGTGATTGGTTGTTTATCGTTGCCATTACGACCAGCCTCGGTAAGAGAACTAGAGGGAAAACAACAGCAGGAGGTTCTAAATTGTAAATTGAACTGCAGATTAACGTAGGGAGTCAACGTCCTAGAAAAGTCGTGGAGAATAGGTACACGTTTTCAGCCAAAATCACATGGGAAACCACGCACGCGTGGCCAATGATTGGTCGATGAATGTTTTTTTTTTTGTTGGGGGGGGGGGGGGGGGCCGCGGGGGATAACACACCAATCATACATAAAGCTTATGCTTGAGGCCCAAACGATTCCAGGTATTCAATGTTAAGCTGGTGTTAAGTCCCCACAGACCGGTTTCTAAGCCTCGTGTTTGTACGATGCCACCTTCCCTGAGACTGCTTTAGATTGGACAGATTTGTTTCGGGTCGAGTATATACTGACAGAAAAACAATCAAACAGCAGCATTCAAGCTTTGCTTCTACGCTACCTTCATCCCTAAAATGCGGTTCCGCATGAGGTGCCACTTTGCCAAATGTTCTGATCATTGTAGCCTGAAGTTCATGTTGATCTTTGTATTGCGGGTCTTCAAGAAATGACTGGAACTGCACGTAAACTTTCTCTAATATCTGACCAAAGTAAACAAAACCTTGATTAATATGTTCCTATTCTCGTAACCTTTCTTGCCCCATTGACAGGTGTGGGACGAGGTCCATGAAAAAAGAGACGGTTGCATACTTGAAGAGTATCTCTTACCGTTTTATCTGTAACATTTTCTACTATTGCACCAAATGCAGGAATAGCTGCCGTCCTTACTGACCTGCAAATGATACAATTTTAACATATCAAAATTATTTTTTAGTGCAAAAGGAAAACATACGTTGCGAACCACTGAGAGTTAAAGATCCCCGGTTAAACTTACATTTGCGAATCTGAAGCTAATGTTACTAGGGCTGGCAGAACCTTTCTGCTAATTAAATCCAGATCAACACCTTTCAATAAAACCTGAAAAAGAAAAATGTCAATGTTACGCAGCACACAACACTGCGCAGGCTTCGACAAGTGTTTAAAAAAAGAACAAGGATTGTCAAAACTAGGGAAATCTGAAGAGGAATCAAAAACAGAAAATTAAATATTTTTAACTTGCGCTAACTTACCGTGAATAATGGAGCTGCACAGCAGCGAACAGACGCATTGGAGTGCACAACAATCTCCCACAGAACACCAATAAGAATTTGATGACACCGGGACGAAGTACTGAAATAAAAATAACATGAACAGTATTAATTACTTCACTTTAACAGAAACTGGCATGGGAACCCCAGAACTCATGGTTTAAGCTAATTTTCATTTTTGTTTACAATAAAATTGTTGCAGTCTCTCTGATACTTGTTCTGTTTGGTTGAGTAAGTAATGGTCCTTATTTAAGGTTACCGTATACCTTCAGGGGTGTCTCGCGTGCAAGCGATGTAGCGCGTCCGGTTTAAACTGGAGATACCTAAACCCCTATATCAAATTAAAGCTTATAGAGCTGGCTATCAAACTATACCAAGAATTTTGAAATAAAATGAATTGTCCAATTTTTCACGACCACTAAATGCGAGCGCCCGAATCACCTTTCGAAAGCTACAAGTCAAAGCGAATTTTGTTTTTCGCCAATTTAATTTTTTCCTCGGTTTCAGGACCCAAAGCGCTAAAAAAAAACGTGTCTGCGTTTTGCCATATTCAATTGCAGTAAAAAGTTACAGGACTTTTTCGAAATAGGATTAAAAAAATGTGGAGTGATCGTGGAAAAATCGCTCTCAAAAAAAAAGTATTTCGAAATTAACAATTCGCAGATACGTTTTTCTAGTTTATATGTTAAACTAGCTACTGTCCAAATTTGAGGGCAATTGAACAAATTCTCTTTGACTTGTAGCTCTTTAAAGTGTCTCCTTCTAAGAAAAATATTGTTTCGAGAAAACAGCGCTGAAAAAATTTTCTTGCTCCGCAAACAAACTCCGCCCAGAAACACATTCAACTGGGTTCTTACATAATTGAGCCAATCAGCGCTTGGAAAGTTTACTTCCGTTCGCCTCCTGGTGAAATCTACGCGCGCAATCTTCGGACAACCCTGCTGTTTCGCATTACGCTCAAACCGGAGACATTTCTTTTGCTGCTAGTCTTTTTTTCTTGAAGCTAATGTAGCAAAATGGGAAAGACAAGAAAGAGAACGACCGCTAGAAAGCAGGCTAAAGCGGCTGGGCGGAAAAAACAAGAAAAGGAAAACGCGGCAGCTTTAAATGAACCGATAAACTCTAGAGAGAGAATGATTATGGCGATGGCAGAAATCGGGTATGTTTCACTTTGTCCTTTTTATGATAATAATAGTAATATTCTGCTGTTGATAGAAATAATTTTGATTGATAAGAAAGCCTTTCAAGTCTAATATCACTGCCGTATTTGTAGGATGAACAAACATCCAGCAATCGAACCATTCGTTCATGCGAAATGGCAAGAACTGTTTCGTTTATTTTTGACAGATTCGACGGAAAATTTTTCGCTGATATGTTGGAGAAAAGCACTTCGGATCGGATGAAAAGAGGCAAGCCAGCCAGAAAGAACAGGTACTATCATTACTGTTCTTGGGCGCACGCGCTAATGGTAAGTAATCAGAATTCTACGTGGAGGTACGTAGACTGAAATAATCCTGTCTTGGACTGCCCACAATTTTTTATGATTTAATTTGTGATTTCAATTATCCTTAATTTTCAGCGCAACGAAATTGGACCTGAGAATGCCGAGTATGCCTTTCCAGAGCTGGTACTCAATTTTATCAGACATCTGGTACCAGGCAACATAAAGGGCGAGATTCGCGAGGTAAGTCAGTTATTTAGTGCATTTGTTTTGTTGTTGTTTGTAAATTAAATTTGTCCATTCAAACTGAACGCTGAGTACACGTTGAAGATGTTGCTGGATGCTTTCCTTTTTTCATTCGTTTGTGCAGGCACACGACGGTCAAAAGTAATTTGATGTAACTCACATACTTTGGGATGTTTGGGCTCCCCTCTAATTTGATTCTTTGAATTCATTACATTATATGATAGCACATATCTTTCTGTCTATTCAGGATGCCTTCCAAGTAAACCTACAAGACTTCTGCAGGATCATGGAAATGAGGGAACTAAATGCCTGATAAAACATGTCAAATAATTAAAGTAAAATTTTATCATGTCCAAAGGAGACAATTCTTTATTTAGGGACTTTTTAAATTTGTGAGCTTGTGTTATTCATTTTACAGTTATATGGAATTTAAAATAAAAGAACCTTCCTTTCTTGACCTTGAATGTCTAGAATATGACCACACATACAAAGACTGGATATACTGATTGAGAACCTTTTCTAATAATCAGTCAAAGAAATAAACAGATTTAATTAAAAAAAGGTGGCATTTATGTATCATTATTAACTGGAACGTTCTCTCCATAGCAGATTCTCCTTGTCCCTTTTGATACTTAGTTAGAAGCAAAATAGTTAACAATTTTTCCTCCTCTTACAAGGGCCATTGTGGAAATATCAAACAATAATAATATTATAATTTATACAAACATTCACATGTGATAGGCAATGCCTGAAGTGGCACATTGGTTAATACTCTGTACAGCAAAGAGAGATGTACAGCTGTTTCTAAAGAACCTTGAAAGATGTTTCATGACGTTCCGTTTACAAGTCAATTACTTCTATTTGGCAAACGAGGGTTAACATATATATTCTTAACGTCATGGCTAGGCAATTATACCCATAGACACATAGTCACAGTTCCATTACTACAGCTGAATTGCTACGGCACAAGATCATCAGTGCTGCATGTTGAAATCACACAATGCTGCACTGTGGAATTGTTTTAGTGAGATTCCCTTCAGTTGAGTGATGCTTAGGGTTTATGTGTTGTGGAAGGCCTGGGAGCAGTACATGGTTCCCTCCTGGTGGACAAATGCATCCTGCTTTTTCACCTTTTGCCTTTTCCTTTTTTTTCTTTGATCCTTCTCCGCTTGGCGTTCCTTGTAATCACTTCCACACATACGGTCTTGGTCAATTTGCTTCCATCCCATAGTCATATTTGGTGTAACAGTAATCCCTATGGCTGGACATAATCTTGAGTATGTGGAATGTGCTCCAGCATTGAAAAGTAAAACACTTAGGCATACTGCTAAGTATGTCTCCTGTGGTGAGACATACTGTTCCTTGGGTGCCAGTGACCATGTCACATGGTGAAGCGACTCATTTCTATTTTGACTTAAGCATCGTTCACAAGCAGCCAAAAAAGACTCACTGCTGAGTTTGTCAAACACGGGCTGGATCACTTCAACTACTGCAGGTGGAATTGGATCTTTGATGGGCTGATGTGTGTTGGTGTTACAAGCAATGTCTTTCTGGAAGCTACACCAGGACTTTTTACCGGTAGGACAGTCCTCATGTTGGAGGTTCTCTGGGGTGCTGGAGTAGTGTTTCAAGATAGCTCTTGTAGCTTGGGCCATTTCCTTTGCATTCCCCTTATTTTTTCTCAACGCCATTCCATAAAAGTTCCGCATGGTATCAATTCTGGTACTTGTCAGTCTTCCCTTGCCACTTATACCTTTGCCATCTGAGAGCTTTTGTCCTGTTAGAAGATTGATATGCATCAGAATCTTTTCTTGAATCAAGTAAACATTTGCTTCCATACAGCCCAGGAGATGGAATAGAGGTTATAATATCCTTACAGTGTTGATTACGCTCGAAAAGAACTTCATGGAAATAAAAAATAAAACAGCAAAAAGAAAAATTACATTGTTTATAAAAAACAAATCTTTCTCTGGGAGAGCTTATAAGCAATCAGTAAGAGTTAAAATTTTTCCCACATCTCTAACACTAAAGAGCTTTAGTTATGTTTCTCACTGTTCAAGATAATTTGGGCTTACCCTTGTACTTTTGCACAATCGTCCTCAGGTTTGATCCCATTCTCTTTGTAACATGAGCAATGCACTCTTCTTTTTCAATTTCAACAGCAGGACCATATGGTTTTGCATACTGCACTCTTGCGTAGCTTTTACTGTCTCCGTCACCCACGTATGGCATGTAACGAAGTTTTCGCTTTTCTTCTGACCTAAGGTACATCTTTAATGCTCCTTCTGCTTCCATGGCCTACAGATAAGAGAGATGACAGAAACAAATAAGACAATATAATTCTATTCCCTGTTATATAATACTATTATATCCGTGGCACCTTACACTATTAGCCCAATGGAGCATTCTTTTAAGCGCATAAAACCCCTGACAGAGAATATGCCACATTTAAAAAGGAGTCAATTTACATGCAAGCCTGGGGGGGTGGGGGGGTGGGGGGGGTGGGGGTACTCCCTTTTATGGGCTATATAGGTATGTGCGGCGCCAAAGGGTTTAGTTTTTCATCCGTTTTGGTCATAAATGGGGTATCGATTTGGCCATTTTGGTCTTAAATGGAGTATGGTTTTTGCACTCTAGTCTTGAGTTGGGTATGTTTTTTAGAAGAAGCTACGATTTCATCATTATCGATGAGACCATAAACAGAAGCCCTTCAAAAATTATGTTTAGGGCAACTGTGGCAGCCGCAACGGTCATAAATAGGGTATCGCATTTTTGGTCTGGTCATAAATAGGGTAGGGAAAATCGCAGATTTTGGTCATAAATAGGGTAAAGATTTTGGGAAGCGGGCCGCACACCCCCACCAAAATTTTCTGGGAGTTTTCTGCTGCATGCAATCACAGTACAAATGGAACACTTACCGCTGCACTTCCGTCATGATTCTGAAAACAGTTTTCGTCATGACGAAGATACCACTCAAGAAATTCACGTCTGGAAATCTTGCCATTGTTTCTCTTCTCCTCCATTTTGGAGCATTCACTGCACGAACTACTTAAATAAACAACGTCCACAACCTTTCCAGTTTCAACCGATATTGCAGCAACAATTCCATCGCGCGCTGACCAGCCTCTGCTGCTCCACGAACCATCCAAACTGGCACCAGCATTCACAACTTTTTCCCTCAGTTCTTCGTCCGAACAGTCTTCGATATCTCCAACGTCCCTCAACAGCTTCTTAACTTCAAAGGCGGCCTCATTTAGTTCTTCTTCGAGCAGGGTTTCTGCAGCTTTCAAAATCGCTTGGATGTGCCGCGACCAGGGTTGTTTGCAGACGGGATCTGGTAGATTGACAATGCTGCAAAACCTTTGAGCGGCGGAGTAACCACGACCAATTGACCGAAAGGCCAAAACGATTGCACGGTTCAACTCATAAAATCGCGAACTCTTTTGTGAGGTGTGAAAACGTTTTGGATACTTATGAAATTTACAATCGACGCGTTTGCACTGAAGAATCCAAATCTGTCCCTGGCCGTTTCTTGAACTTTTGTCTTCAAGGAGTTGAAGTTCTCCGGTTTTACAGTCTCTGCAGATGGCAGATTCTTTCAGAGCATCTTGCAGCAACTGTGCATCGATAATATTCAGTGAGTCCGACGTATGATCGTTATCGCATTCATCAGAAGAGTCACTGCAGTCAGCAGCACTTTCATCGCTATCAAGTTCCCAAAACGATACAGTGCCTTTCTCAGCTCTCGACTCGATCTTTTGCCGGCTAGAACCCATAGCCGTAGCTTCAAACTCGGAGTCGGAATCGTCAGACCATTCCTGCTGATAGTACGACCCTTTATCTGACGCCGCAAGGCCAAGTTTCGCTTGTTCGTTCATTGCTGCATTTTCATTTTTGGTTCGCTTCTTTCGCTTCTTCGAACTTGTCCACGGACATTTCCGTGGTCCAGGTTTATTCATAACTATAACTAAAAAGAATTATACTCATGGAAGATGCTTAGCGGCTGATCAACTAAGTAGCCAATTCGTGGCATCTGTATAATTCCCGCGAAAGTCGTCTCGGTTGATTGCACAACGTCATTGAGCTGTCAATCAAAAGGGAAACTTTTACTTCCGGCGAAAACGTGAAACCGCGATTTCTCCGCCAATATTTAGCCTTTTTCAATAATTTTTTTTTTAAATTAGAGATCACATTTCGACCGATATTTTGACCCAAAAATCCAGATTTGAAGAAAATTGTCCATCTGAAGGTATACGGTAACCTTAAACAAAATAGAATTCAAAACATCTGTCTGAATTAACAATTCAATACAATAAAAAGGTAATAAGAAAGTAAAAATAAACGCAATGCGATAAAATCTAAGTAGGATCAATAGAAATGACTTAATGTTATGAGTATTATTAAATAAAGTTTAAAAGGCATCCATTTACAGCACGCGGCATGATTTTTGCTTTGAACTATTCGTACAAGTCAGCGATGCGAAATCGTTAAAACATTCGACAATCAATTCAAATTTGCCCTCTTCTACCAATACGAGAAATAAAGTTTAAAATGGTTCACTTTACTCCAGTAGAGAAAAACTTATTTCAAAGGAGCTACGTCACGGTTTGCGCATGCGCATGTTTTTTAATCCGTGTTAATCTTCCATCCTTGTTCCTTTAAGGTTTACTCTTATCTCTTTGGTGTTTTTCTATCTTAGTAAACTACTATTTTCAGGTGTTCTTCAGTTTAAAGGTAAAGTTGTGCGTGGTCAAAATGACATAAAATACCGTGACTGAGCTCCTTTAAATGCAGACCTCACTCACCTTAATTCCTGGTACATTATTAGTGGACCATCGAGTGGAGCCGAGGCTTCCGCCAGTGCAATTACCGAATGACGTAGCAGTGACGTCAATTCAGACATATCTTCCTCCTAATAAGGACATGACATAACGTATAAGAATCCTTACTATACAAACAGATACCTGATACCAGGCTAAGACTGACACAAATAAATATGAAGACACAGGTTTTTGTTATGATACCCCCCCACCCCCTTAACTCAACTAAAGCTTACCGCATCGAAGCAGCCCAGGACTCCAGCGGCCAGAACAGGAAGAGAAGCACTGGATAGGAGACGTTCTCGTCTTTCTAAAAACCAGGAAAGTACATTTTACAATACCATAACATCAACTGAAATATGCTTTATAAGAAACAATATAAAGATTCAGATTTTGTGACATTTGCAAGACGACTGAATTTAAAAGAAATAAATGGGTTTCCAAAGCAACTCCAATATGGACCGCCATACTCACCGTCTTTCAAAGCAAGAACATTTAGTCTTTCCATACAAAATGGTTTTATCTGCAAACACAAGTGACAAGTTGAGCAACCCTTTTTCGCTAGAAAATTACGGTCAGTTTAACAAATAAACAATAAACAGGTTGTGCAAAAAGTCGTCTTCATTCTCTTTGAAACTAACCGTGCATGAAAATGAAAATAGTACGCTCTCATTTGTTTGCAACGACGCTCCTTAATAGTTTTTTTTTTTTTTTTTTTTTTTTTTGCAGTCAATTCTCACCTTTTTATCTGAGTATGGTTTCCCAAAAGTGATGCACAATGAACGAAAAAGTGAAATCAGCTGCTGTACACTATCTGTCAAGGACACATCGACTTTTCCTACAAAAGCAAAAAGGGTTATTTGGTACATTCCTTTGACACAGAGAAAACAAGAATACCTTTCTTATGCAAAATACAAGATACAAATGTACTCACCTACAATTTCACAGAGATTTGGTAAACTGCGAAAAGAAAAAGAACCTTTTTGCTCAATCGGTAAAAGAGAACAGCGAATTTTGATTTAAAAACACAATAGCCTTTCCCAGCTCTATTTTATGGTTTACCTCAGTCACTCTCTACGGATCCTTTTAATATTTTGTTATAATATGTCACAATTTTGCTCATGCTTCTGTTGTTTTCAGTGGCAATGACAAACAGTGATACTAAAGATTGCTTTTTTTTGTAGATCAACTTATTTGAACATTGTTTGTAAAAGAGTGTACAAGAGTTGACAATTGAGAATGAGGTTGAGAACGGCATCCGACCGCGGTCAATTCGCGGCAGACAAGTTCCGTATGGACCTAGACGCGGTATTACCGCATCCCTGTAAACCAATACTCCCAGGTGGCGAGCAAACTAATGTAACCTTTTTTCAGATCCACTTACCATTCATAATGGACCCAAGACAGACTTTCCCATGAATCAAAGTGATCCTCAGACACGTGTTTATCAAATCGGCGAACATGGAAGGCGACTGTCTGGTTCCCGCCAAAAATCGTCTCGATATCGGTCAGCGGCGATGATGGTGGTAAAAATCTATCTGGAGCAACTAGTGAAAAGAAATCAACAGTTCATTACTTCTATACTTAGTCTTTCGTTTTGGTACTGGTATAGAAAACGATAGCAAATACCTGGCACGTTATAGCGTTCAACATCTTCAGGTTTTTTGGCAAATGGCGCTAAATAAAAGAAACAGAAAGTAGGGAGAAGAGGTTGAAAAAACATGGAAGTAAAAGTCCGGAAAGAGGGTGTTAAGTTGCTCACTGTTTCAGTACACGAGTGTTCTATAGGACGTAATTAAGTAAAATTATTTCTGTAACTTATGTGTTCTCATGGTATAACAGCAAGCAAAGACGCCTCCAAAAGCACTTAAACAAAGGCATTTGTTCTTCAAGTCGACCATCTTAATGCGAAAAACAAACAAAACTTTATCAGGTGAGGTTCACAAACAACTGACGCAACATGGAGCCTTGAGGGATGTCAATGGCTCTCGGTAAATCCATAAAACAAGACGTGTTTCCATGTTACCCCTTACCTGTCCGTAGAACTGATGCAAACAGCGCTGGAATAAGCGACTTGATGACCTGAATACAGCGAGGAAGTCTGGTCTGAATGGTTTCTAATGTCTTGTGTACTTTCTCGATACCGTCCGATTCATTGGCTAGTTCTTGAACTTGTTCAAGATCCTATATCAGAAAGAGCATTAACAAACGCTTAGTAACTGCAAAAACGTGTCGCGATTTTGAACGAAGCCTTTATTGAAAAAAGTCAGACTCTTTACAATAAAATCACTACTGGAGACAATGTAAATGTAAAATGTAAAAGTAAATCTCATTTACAGTGTTCATGCACTTAGCTATACAAGCAGCAAGCTTAGCTAGTTTACAGGCACGCCACTAAAACAAACTGAAGGAAACAAATATTTCAAATAAAGGTAACACAGTTAAAAATTCCAACTGGCAGAGGCAGACCAGTTAGCTATTTACAAAGTGTGACCGAGGATTTGAACTCGGGACTACCGAGAAACAAATCCCGCTAATGGCAGGGTAGAGGCCTTGAACCCGGGACCTGCGGATTACAACACCAGCGCCCTAAACCACTCGGCATGCAACAAAACTACCAGTTACAATCGTATTTAAAACGTTAATATCACTTTCAAATTTTAAAACAATATTTCACTTGAAAGTACAGTATAAACAAAGCATCGTGTAATTACTAAACAACATTTTCTTGAGTAACACACAAGCGCCGAAAGAAACTCCTGCTTAATAGCAAAAAATAAATTGTTTGCTTGAAAAAACTAACTTGACACTCCATGTGCATTTATATGACGTTTACACCTGATAGTATATCAGGCGCTTCTTCCCATGGCGGTGTATGAACAATAACTTTACAAGGAATGGTGACGATGGAAAAAAATGCACGTAGTGCAATAAATAACTTAACTCACCTTGATAGAATTTTCCAAGTTAGAGATAAGCGACGTAAAAAGATGAGACTCTATTCTACCAAGATCCTGAGCCCATGTGGCAAAGGACGATAAGAACACTTCCATGGAGGTTTTGGACACTTTTTCCGACACGTCAAATAAGGTTTCTACCAGAAGTTCATACGCCTAGAGAAAAAGAAATGCATTAACATCACTTAAGTCGCTTAAGAGTATGTGCTTAAGCTTAGCAGACATTTTTTAAGCCGGCAAACTAGATAGGGTAAAAATGATCGCTTATCGTTACCCTTGCAAGAACGGACAGTTGACGGGGGACAGCGGGTTTCATCAAAAGGTCTTAGAAACTAAACTTGCTAAAAAAAAAAAAAACACCTCAGAAGTAAAAACCTGCAAGTAAACACCTATATTTTTTGAAGTCTGGCAAAATAGGTTCTTGTATTTTGGGGTAGTTATTGGCAATTTAGGCTAAGTAGGTTCTTTATTAGGTTCGTAATTTGTATGAAGGAGATATAGTTGTTGAATACCAGAAAAATAAATACAGTATTTATTTACAACTGTATTAGGTATTTTCTCGTCATATAAATTTGCCATCTCAAAGTCACACTTCCTTGGTTAAAATGTTTATCATCATTTAACTGTAACCCACATATAAGAATTTGCCTGATCTTGCTTGGTTAAACAGGTTCTTATATTTTGGGGTATCAAATTTCTGCCAGCATGTTCTTAAATCACTAGGTTCTTTCGCGCGGGGTTTTTACTCTATTACCTGCTCATATTTATCCACGTTTTCTATAAAGGCCACCACTAGTGCCAGACTCTTAGTGACCGCTTCTCGGACAGCCTCGTTTCGATCGTCGCTAAGCATTTGTTTCAACATGGACCATACTAAAGAACTACGAATATAATCCTAGAAAGACGAAAACAACACGATAAGGACCATTCTTAGCAACTAGGATAAGTTAGGATACTATAATATCAATATCTGGCAGAGATGAAAAACATAGGAACATTTTTTGGAAGTCTGTTAACAAATACAAAGTTATCTTTTCTCAGAGTCGTATTCGTAAACACAAACTGTAAGTCAGTTTTTATTTACCGGTAAGTAAGGCGCTAATCCGCCACAAGCCTCCGCAACAAGGAGTCTTCTTTCCACGTATTTGTGGCCGATCTGCAAAAAAGACAAAACTTATCACGTCTTTTAATTCAGTTTTATTCTACAAGAGGCTCTGTGAGTTCAGTTAGAAACTGTAACCACTAAAGACGACCCAGTTAGCAATAGTGAACCAGAGATTTCATTAAAGGCTGGGCACAGGGTAAATTGACCGACTGTTAGGATGACTTTGCCCACCTGGTTTGAACATCTAGAGGGAAAAAGCCCGCCTGTCAAAACCCTGGTATTCAATATGACAATTAATACCTCTTACCTGTTCCCACCATTGTGGTAAAAGCTCGGCCTCGATCCGTGTTGATCCCACGACCTGCGCAAAAGCGGCGCAACCACTCATGATCATCTGCCTATGTCATCACCACAACAAAGCAAAGGCTTGATTAGTTATTAACGGATTAAGCACCACAGCAGTGTAACAGGGCAAACGCAAGGAATTAAACCACCGCTGCATTAGCATCAACCCGACTACCAGGCGTTCAATTGAGGCGCAGCCCAAAAAAACGGCGGGCGAGATAAAGAGAGAGGGGCTTGGTGCGAGGAGCGAACGCCTTCCCGCGACGTCCGTCTCGCCTATAATTATTTTCGTGGGTTAAGTTTAGCGCGGCGCCCCAACTAACGGGACGCCTGTATTGTGCCATCACTGCAGCCGTCATCTTTCGAAAACAAATGAAACTGCCATCGCGATCATGATAATGGCATGTTTTACATGTATCTGTTAAGAAGCACCTTCTTTATACCTCTGATCTTCATCTGGTCGCTTAATGAGATTAAACAACATGTGAAGAAGATTGTCTCTTTCTTTAGCTTCCGGGTGGTGAATAGCTGAACACAGAATGACTGGAATTAATTCCTGGACAAAAAAAAATATATAACAAAAAAAATTGTTATCAAATTGACTACGAAGCCATTATACCGTCTGTATACTGTATATTCACTTGTGAAAGAAGATGAATTCGGGGACAGAGCAGTTTTGCATGATGTTTTGCACCGGTCTTAAAATAATTACTTAACACCTTTTTTGTTGACATTCCTAGAGTTAGAGAGAGTAAACTCTGCTGTCGTTGCTTTCTTTTTCTTTTCGGTTCGACGCGCAATGTTTATTAGTTTTTCAACGTGAGGGAAAGCACCTAGGTATAATGCTGTTACAACAAAGGTTGTCTCACAAAAGCGTAAAGGCGTAAGTGAGAATGCCGAATAGCGATTGGTATTATGGATAGTGATAGTTTATAGTTTCTTCGTTGAGATTTACGGTGTTTCAGCAAAAAGAACCTAAGAGAAAGCACGAATACACGTGTTTGTGCTGTTTCCTCCTATCACGCTAAAACACCTTGAGTTTCAATCCACCATTATCCATAATACCTTTCGATATTGAAGTGTACGTTTATACGCTTTTGTTGGACAACCTTTCTCGAAGCAGTTCTACAGTATACACGGCTTCTGTTATTTCTTACCTCTCTTTTATTCAACAGCACATTAGGTACAATGTGAGGCAAACATCTCGCAAGAATCAACACAACGTTCTCGTCGGCATTGGAAAGCTTGCAAACCTTCAACAGAACAAACACTATAGTGAACAGAACAAATAGGTAACATAGAGGATCTACTACACTTGTACGACAGTTAAACGGAGACTTCCTTCTAGTGAGAGATTCGTTACCGAAAGAATCGTTATCACGAGACCTGTTACCGCGACATTCGTTACCGCGAGACTCGTTACACTCCGCGAGGTTTGTTATACCGCCTGAAGCTGAAGATGTTTTTTTTTTTTTTTTTTTTTTTTTTTTGTAGCAAAAGCGCCACTTCGCTTATAGTTTGAAAGTGCCATGACTTACCTCATTGGAAAGCCTGTTCTCTAACTGCACATGCGTAAAGGACAGTAGTGCCTCTCTAAAGGATGATGACGTCACTCTGAAAGGAAAATTAAACTTGCCGTAAGAAAGAGAACATTTACGCAACACAGAAACTCAAATGGAAAGCAGATCTCGGGGATGAGGGTTAACGTAATCGCCATTCCCAACTTCAACTGTCGCACTAGCACCTTGCAAGGTTATGTCTCTTGAACCCCGTGGTTTCGTCGCGTAAACTTCACAGTTTTAGCTCATGAACCACTTGGTTTTGTCGGGTGTTTAACGCCAGCGTTAAACCACGCGGGGTTCGCCTCGTCTTATCCCATGTATTGCGCGCTTACGTCGCTACAGTTCATTTGTGCCTATTATAATTTCCAAATTATGTTAGTCGTAACTGTACCTAGATGACATCTTCTCCTTCTCTGCATTCTCGTTCGCCGGTGATGATGGCGGTATAGGGCTAACTTGAGGGCTGTCGCGCTAAGAAAAAAAAAAGACTTTAGGCGAATGGGCAGATAGAACCTACTCGCTAAAACTAAATAACAATGTATTCTCTCTTCTTTGCTGCAAGTTACATGTGTAGAATATAGATATGAGGTATTGAAACTTCCTGTTCGTTGAGAATGGAAAATCTAGTACAAACATTTGTATTACACGTAGGTGAAAAGACAAAAAACGTCCTGTCCTCAGTACTGTACAGGAATCTGCGTGTTTACTTTGTAAAAAAGAACTGAGAAGCGTGATTGCTGGTCTTGGACACCAGATCCTTACAAGAAATAACTTGAGTTGTACAGTAGTAAGTGCAAACGGGGAAGGGGTCGGGGAAGGGGTCGGGGAAGGGGTCGGGGAAGGGGTCGGGGATAGGAAAACGCGAGAAAGAAGGAAAAGAAACGCTTGCTTAACGTTCCTCCTCACTTCCACCCAACATTCTACCGCCCCGAAAATCAGCAGCTAGCAAGAGCTCACCCTCTCTTGTGTCACCGAAGACTCTATGCTGTCATCAGCAGGATTTCCTTGATCAAATTCAGCGTCAGCTAATCTCGTCGTTTCATTCTGCCCATCAACACACTCTTTACTTCCATCGACTTCTTCTTTACTGTCTGACTCAATCTCAGTATGTTCGTCAATCTCATCACTAACATTGGGTGCCTCGTTACTGTTGTCACTGGCGTTTACAATCTCTGCTGATGATTCACTCGTGGGTGTTACCACATCGTCTGTACTTGTCTCAAATAAACCAGTGTTTTGTACAAGGCTTCTAGAAGCATTCTCAGATGGTCGTGGTGAGTCAGCGATTTCCTTCACTTCACTGCCAACGATAAAAGTAAAGCAGTTCGCCCAATCATGAAGGTTTAAATAAATAGAACGTTGAACAAAGTAATGTTAATTATAATAAGTAAAGATACATGCATACTGCTGAATATCTCTTATAAGAAAAAAAGAAAAACCATCAGGCACTGGCGAAAACCACACAGATACAGAGGGAAGATGACTAGTGCACTGTTGCTGTTGTTACTGTTGTTGTTGTTGTTGTTGTTGTTGTTGTTGTTGTTGTTGTTTGAGCTTCCTGATCGTATTTAGACTGCTCCGGCAAACAAGCCTTTATAAGAGGAGTTTTCGTCCATTTGCCAGGTAGTCATATCAACTCTCAAAGTTGCCCAACTTGTTTGGCTTTGTTTGTTGATAACCATGGAGAGTGGAGCAAACATCTCACTGAAAATCCCTTCCTTCATTTCTCTCGCAGTCTTTTGCTTGTTTGTTTTAACTTTCACAGGGGCTGCTGCTTGTATTCAAAAGATTTTTCCTGTTCCACTTCAACTGAACATCGTGAGTAAGTTCACAAGACTTAGTATAAACGCACCTTCTAAGAACTTAACCAAATTCTATGTAGGAATTTAAGCAGGTAGTCAAGAAGTCTGATTGGCACGGTAAAACCCCACTCCTTTGTGCTTTCAGCATGATTTTTTTTACGTGTTATCAAGTTTCATCGAGGAGAAGATTAGTATAGAAAATATGGGATAAATTGAGAATTCAGTTTTTGTGATAACTTAAAACCTTTTACATATCTATTGAAGAATAAATCTCTTTAAACACTTTCAGTTACACATGGATATTACTCATTATAAATGTTACCTTTCTAGTTTTTCCACAGTTTCATTTAGTGTATGGTTCTCATATTTTAATTCTCCTATTTCTTCTTGAAGTCGTTTACACTCCTCTTGTAAATTGGCATATTCTTCCTCCAGGTTTGCTTTTTCTTCCTTCACCGATTTTAACACCAGCATGACCTCAGGCACAGTATGGTGTCCATAGTCTCTGTAGAGATGCAGTAAATCTGGAGGCTTTGCAGTGTTCAGACCAACATCATCCCAGTCTTCAAAGTCCTGGAAATATGTGCAATATAAATAAACATAAAAATAAACATTATTATAATCTACGACCAAGAAAATTATTTCTGTCATTGTGATTGGCTGACAGCAGGCCAATTTATTGTTAATTTTTCATTTGCACTGCAGTGCAATTTTATGTGCAAAAGTTAGTAATTTTTCTCAGTTGTCTGATAAATGAGCAATTGTATGAAAGCTCACAAGCAATTAGGAAATTATCACTGCAAGTGAAGTTTGAAAATTCTTTGAAAATTGCACCCGCCTACAATGTAAGAGCTCATGCAATTTTGAGAAAATTTTCTAATATCATCCTTAATTCGCTTGCATTCACACAATTATTTTTTAATACTAGATAAAACAATCATACAATTCTACAAAGAAAAACATACAATACATAAAAATTAATGAATACGTGGAACAAACCTGATCAGCATTTTCATCAGAGAAAGTTACAGATGTCATCCGGTAGCCATTCTTCAATAAGTACTCATTAACCAGGAAATTCAATGCTCGCTTTTCATGTGGCCTCAGGGACTCCTGATAAAACAGCACAAAACTTTGTTCAATTCACACTGAGGAAGCAATTCTGTTACTGGGCTACTGTTCCATAATTACATGTACATAACAATCAAGAACCATCTGTTGCCTTACCCCGCCAGATAGATGTTCACTCTCTGCCTGATCACCCTGGATGCCCTCAAGGGCTGGAGTCTCAGTTTCTAAAATGGAATTTAAAAAAGTTACAGTTCAAGTTACAGGTGCAATAAAGAATCCTAGATAGATGGTGATATATTGAGTGGTTAAATACATTTCTACTCTTTTCAGCATCATAAAACCTGAAGGTACACATTTTTTCGGTGATTATCCCAAAGAGGAAATCCTATTAATAATTTGCAAAGCTCAGAGCCACTTTCAAATGAACATCATCGAACTAAAACCCTTGTGGCCAGTCATAATGGAGTCAGACGATACAATACAATACTTTATTTAACATGGGCTTTACACTTAGCAAATCACCTATTTTACAGATAATCAATGGCCCTAGTATATTCTAAAAATTAAGACTAAAAATGTACAATAATTGATCGTATATGACTATAAATGCAGAGAACAAAAAAATCTAGAGAATAAATTTACAATACATTGCGACATCAGTTAAACTTAAGCGATCAAATTTTGTTGTTCACTTATAAGACAACCCAGTGAACCAATCAAAACTCGAAGCAAATGCATGTAGCCAAGACAAAACATGAATGAGTCATGACTGCTAAACATAACAAAGTAAAACCAAAGCAAATCAATTAACTTTCATTACTAAAGTAGAAATCCCTGTAAGACCTGTTTGAAGTCTATATCCTGTATTGTACATATGATGTGAGTAGGATGGATGTGATTTATAGCATTGCAGCACACAACATGCATCAGAATAATGTAACGAATTTCGAAATACTGTTTTCCTAAACTATCTGAAATTCATCAGATTTACCAGTTGCTTCTGTCAGAGATCCCCTCAAAGCTTTAATTGTCTCATGGGCCTTCCTCAATTCAAATTCCAAAACTGAAATCAAAATATGAAACAGCCAGTTTGTGATAAATTAGTCGTCAAAACATGATTAATGGTAATTTTAATAACTGAGACGAATGTAATTGGCTGCCAGCATATGCACTCATTGGGTGACAGAGAGATGGGGTTGTCATTTAGGGCACTAGACTCAGGATCAATCTAGCTCTGGCTGGAAGCATTAGCGTGTGGTACTATATCTTAATACTTTACTACCATAGTGCCCAGTGGCAGATTCAGACCTTGAGCTAAGGGGGGAGAGCATTTTTGTTTTGTTTTGTTTTGTTTTGGTTTGGTTTTTTTTGCTTGCCCTATTGACTTTTCTTCCTTCCTTCTTTTTTTTTTACCCAAAATAAGGGGGGGTGGGTCCCTGCCCCTCCTAGATCTGCCACTGATACCAATTGTACCCTATCCAGATACAGTAAGTACATGTATAAGCAGTTACTGGCAGAATTTAATGTTGGGATTAACCCTGCAATAGACTGTATCTTGTTTAGAGAGAGGTAGAAATAATGGGGAACAAAAACCATGATAAGCTTGGATGGCATGGGGAACTTGGCCCCAAGCGATTGATTTTCTTGGGTTGTAAAATTCTCAAAAGTTGACTTGTTGCCCAGTAAAGCCATAATAAAATGATGCATTAAAGATGTGCTTTTAGACTTGATTATATTGAGAAACTTGAACAGTAGGGAATGCTTATGTGCAGTTCCAGAAAATATCCCTATTCCCCTAACAAAAGGGATTGGAATTTCCTGAGGGCAAGGGGTTCTGTAAGACCAAACACTGAAAAAATTGTGTGATGCTTAATTCGAATTCCCAGAGGAGAGGGGGGTCTTGGAAAAGAATCCCTTTGCTGGGGGCATGGATATGTTCTGGAACTACACAATAGCAAACTGGAATTTCCAAACAGACCTGCCAAAGAAAACTTAATATCTTCAAGAAAAACTAAACTTTCTACAAATATTGATATGTAATATACGTAATATTGGTCAGATGAGTTGTCCAACACATCTTATAACTTAAAACACACACAATCAAAGGTGCACTGCATTTGTTTAACATTATATATTTCCCAGATGATCTACCTGCAACTTTTTCATCGGTTTCTCTGACACCATCATCAGAATAACGAGTATAATCATCAAGTGAATCAATGGTGGCAATACTTGATGTACGAGCTGTGAAATTTGAATTAATTAATAATGATAAAATTATTGAATACGATAACAGTACGTGGAACTGTGAGGTTCAGAAGCAGACTTTTAGATTAAATTTCACCAGTTATTTACGACAGCAGTATAGGTATATCACAGGGTAGCTGTACACATTATTGTACGGTAATACAAATTTTATTTCATTTGTGTATCTAAAGTTAAGAAGTGGAGCCACACATTGTTTTTTTTTTTTTTTAAGTAACCGAGTAATCTTGATACTGTCATTAATTTTCTAAAAAGGCTCTAAGATATATAAGATTACTTCATGCAAGTCAGGTTCTCGGATTCCACGATATAATCCACCATTCCTCTTAGCACTGTCGTGTTCCTCGGTTAACGAGGAAATTAGGAAAGATGTGGTCATTTATTAAATTTCCGGCCTCAAATGAACACAATCATCTTAACTACATGTAAATATATAACGCTGAACTCATGCAAATAAAACAATAACTAAGGGAGGCATTTATGTCACGTTTACTGCAAATTTACCACATAAAAATAAACGTTCTATTCGTTATAAAAAAAAAAAGCTCACGCATGACAGGAGACGGCGCATCTCTTGAATTTGTCTGGTATTGGCGTTCGAAGTTTCCTGGATTGGAGAAAAAGTCACGTAAACGAGGAAGCTCCAGCCCTGCTTCAACTAATTCCGTGTGCAACTCAAGCGCAGTTAACAAAAGCTGGTGTGTCAGGAGTTTTTCTGCGAATATATCGAAATCACTCGCAGCTAGTCGTGGCGGATTTGCTTCGGTTTCCTCCTCTGCATCCGCCATATTGTCAAGCTATTTATTTTCAGGAGGCGCGGCTACTAAAACACGATTCGGAGCCTGCAGATGGACAGCTGAATAATTATGCGCGGCTATGCGCGACGCAACGTAAACAAGACCAATTTATTTTCGACGGATGCAGCGATATGATGTCATGAGTTTATAGTCGATTTTGGAGACGATTTTGCAAAAATCAGCGGACGTTATGATAGCTTAAAGGCAGGAAATTATTCCTGCATGTTTTAGAAAAGCGTAGTTATGTTGGATCTCGAAGTTGTCCCCGAAAGATCGCTGGGGAACGAACAATGGGAGTTTATACTCGGTTTGTTATAACATAATTTGTACTTTGTCTTTTCACGCTCGTCACGAAGTTTATACTCCCTGGACCAGTTCGTCTTAAATTAATATATTAGCATTTGTTTTTGGAGCTATTAATCAATCTCTGATCATTTCAAGGAATGCCCGTTGCACAGTGCGTGCAGATTCTCAAGCGACAGTGTCGAGTTATCAAAACTGTACAAGCTATGTACAGCGAGGCGGTAAGTGTTTCAACAGTTAAAAAACTGGCTCTCTTTCTTCCCACGAAATTGTTAGCTTTTTTTAATAATAATTCTGGGACAGAGGACTGCATCGTCAAAGTTTCCTTACGGTAGCTGCGACGAGCATATACAATGTACAGTGTAGCAACATAATTTACTGTCAAATGTCACTCGGCATGGTTGATCATATTTGATACTCTCTCGATTTCTTAATGCACGCCATCAAGAAAGTTGCCTTATTTTACTTTGTTTGCTATTTTTTTGTGTGTCAGAATCCTCTCGCCATGGATCTGGTTTTAAACCTGCCAAATGATGGAATAAGACTTGTCTTTGATCCTGTGACGCAGAGACTAAAGGTATTATTTATTTTGACAACCACACGTACTCAAAACCTCCTTGTGTTTAAATCATTTAATACTATCTGACTATCATGAGTTCAGCGTGCTTACATACAAAGGTGGCATCAGGTTGAAAAAGCACCTGACTGTTTTGTTGTTGTTGATGACAATGATATTGTTGTTTTCCTTCTTTTGTTTTGTTTTTCTCTTTTTCACGTTAGGTAGTGCTTTCTCACCAATCCTCTATCTAATGCCCCCGGGGGGGGGGGGGGGTACTTTGGGGATTTTTGGGTGGGGATGTGCCGCTGGGACCCTGGAACCCTTAGCCTATACCAGAGCTAGTTCAGCTGAATTTTGCTACCCTATACTAGAGTAAACTTCCCAAATCCCCCCATCTATCGACACTGTTGAGGCTGATTTGCATAAATTTAAACTTCCCGATTTGATTTTTTCATATTTTTGAGTGGCAATTCCTGGTTTTCTTAGTCTAGATAAAATATTCAACCAACTAGTCAGTTTTGCAAAAAATTATACCCTATGCTAGACCCACACGCTCTGATTTATATACCCTATCCTAGAGTAAACTGCTTGAAAACAGCGGCACATACCTACATAGCCCATATATGGCAGTGCCCCCCCCCCCCCGGGCTAATGCCAAAGACCCACTACTGCATCTGCATGATTATATTTCACATTTTGCATTAACATTTTAATTGCATTACTCAGATAATTGAAGTGTACAGCATGAACAAAGTCAAGCTGAAATACTGGTATGATTTAACTTTGTCTTAAAGTACTCCTGACAGTTGTCCTTAGGAAATCTTGTAACTCAATGTCACCTTGCAGTGAAAGAAGCATTTACTCTAGAAGGGGTCGCACATTCTCGTCCCCAGAGGCTGCACCCCTTTTGGTCAGCACCAAGAATCATGACCTCTGGCCTGGTCCAACACTGTCAAATCTGACAAATCTGATTGGTTGAGAATATGAAACAAATACTCTGCACATGCTCAGAAAACCGTGTCTGTCCAGAGATCATTATTCTTGGTACAGCTACAGACCAAAAGGAGTGCAGCCTCTGGGGACAAGAATAGGGGTCCCATATCTCAGCTGCTCTGGTCATTGTCTCTGTTTGGTATCTGCTTTTGAGTGCCACTGAGAAACTGATAGCAAAAACCTCTCCTGTGCAAATTATGAACATGGTTGATTCTAACTACTAGCTGTTACATGTTCTAAAGCCATGCTGTTAAAATCAGAATTTATTTGGCCTTTAGCAGCCCAGTCACTGGCCTACACTGTATATAAAATAACAAGTAGCAATGAAAAACAATCACAGGTCTTTGTCCTTTCAGACTAATATTCAGTTGTAGCATCTACTGCACTAGTCACTGTTAAACTTCAGAAAGTAAATACCCAAAATCAGTAGAACTCCAAAAGTGGAGATCAAAGCTCACTTTTTTTCAGCATATTCAGAAGTAATGATTATGTAAAACTACGAAAAGAAAAGTGCTGCTAAATCCAAAAGTGACAAGGCTCACTGTTATTTTCAGAACTTTGCAGTATGTTACTAAACACTCAGGTTTTCTGCTTCATTCCTTCATAGTGGAGTGCACTTCAATTCCCCTCAAGTCCAACCTACAATTGAACAAATTGATATGTCATTTGGAGCAACACATCCAGGAGGTTTGTGCAATACAGTGTATACATGCATGGTTTTTAACAGCTTTTCACTGCAGCTAAAACTCTTCCAGAACTGAGCATTCTCTATTCACTGGTGCTTGAAAGTTTAATGCTTGTAGTACATATCTATGCACATATTTTTCAACAATTAATGTAAAATTGTCTTTATTTCAGTCTATGACCCCAACCATCAGCTGTTCATACTGAACTTCAGAGGTCTTTCTTTTTCTTTCCCAATTGACTCAAAGTTTGAGGTATGTACCAGAGACATTGTAGATTTGTGAGCCAACATTATTTGCATGTCAGCATACAGTATTGCAGTTGATAATCACATGAATGGAAACAATGTTTTCAAAGAGTAAAGAATAAGAGAGCAAAAGAGTAAGAAAAAAGAGTAAGTCTAGAGAAACATCAAGATTTGAGGAAAATAGACCTAAAATTTGTTCTTTTCAATTTTTTATCCAACAACTTTTAATTAACTGCAGAAACAAAGAATGAAAACATCAAACTTGCACCTATTAAGCAAACTGCATTGGTTCTGTCATGGGCTATTAAATAGAATGTTGCTCAGGACAGATTAGAATTTCAATTGATAATTTCGACATAACCCAAAGGCTAATAACAAAGAGACAGTATGCTAGTCGCAGCTATGTAAATAACACATTCAAATTGTGCAAGATTGCAGACTGTTGAAATGTGCTGCTTGCTATGCTGTAATAATACTAATAATAATTCTGCATCATATTTTCTTACAAACCAATGATGTTCCACAGCCATACTATACTCATGGATTAGGATCACTCAAGTTCTCCTCTGGATCATCGCCAGTAGTGTCACGAATGTCCATTTACCATGGCAACAGCTTGACAGATGCAAGGTAAAGTAGTATTCATTTAGAAGTACACATCAATAAACAATGTAAGGGTTTCTCATAGCCATACCTTGCTATTTTGTGTTGTTGTTGTTCTAACTTAAATTATAGTATTCTTCTCATCAAGATGAAACTAGCAAGCTAAATAAATGATATTATGTTCTTTATTCACTATAATTTAAAATCATCCCTTAGTTTCAATATCTAATAACAATGGTTTGGTTTAAGTTATTTGGATTATTTTAATTTTGATGCTCTTGGACTAAATGTAACAAATGTGGCAGTGTAAAACTGCTCTCAATATAAGTGGTGCTGCATAACCTGAAGTGTTTGCCAGTTTGAGAAAATATTATTAATGACTAATAATTTTACTTTTGTTTTGTTATTGAAGGGCACCACCGCTACCTCTTCAGTGTTTCCATGGCAACTGTTTTGCCGAGAGTATTGAGATCATTAACCAGGATGGAAATGTTCTTGGTCTTAAATGTTTCCTTGTTGCTGAAGGCAAGACATCAAGATAGTCAGGGAACATAAGAACAGTGGCAAATGAACAAAGTACTAGCGGCCAAAGGACTTTTCAGTATAGTGCAACCTCTTTGTGGAATGAGTTGCACCCTGCGCTCAAACTTAGCCCATCTGTGACGGATTTCAAGCCCCTACTCAGGCGAAAGCTTTTTGACGACTGTTTTATTTAATTTTATTCAACCTTTGTCTTCTTTTATTGTTATCATTGCCATGTGATTAGCTTCCTTGCATTTTTTGAATTTTGTAATGTAACATTGACTCTGAAAAGCCCCGTGGGGATGAGCCAAGAAAGTATATATGTACATGTATATATGTACGTCTTTGTCTTTTGTGGATTTATTTAAATCAACTTGTGATTGATTTTCAATTTTCTTTTTCAAGGCACCGGTCCTGGTAAGATTTTAGAGCTTCGAAGAAGAACATTTGAAAGGAATGTCATGTTTGGAGACTCATGCCAGGTAGGAATGAATTCATAGATTTAAGAGTCTGTGAACTTACATACAGCTTACCATTACAAGTCCCGGCAACTGATAATAAAGTAACAAAAGTATAGTACACTGTAAGTGTATTATTTTCTTATACTTCTGAGCATGCATGATAACAATGCAGATTTTTTTAACCTCCCGGAATGGTGACACTTTGTATTTTCTGTCAACTTTGTTGTAATAATAACTTGTAATAAGGGCAATTGACAGTAAGAAGTCTCTGGGTTACCACAGAACTTAGATGTTCCATCACACATGTACAGCACAGAGGTTACAATTTTAATTTGATACTGAAGGGCTTGGAATGGAAAAAATTAAGATACATAACATGTTTAACGTGAGTTCATAAATTGAATTTTCTTTTTAATTGGTCTGTTGTATTTGATGCTTTTTTGTTATTTTCTAGGATGTCATAAGTTCCCTTGGATCCCCATGTAAGGTTTTCTACAAGGCAGAAGATAAGGTAAGTTGATACATATACACACATTTCTCGCTACGTTTCATTTATGTGAGAAGTTAGAAAGAGCTTCAGGTGGACTTCTCAGTTCCTGCATATTATTTCAACCATTATTAGTGAGTGTGACTCTTGTTTAATGCACTTATCAGAAACAAATGCATTCTTTAGTGTTGTCTAATTAAAATTAATGACACTCCAGAACATGTCATCAAGGACAAGACAAGAGCGTGAATAACTAAAGTTGTGGTAGTAAATTGGTACAGTACATTCATTCTACATCCCATCTTTTAATTCTGTCATTTCTTTACCTTAATACTGTGTTTAGATGCGGATTCACTCACCGTCTCCTCACAAACTTGCACAGTCCAAGAGTTCTGATTATTTTTTCAATTACTTCACCCTTGGAGTGGTAAGTACATCACCATTTGCTTAGTTCCTGTTCGGCTTTCTTCCAGGCGTTAAAGCAGTCAATTCATTTCGGTGACGTAGCCGAGACAAACAGCTTGGGAAAGCCTCGTTTTTTCGCTCGGACCACGTGACACGAAAAGGATTGACGATGGCAAAATACCAGTCGAAGCCTGCGAATTAGGAAACTTTGCTAAATTAGATTTTCACTGAATCTTGTTTGGGGTCATTGTTAAAGCACAATGATTAGTGGACTCACTGATTTTGTTGTCTTTGCTTTAGGACATCTTATTTGACGCGTGCAGTCATTTGGTGAAGAAGTTTATTCTGCACACAAACTTTCCTGGGCACTACAACTTCAACATGTGAGTAAACACAATATAGCATGTTTACAAAAGTGCCAGTGTCTCTGATCTGTCAAAAGTTTACCAGTAAGATAACACATAATTAACAGAGTTTGTATAAGTCACATTGTCATTCATGGGCAGAGTGAAAAATAACAATCTCGATGCTAAATGCTTTTGATTGTAACAGTTAACAATTTTTCTTGGTCTTCCCCCACTTATCTCTCTTTGATTTCTCTTCTCTCGTAGGTATCAGCGCTGTGAATTCAAGATTGGGATACAGAGAGACTCCAAAGGTAGCACAAGTATGGCAGTGCCGTGATCGTCATGTACCCCTTCATGTCGCAGACTAGATGACTGAACGTACCCGCTGAAATGTTGCGTCAAAGTACAGGGCTCTAAATGCCCTACAGACCTCAGTGTCAGAAACGCGCACGGTCCAACGATGCGATATAAAACAAATGTATCAATCTTTAGATGACATCTCAATTTTAGGCCTATAATAGTGAACAGGTTGAGAACGAATTTTACTTTTGAAAGCGAGAAAGAGACGCAGCTTTCATGAGCGCAAAAAAGGAAAACATGCCATCATCTAAATGATTTAATATATCATAAAAGAACTTTTGTCGAGTCGAACGGGTAAATAATATTTCTCTTCGTAATTGCGCAGGGACCGAGCGCAGCGAGTTCTGGAATGACCCGTGATCTACGGTGATCTCCTGGCAAATGTTATCGGCGTTACATTCCCGCCAATTTTTTTCTTCTTCTTGTTCTTACTTCTGCTTTTTTTATACGCTAGTGGAATGGTAGTTTGCTGTGTCGGTATTATTATTGTTTTTTTCATAAAGACCGTGATCTGAGTTAATCTTTTTTCCTAATAAATACAATTGAACTTTTTTTTGCAGATTCTGTTCTTGATGAAGGGACGCCTTTTGTGTTGACTCCGTGTACCAAGGTATACTTCTCGACTCCTTCTTTGTCATCATTTTCTTTTATACTTTCGAGCTGCTGAACGTCTGAGCACTTGGAAAACTAAGCCAAAGGCTATTCTGTTTCCCGGGAATCGCCTAGAACATAGTTAACACAGGGGAATAGTTATAAAAAACCTGGGAAAAAGTTCTTTGTCGTATGTTTTTGTTCGCTTTTTTTGGCCTCGCTTTTTTTGAGCTCAAACCTAAAGACTGTGCTTGGTCGTGAAGCTTCCAAGATAAATCTTGGCATCTTTGTTTACTCCTTTGATGTTTGCCGGGTTTCATAACCACTCCCCTCTATTAACCATGTCTTGAAAAAGGCTCAAACATTCTCGTGTCCAAAATTTAAACTCTTGTAAGCATTGTACCACGCTTGTAAAATTTCAGTGCAGAAGACAGCTTGCAGATAGTGCAAGTAAAGAGAAATGTGAAGAGAAACAGTGGTGAGAGGTGATAGTTGATCATGAGGCTGAAGAAAACGTATGGATAAGTTTAAACGTAACGCAGTTTTATCTCGTATTTTTCAGTGGGACAGTGTTCAAGATTACCTGGGAAAACCAGTGGAGGCGCCTGTTGTATTAAATAGGTAAGATGGACGTACAATATTCCACGTTAGATTCCTTTTGCAGCAAGCGGTAACATATATTGCATGGCAGTGACAAAATTGGAAGATTTGACGAATTTTCGTCAAACTGGGTGAATCGTTATGGATTTGACGATTTGGGAGAATGTTAGTCAAATTTGTCAAAGCGAAATCAGCTCTGCGGAATTGACGCCTGACTAGATATTCTCTCAATTTGAGCGTGTTTTCAATCTCCTTTTGCTTTGTCTTTAGATCTTCCTCCACGAACACAACCAACCCGTTCGGTTCCACCTTCTGCTATAACCTACAGCACATGATATTCGAGGTTTGTAATTGTTAAAATCGTGCTCCTTGATTCGTTACCAACGCGAAATAATTTGGGATGATTCAAAACTAAAGGCCAAGGGAATGGGGACGAGGTACTCCAGTAATCGCAGTGGTCCCCATTCCTCTGTTCCTGATGCATGCAATGTTGCAGTGGAAACTAGTTGATCTTTTGTAAACAGGAAGGAAGTGGAATAAACTGGATTTTTTTTCCTTCCTCCAGGTGATGGCTAACAATCATTTGGCGTCGGTGACTTTGTATCCACATAGCAACAACGCTGACAACCATCTCGTTACATAAACTTGAAATTCATTGGCTTGCTCGGTGATCACGTGCTCTACACGTGACGTCAGCGTGACGTTGAGAAGCAAAGTATTTCGTTGGAAATCTACAACCTCCGTAATAAGAACAGTGATTTTTATTTGTAGTTGTAGTTTCTTTTTGAAAAGAGTAGAAACTGATTCATAAACCACCTGTGCTTGGTTTTAAAAATTAGTGTTATTAACTTTGGTTGGTGATATTTATTTTCCTCGGGTTTAATCACTTACGAAAGGGTGAGTTTATTGGCTTTTATTTTATTGGTCTTCAAGTTATTAGTGATGGTTACCTCGTGGCGATAAGTTTCTTGTATAAATTGATGTAAATTAGTAATCATGGTAAATAACGCCCATTTCTTATAATAATGTAGATAATATCATATTTTATTAAAGATGTTATTATTGTGTTTGCAAGATGATAAACGGATGAATTAAAAAAATATGAAATATGGAGAAAGACAACTGTTGATTCTTGAGTTCGTTTCAGTTGCCCTATACCCATACCTATTAATTTTTCTCACTTGCGTTCAAATATAATATACCAACGTAAATGTGAGGGAATCTCGGGCACATTTGAAGTTTTGTAATTCCCCCAAATCCACGTTGAATTTTATTGAAAAAAGGTGAAGAAAGTTTGTTGTATGTTACAGCTATTTTCCGCGTGTCATTTTCTATTGGAGAGATTTTTTTTTGACGTTATTTTTGCAGCAGGTCAAACAACTCTCGAATAAAGTGATGCCATTTTGATGATTTTCGCTTTCCTGGTTACTTTCAACTTGCTCGCAGTAGTATATTCACATTAGCGGCTCTCGATCCTTTTTCAAAGCAAGAGAAGGTTCATATTCTCGATCTCTTGCTCTTCTCCCTTTGCCCACCCCAATCTTTCGTTTCGAGGTATTGATCAACCTTGGAAGTTGAACATAGGAAGTTCTAATTTACTTTATACTGATATGTGTTCACTGAGTGTCAATACATCATGTGCTGCCATTCAGAAGTTAAAACTCCCAAAAGATACATAAACATATCCTTTTCTAATATTTAAACAAGCGTTGCAAGAGTAAATATTCGAATTTTAATAAAAGGCACCTGAGCGATCAGATAATTCCCTAATTTCCTGCTTGATAAATCTTAAAAAACTTTTGTACTTGTTTGCAGGATTTTGCTAGTTCAGTTTTATACGGTCAAATTAGATTTACAACGTAAGTGGGGGACTTCAGTTAACTAGAGAGGCGAACTGCTCCAGACAACTCGTACGTTAATTATAATGTTGACTCGTAAAAGGTCAAGAAAGTTGCGGAAGAAAGGTAGGGGAAATAGAACTAATACGAGATAACACTGAAATCATCGTGTATTGAGACCATAGCGGGAAACAAAGGGACGATGTTCAAGCGATATTTCAGTACGTAGTTTGCAAGTTTGCCCACCCTCTTCGCTTTTAGGTTTATATAACAGCATACGGACTAAACTCAGCACCGTTCACACACCATGTCTTTTGTATTTGTTGCTTCAAATAAAGCCACAAAAATACAAAAGGAAAACAGGTGAACAAGTCAGCATTGTTCATTATTTTTGGTGTTTATTTAATTCTATTCTGTAACTTTTATGTGTTCTCTGTTGAACTTGAATTTAATTTAAAATAATCTTATCTTTGGTTATATCTGCTCGAGGTATCTTGATCCCGATAAGCTGATTTAAAATCATTCAAGATTTTTAATTTGACAAGCTATGTAAATATTGCAAAACACAAGAGGAAACTTATATGTTATCGCAAAGATTTCGTCCATTATTACTTCCATTTAATGTTTAAACAAATGCCCCTAAATTGTATTTAACTTGACGTCAGTTCCCTATAGCCCTTAGACTTTGCCGCAAAAACGTTTCTAACAACCCGCTACAAAATGTCTTGGGTACTTAGATTTTTCTTCTGTTGTATTTCCTTTACTGTAGTCTTAAGCTTGTCGGAAAACTTTCTTGTTCAAGGGTCTGGGGAAAGAGAAAACGGAACGAATTTTTTAGAACATTTCCATCGGTTTCTGAACGTGAAAGCGAGTGTTTCTATAACTGTTTATGATGCCATGGCCTGCGCGCTTGAATGCTTGAGGTACAGCTTTTGTTTTTCGTTTAACTTTGCTGTTTCTCCGCCGGGGAGGCATGGTTGTCAGTTGCTCCGTAAAGACAAGTACACTTTTTCGGACAGATTTGAGCCAAGTCAGTTTTATCATCATTACAGCATGGCGGTAGGTAAACATAATGTTAGAGTTAGGTAACAAAATGATGCAAATTTGAATGTGGTGTAGCGAAGTTCCCTTGAAATCTTCAACTGAACATAGCCCACAAATACATCCTCGAAACAAATTTTCACTGCAACAAATTATCACTGAAGAAATATATGATATGATTTCAGGTTTTCATTTATTTACTTTCCTCCCTCCAGTGTGTGTGTGTGTCTCTCTCTCTTTATGTCTTTTATAACAGTCACCTCATTGCTTTTCAACCAGAGTCCATGTGAATACAATCCTTGTAGGAATGGTGCTTCCTGTCGTCCACGGTACAGATCCAATGAATATTTTTGCGTAAGGAGTCCTGGAAAGATTGAACAAGGTAGAATAAATTTTGAGCTACAAAGAATGAATCCACATCGTGTGTGTCCAAACATAAGACCTCGAGGCTCTCTACAATAGTAAGGCGCGTCAACACCATGCTGGAGAAATTTGAAAACGGCGTTTTCACTCTGAAAACGCAGACTACGCTGGAGAAATTAAAAACTCAACAATCACAGGTCATTTTGGATTTGTGTTTGAGAAAAAATCGGGCAGAGAAATAACATGGTTATCGTGACGTCGTCGAAATCTCCGTTTCATGTTTTCCGTCCACGCTAAAACGCAAAGCCGGTGTTTTTTAATTCCTATGGTTGGAAGAGCGTTTTCAAAAAGATTTGTTTTCGTGACGAATTAGTGCGGATATTACGCCTAACCGTAAAAATAAAGATGCGTTTTCAAATTTCCCCAGTGTGGACGGGGCCTAAGAATTATATTGTTCTGTTAACTAACCAATCATTAATTCACTCCATGTCAGAGCGTAAGCCGCGGACGAAACCCCTCCATTCTCCTGTTTGTAGTTCCGTTTATTTGACGTTTAAATTCACACTACCTCTCTCTATTGAGACGAATACAGATGGGTACGTCGAGTACATCAGTTTTCGCTTCGATCCCGGGCGGGTTACCGGCAATTGTTAGGCACCTCTGACAAATGCAGCGGAGTGGGGTATCCCTTGGGGGAGTGACAATACTATGACTGGCAGAGGCTAAGTATCAGCGCTAATGAACTATCCGCCATTTTTAGAGTTTTTTGGTTGTTTGCTGTTGTTGTTATTTTTTTCTCTTCAACTGAATATTTTGGGTAACCTGTTATTGTTAAACAGGTGCTCCCTGGATTCAGCTGAACAAGGACGAGGTCTGCTTTGGAGCCAAAAATAACTCGTATGGGAAATTCAATATTACGTCAAATGGATTTATTGAAGCCTTGAAACTTGTGTACATTTCAGGCTTTGTCACGTGCAACAACAAACACGTCCCATACGGGAGTCACTGGGCATGCAAGAATGGATCCAAAATTGCAACAATTGTTACAAATGCAAAAAACGAAGTGATGTTTCCACACGGTTACCAGAACCGGGCTTATATCCTGCCTGGTTACCAGGAAAACTCGTCAGAGTTGGTTTTTAACAGACTCGCACCTCCCCTGAGAGTGGCTGCTGGAGAAGAGTACAGGATTTGGTATCACGAAGATTTTGTGGACGGAGAAGAATTCAACAATGATGGGCACACATGTGTTGATGTTTACGCTCTGTGAATGTGACAAGAAACAGTTCTTTCTCACTAATCATTGGTTTAAAATGTTTCAGGTTACTGACTTCATTCAGCTAGTAAAGACAATTGAAGGACCTTATGGCCGTTATAGCAACTCTCAATAAAAGTACGCCAAACGAAACAAGTTAACTTTGTCATAGGAATGTATTAGCTGTAGGGCCAGAGCTAGTCATTAAGGTCATTCCTCACATTTGCATTGCGCATCCTTACTGCGCATAATTTATGGCGTCATTAGCGCGCGCTTGTGTACGCGCATATTGAAAACATGACGGATTTGCCTAGATATTGAGCTCTGTCAGTTGAAAAATGGCTCTAGCTCACCAACGAGCATGGGCACCCCAATTTTTTTTCCAGTCGTTGTAATCAACTAATCATAAGCTTTGCGTGAGAAAAGACTGATCTAATTTCTATCGCTGAAAATTGAATAAATAAGAAAAATAGCAAATACACTGTGGTCTTTTCTATTTTGCAGTCGGTAACCACGTCAAGAAATTTGGTTCAAATTTTTAATCAAGGATTTAGCTTTCTGTCTGAATCAAACGTAAACGTTTATTTGTGGTCCGACACAATGTATTGACTGTAGTTTAATGCGTGTTCTTATGAGTCCGGGCTTACAAAGATGTTACAATTACTGGGAATGCGTTCTTATAATAAGCATTAAATAATGCAAAAATGGGGCATTTTCAATGCCTCGCTGCTCCTTAATGAGCATGGACACCCCCCTTTATTATTTCAAAAGTGAAGTTATCATACGACAAATATTCAGTGGACAAATTTTGAACACAAATCTATTGTCACTTTAATTTCAGAGGAATTACCCTAATTGAGCTTGGACTGACAGTATTATAGTTCGTGTGCTTAATAGGTCCTATATTTTTAAACCACAGTATTCTTCTTCCCTCGTAAAACCTCCTTGTTGTCATATGTCTGTCATACGCCTGTAGGTCTCAAGAAAACTCGTGTAATTTCCTGTTTTGTTATCTCCAGATTATTTAATGTCAACAAGAGAAGATCAAGGTGCTAGCTAGTGATCACAAGTTCGAGCCTTAACTTATTTTTCCAGGTCTTTACACTAACGCGCAATTAATTTGAAACAAGGATATCAGACAATTCAGGAATAACCCATTCGAAAACTGTTTTCTACAACTATTGAAGGCAACAACGTCACTAACAAGTAAAAAGGGCTTATAATAAACTTAAAGAGTAAGCCTTTTTTTTCACGGTTTTGGTTTTATGGTGTTCTTTCTATATGTATTATTTGGACTTTCTTGTTGTCGAATTAAATGTTTTTTTTTTAATGTTTTTTAAATGAGCAAATGAAGCAAGAAAGTACTGTTCTTGACAGCATTATGATCACAGTTTAACTTAAATAACACATAACAGATAACAAACGTTTCACTCAATCGCAAATCATGACGGCTGACAGCTGAATGTTTTGTCATTATTTTGTGTGATTTCTGACAGATTTTCGGCGCCGTTTTCCACAAATTTGACTTCCTAAGCGGGTATACTCATACTATGAAATACAACGTGAAGTTCTCGTGATAAAGATTTCTGAAGTACTTACAGTCCACTATCGATATTCGTGGAAAAATCTAATATTTTCCTGATCAAATTTGAAGGATGCGGTTGTGCTAAGTGGTCGATCGCAGTTTCAAGGCTTAAGATAACTGAAGTCCTCAGGACAATAACGCGAAACCGAAAACCGCCTGTAAGGCGTCCCTTCATAAGTAAGTCTATTCATTTTGGCACACTGACTTTTCAGTGCCGAGTTATCAACAAGTAACAGCCCTTTATCTGTTATTTCGCAACTGGTTTTCTTTCAATTATTTGTAATGGTGTCTTCTTCAGCTCCATATGGAGATTAGAGCTTGGCTTTTAGGGAGTGTCGTCAAATTTCTGCTAGACATTTCAACATGATGCCGCTTTGAAAGCAAGCATTGTCAGCCAAACTGCATTTATTTTATTTGAAGTTAATGAAGCTGATAAGAACTTTGAGGACGGGCTTTTAAAGAGTGACAGTTATTATGTTGTTTTTTCCGTTGATTCATGTTTTTTTAATTATTATTCTTTCTTTCTCTCTTTTAATTAGGATTTCATTTCTCGTTTTGTATTGGTTAAAAAAGTCTTTATCTTTCACTTGGGGTAAGAGAAACTGTTGCACTTTAATTTCACTAGCTGCTACATAGCTGAATATTTCAGTCTTTTTTTCTCGTTCACTTCTGTCGAGCTGTGTTTGAAAACAAAAACCGGTACATATGAAAAATGGTTTTCTTATGAAAATTTATTTTATTTTACTTTTTTCTAATAAGTTTTTACCAAATATGAGTGACAAAATTCAAGAATCTGGTGTGAAATCTTTGGAAAAGATGCTAAATGAACGCAGAAATAGTCGAGAGCGAAATTCAGTCGACTCACGATAACTCGAACCTTCAAGGGAAATTGAAAAAGGTTCGAGTTGGCGGAAGTAGAAAACAAATGACCGGAAATAAGGAAAAAACGGTGTTTAATGTTTTCCTATTCGTGCAGTGTTCATTTTAATCAAATTTAATTACAGAATAGAGAAGTCGAGTGAAAATAAAACAATACGTCTCTAAATCGGAACGTAACGTAATGTGAAAAATATAACAAAGGAAAGCAGCAGGGAGAAGTCTAGGAACTGTGAACTGTACAGGTTTTTTTTTAAGAGAACAATGTCGGGCTACTGATACAAAGCTACTGGTACTGGTACTGGCTACTGGCACAAAGCTCATGCTCATGGTTCGAGTTATCGAGGGTGAAATTATATAGAAAATGACTTGAAGGGAAACGAAAATTGCTTCGAGTTAGCGGGAGGTTCGAGTTACCGAGGGTTTCAGTTACCGAGGGTAAAATTACAGTAGATGTATGACAGAAATCCAGGGCAAAATCGATTTCGGTTCGACTTAGCGCGAGGTTCGAGTTATCGAGGGTTCGAGTTACCGAGGGTAAAATTACAGTAAATGTATGACGGAAATCCAGGGGAAATCGATTTTGGCTCGAGTAAGCGCGAGGTTCGAGTTAGCGAGGTTTCGAGTTGTCGGGAGTCGACTGTATTATGGAAGTTGAGGACCGATCTGATTTGCGAGCATTTGTCGCCTTGAAAAAATTGGTTAGCCCTTCCATACATGTAAGAGTCCTCTTTTATTAGTACTAAATATTTACGAATACCAATTTGTAGACAATAATTACAAAGATATCCCAGCTGTCCTTCAATGCAAGTTTACTAGTTAGATGCAGAGTGCATATACAAATGTCTTCTGGAAATTTGCGTTTGGTAGTTCTATAGTTTAATCTGCTCATGATTTGCCTTATAATGGGAAATTAACTATGCACTTTATTGACACGATTTCAAAAAAAACTCGCGTTAATTTAATGTATCTTAATCTACGTCGATGTTAATTCAAATCACACTATTTTGCATCATTGTTGTTTTACAGCACCTTTATTTCAGTGACAAAACCTCATCTTCTCGTAGCTCCACTATCAATGCCTCGGAGTCACTATTAGACAGTTCTTCTTTAAGAATTGAATTCAAAATGTCTTTCGACTGGCCTTCGTATTGATCCGTTTCCCCGATGGGATAGCTGACTTCTTCTGTCTTTCTTCTTAAAATTTCCATGGCCGGTTCACCCGTTCGATTTCCGAACCCATCGAACTCAATCGAACAATTCGAACAGAATCGAACTCAATCCATTAGATTGTGTTCGATTGGGTTTGGCAACCGGACTCAATCGAACACTATCCAATGGATAGCGTTCGATTGTGTTCGGTGAGTAATTTCTTTTGAACAAAGATTATGTCATGTGGTCTCGAAAACACGAAAAACACTTATTCTTGCTTTTCAACACCAGTTTTACAAAAATCAAAAGTTCAGAAACCAAACATTAGATTTAGTTCAATGGTCCAATTATTTTTGTGTGAGTTCGATTTAGTTCGATTGCCGGTCCAATGGATTGCGTTTGATTGTGATCGGTGAATGAATTCGCTTAAACAAGGATTATGTTATATGGTCTCGAAAACACGAAAAACACGTGTTGCACTCATGTAACTCGAGCCCCGAAAAACTTGCTATTGATTTTCAACACCAGTTTTACAAAACATCAAGAGTTCAGAAATCAAAAGTTCGATTTAGTTCGATTGTCCAATCATTTTTGTGTGAGTTCGATTTGGTTAGATTGCCGAACTCAATCGAACTCAATCCCTGAATTGAGTTCGATTCAGTTCGATTGCGTTCGATTGAAATACAGTTCGATTGGGTTCGATTGACTATGCCGGGTTATTTTTAGGCCATTCCTTTTTCGGAGATCCCAAGAGGGTCTAGAAATAGCCAATCATAGGACGCGGAGTTTGCTCACGTGGACAGTCCAGGGACTTTACACACATTTTCATCCTCCATAGAAAGTAAACATCCACGCAACACGTGTAGTAATATTATCCGCGGAAGGGCTGGGTGCCATGTCTAAAAATAACTTGAGAAGATTTACTTTGAAAATAAGGCTTGTATGGGGGATTAACTCTCTTATCTTTATCCTCTCTTAGAATGCCAATATACAGAAAGGAAAGTATGACGCTACTTACAAAACGAACATCTTTGAAAACTATTACAGTACTGAGAAAATAAACTACAAAGAAATAAGCCATTACATTACAATCATTTTTCTGTTATTATTAAGTTATATAAAACAAATATTATCTTTAGTTGGTACATTACATTCACTTTACTTACAGCACATGACATTGGTTTCTTAATGCTCCTTCACATGTTCAGCGGGAGCTAGTTTTTGGACAGATGGACACAATCTATTTACATCTTGATCATTGCAAGATTCGCGAGTAAAATGCTGAAAACGAAGAAGTGTCAAACAACGGACAGCGCCTCAGTTCAACGAGAAGTAGAGCTGTAAATTCCTACTTGAAGTACCATTTCTAATTCTTTGGTTAAACCAAGAGAGGATCAAGGAAAGTTACCTTGATCTTGTCTTGGTCAACATCTTACGCTGTAATGTCTTTGAACAAATTTAGTCTTCACCGATACAATTGAAACCAAAAAACTGTATTATTCAATAAGTTATTTCAGCCTCGGCAAGCACAAACAAATTAAAAGGAGCAGAGCAAGATATATTCCAAAAACAAGTTCTTTTTTAACTTTTCTGGATCTGTCGTAGAATATTTGTAAAACAACGAGCAGCGCCCTTGTTTAACAAGAGTGAAGTATAAAAATAGATGAGTAACCAGGATAAGACATTTGGAGAAATAGAAAAACGATCTCTGGTTAAAAATTTGTTTAAAACGAGCTTTCGACTACCAGTCTGTAGTCTTTAACGAGTAATAGATAGAAAGTGCGAACGTTGAAATATATACAAAGAAAAGTGAGAAAAAACAAAATTATAATAAAAACAATAGAAATGCTTGTGTGCGAGTAAAAAATGCTAACGTTGAAGCAGCCATTGTCCGACTTCCGGATGACACCAAAGATTCCATCCGAACGTCCACCGCCTCCATCCTTCACAGAGCTCGTCTGCCGGTGAAAAACAACATCTCAAAAGCTGAAAGAAAAGCCCTTAACAACCTGAAGGAAGACGACACGCCTAATAATGAAAGCGGACAAAGGTAATTATTTGGTGTTATGGATAGATCTGATTATAACGAGAAAATGGAAGCCTTACTCAGTGATCACTTGACTTACCAGCTCGTCCAGAAATCTCCGTTTGCCAAAATCGAAAGAGAACTTAACCACATGTTGCTAGATCTCAAGAAGAAGGATAAGATTGATAGTTTTGTTATAATAAAGAAACATTCTGTCGCATCCTTTCATGACACTCTTAACTCAATTGACCCAAAGATAGCCTTTACCATTGAACCTGAGAATAATGGACAGATACCCTTCTTAGACACCCTGGTATCCAGGAACAACTGCGTCATAACCATTGATGTTTACAGGAAATCTACTCACACAGACCGATATCTGGATTTTTATTCACACCACGAAATGAAACATAAGCTGAGTACTGCCACCACTCTCCTGAATCGTGCTTCTAACCTCCCAAGTACCCCCGAGGGAAAAACGGAAGAATTAATCCATGTCACTGATGCTCTGAAATCGAACAGCTACCCGCTATCGGTCATATCCAACATCTTGAAGAAGAAACCACCCCCGGCAATCACACCATCTCCAGAAGAATTGTTAAGAATGTTCTTTGGATGGGTTGATCATCCTGACTTACACGTTGGCTTCGCAGTTTTACCTTACATCAAAGGCCTAACTGAACCTCTCTCAAGACTTCTAAGAAACAATGGAATACAAACTACAAGCAGACCCCTTAAGGCATTACAACAAGAGTTTGTTTCTCCGAAATCAAGACCACTCGCGGAACTACAAACAAATGTCGTTTACAAGATCCCATGCGCCGATTGCCCGTGTAGTTATATCGGTGAGACTGGTAGATGTTTACAAACAAGGAAGAAAGAACATATTAGATACACAAAAACCTTCAAAAAAGGTTCTAATATTGCTTCACATGCCTGGTTGAACGACCATTTCATCGACTTTGACAATGCACGCGTGATTGACAAGGGAAATTTCCGTGTTAGAAAAACTTTGGAATCCTGGCACACAGCAATTACGAGCCATGCTGACAATAATGCGAAACAATTACCAAGACAATATTCAATTTTATTTTGAACCTCACGTTAGCATTTTTTACTCGCACACAAGCATTTCTATTGTTTTTATTATAATTTTGTTTTTTCTCACTTTTCTTAGTATATATTTCAACGTTCGCACTTTCTATCTATTACTCGTTAAAGACTACAGACTGGTAGTCGAAAGCTCGTTTTAAACAAATTTTTAACCAGAGATCGTTTTTCTATTTCTCCAAATAGTGAAGTAGTTATGAAGTACTACTTAAAGAGCTATTTCTTTAACTTCAAGTTACCAAAAGGTTTTAACAATCGGATTCGAGGTATTAAAATTTCTTGCATGTCCGCCTAAAAAGACACAAAAATATCAAGAAAGTTGCACGATGTCATCCTAAAAGGTTTTGAAATAAAACAGGCTGTGAAAAAGGGGTATTAATCAATTGATTTTACCGGTCTTTTTTGGCTCCCTTTAGACGTCAAATCAATCGCTAAAAGGTCCTGGAAGACGTGTTCTTTTCTTCCAAAAAGCGAATTTTCTAAAAATAAAACCTGTCAGCTGACATTAATTGACCTTTATTCTTAAGTAGCTTTTACCTGACCATGCATACAAACGACGTGAGAGGCTTCGCGTTTTTAATGAACACCATTAACCCTAGTAAAACTATTATGCATTTCTTCTCTTTACACTCACTAAGTTAACTCATGTATCCTTAATTCCTCTTGATGAATTAAATGTAAGCAGTTTATAACCGCCGGAAGGACCATTTCCGGAGGCTCAAAAGTTTTCAACTTAAAAAAAAACTACTATCTGAAAGCTTCACAGAACGTTGCATTCAGTCTTCTACTTCTGCAAGAGATGAACGCTAAAAGTCTTCTGTTCTTTTTCCTCCTACAATGTGTTATAAATGTCGCTATTTTCGATATTGCCAAAGACGCTACATTGTCCCGTTCGGCATACTTCAAAACACTGGAGAACAAGCGACTAATGGGCCATGTTGTGAAACGGTTTGAATCGCCGAGTTTGATGTCCTGCAGTCATTCATGTCTGAGAAATACGTGGTGTACATCTACGAACTTTAAGCTGTTTTCAGAGAATAACATCAAAGGAACTTGTGAATTGAACAAACACAGTATCTCTCCTCTCGACGAGGAATCCACCAGCTTAAATGATCAACTCGGTGTTATTTTCTCAATGTTTTTCAAGGTAATGTGTTTTAACACCCATCCATATTTTTCTTCAGCTACAACAGATTTCCTTCATTTGCGTATTTTAAAAATGACAAAGAAATATTGTCTATGTTTCATTTCACTTCAGGTTGGTCTATTTATAGTCGTTATAGCAAAAAAGGACAATTTAATATCTAGTGTAAAACTCGAATCGTTTTAAAACTTTTTTTTCTCTTTAACAGGGCACAGGGATCATCGAAAAAGGTAAACTCAATGTATCATTCAATGAAGCGGTAAAGGCGCTTCTCTTCCCGTTTGTTTTGCTTTCGTTTCGTTTCAAAGCGAAAACAAGCACAAAACAAGCGTAAGCCCAGCCGAACAAAAAGACGACTGAGATTGCGGAAACCATCTATGCTATGGAACATACAAAATGACTTTCCCGCCATTTTGTCTCGCGTAGCTGTGAGAAAGTTGCTTGGGCTGTCCACGCATCGCGCGAGTAACATCCTCGGAAGAACTGGGTACCATGCCTAAAGATAAATCAAGTGTGATTACCATGGGTACAAGGCCTATATGGGGAATTTACTCTCTTACCGTGATCTTTTCTTGCTTATTTATAGGCAAACACCACCAGCCCCTCCAACCAGGATATCACTTTTTGTACTTCGCTGACCTGTATTTGCCAGTATGAGGAGGCTTAATACAGCGACCACTGTGCCGAGCGTAATTTTTTCCTTACTTGATCCTTGTGATTTTGTTTCCAATAACATAAATCACGCCTCCTCCCCCTACGGATAGAAGATCAACCACTTTATTTTATAAGCCCACAAAACCCCTACTGAGGTTGCATAAGCTCAGGGCTAATAATCGGACTTTAACAGTATATGGATAAGAAAGGTGCAAACATGCTCTCCGGACAATATTAGCCAATTGTTAGCCGGGGCACCGACAAGAAAATGGAAGGGAGAGGTTTGACTCCACTAGAACAGTAGCAACAATCGTATTGTGAATTATGCTTAAGAGACAAGAGATAAGTGCCTGCAAGGACAAAAGTATCCAGTTTGTTAAAAGAGAATAAAGCTAATATTTTTCCTAATCTATAGGTGTTACCTGGATTAAGCTGAGCAAGGATGAGGTCTGTTTTGGAGCCAAAAATAACTCATACGGAAAGTTCACTATTACTTCGAATGGGATTGTCATGACCATGAAGCTTGTGTACATTTCAGGCTTTGTCACGTGCAACAACAAACACGTGCCATACGGGAGTCACTGGGCATGCAAGAAAGGATCCAAACTTGCAACAATCGTTACAAATGCCAAAAACGTTGTGATTTTCCCGCAAAATTACCAGTACAGGGCTTATGTCTTGCCTGGTTACCATGAAAACTCGTCAGAGCTGGTCTTTAACGAGCTCTCGCCTCCCCTGAGAGTGGCTGCTGGAGATGAATACAGGATTTGGTATCAAGAAGATTTTGTGGACGGAGAAGAATATAACAATGATGGGCACACCTGTATTGACGTTTACGCTCGTTACACTGATTAGAACGAATTCTCAGAACGAAATGATATAACAAACAATATTGTGCTACTCTAGATTACGCCCAGTTTTCCGAAAGAAGATGACCTAAAGGATTCTGTAGCCATGGATAGACTGTACTGCAGTGTACTGGAGAAATTCATGTCTGGTTATTGTAATTGTTAGCTGTTGCCTGGTAATTGTTAATTTCATCAAGCCTGTATTTAAATATTTTTGCGAGTGATAAATGCTGGTTCTAGACCTCCACTCTTGCCGACCTAAGGATTTGAATACTTGTAAACTTGCAGACTTTAGTGCATAAGCAATAAAAATTGTATGTTGTGACAGAAATAGGGAGCTTCAGAAAACCAGAAAAGCAACGGCGTCAAGTAAACCTCGGTAACATTTCAACTCCGTCTACAGTGATGCGTTTTCGAAAAGAGGTGTATCCAGTGATTGTAAAAAAAAACTTCCTGTCCACGCCACTGTTTTCGCAGCGTCATCCCCATCCACACCAAGACAACTGACAGCATTGAAACATTTGAAAACATTTTCACAAGAAAACATTATAACCGTCATTTGCGCATGCGTCAGATAGACGCCCCAGATAGATGCGAAGTTTGTTGCATTTCGAAGAAGTGCCGCTATTTTCAAAGTAAACTCTCAAGAAGTCCGTTTACGAAAGAAATACGTGACAAGCTCAAGAGTATTGACAACCAAAACTGAAAAACCTGATTGAAATCAGTAGGAACTTTCATATGGACCGATACGAGCGTGAGTTGCTATTGAAAACTTTATTTAACTGATTTATAATGGTAATTGAACTGAGTGGAGTGCAATTTGGTCTGAAATCATACGCGTGATTTCAAAATCGAACGAGTGCGCAGCGCGAGTTCGATTTGAAATCACAAGTATGATTTCAGACTAAAATTGTACGACACGAAGTTCAATTGCCACTTTATTAGATCCATTTTGAAATCGCACAATTTTATCGCCTTAGATTTTAGATTTTGATGTATTGTTCCAGTAGTTGGTTAGTTAAAAATAGCGGAACCGGAAATGCCTTTACATAATTCTTTACATAACATTTAGTATGCAAAACGATGTCATGTGACGAAAACTCATTCGAGCACATTAAACAAAGGACAAGCAATATTCTGAGTCTTCTGAAGTCAGAACGAAAACAGTCTACTTCATGCGTAAAAGTTCAATTCTCGTCACCTGATCGAATCAATGATGGAAGGCCTTCCTTTCCTCTGTGGTTGAGGCCGGGACTTCTAGTTGTCTTTGGAGAAGGAATTTGAAGGTGCAGCCGGTTTAATTCTGCGATGGATTTCTTTTGAGTTGTGAAACTCCTTCGAGTGCACGATGTCCACTGGAAAGTTTTTCCCTTTTAAATACCCGTCCAATGGCACTCTAGGGATTCCAGCTCGTTATCATCTCCGTTTCTTTTTGTGAACTCGTCCTTGAACTCAATACTCAGGACCTTGTCAAGTTCTTGCGGCGCCATTTGTTTCAAGATATTTTCAAGATGGCGGGACTGGCACCAGCTTCGTAACACGTTCGTTCATTCACTGTTTTGTAGTTTTGACTATAGATGCTTATTTACAGCGACGATGTTGAGCTCTTGTGTTGCTTCGTTTGAAACTACCGGAAACCTGGAAACGTCTACCTTTTTGAGATGGCTCTGAATTTGTTGTTGTGTGGTTTTCGTTTGTTTATGTTTTACTGGACTCGGTATTATACGGATCTTGAACAGATGTTGGAGAAAAATCGCCAAAATGTTCGTCAAAATGGACACTGAAAGTTGGAAACTTCCATTAAAGTAGGTCTTTAACCTGAAGAAGCTTATAATCGTCATTCAGAAACTGTAATTAATTAAATTCGCCAATTTTTTTTGGGAAAAAAAACCACAACAAAGTTTTGGCAAATATAGTAGTTCCAAAATTCAACACACAATGGCTTTTTGCCCTTCCTTTTGCTGAAATTTTATTGATTACTCTGAACTAACCTTGAAATCTGATTGCTTGTTTTGTTTTACTGTCCCAGTCTCATTAGCTGAGAACAAGATGCGATTTGGAGCAAAAAATAGTGCGATTCGTAAATAAATCGCACCACTGAGAGCCAATCAGATTGCAAAGATAACCAGTGATTTCAAAATGGATTTAATATATAAATCGCACCACTGTGAGCCAATCAGATTGTAAGGATAACCAGTGTTTTTAAAATGGATTTAATAAAGTTCAAAACAAAGCATAAAATATAGTGGTAGTACGAGGACTTGACAGCTGTGCATGTTAGGTGAATGATGTCAGCATTTTCGAACGATGGAAAAATCGAATAGCTTCAAATGGAGGCTTTCTTTATATATAGCAAGCGGAACACCCTTTTATTAGATCATATCAAAGGATAGCTGGGCATAACGCAAAAAGGGGAATTTCTTTTAATGGATTTCAAGAATCTTTTCTATGCCATCCAACGTTTTGTGAATATGCATAAAATGAGGGAAAAGGAAAGCGCAAACGACAGAACTGAGGCTCTTCGTAACAAAACAAAGAAAGCGAAAGAAATTTTGCCATTTGTTACCACCCGGCCACACCGAATCTTAAAAAGATTCTCATGAAACACTGGCATATCATTCAACAGCAGGCTAGACTCGCACATATCTTTAACCAGCAACCGATTTTATCTTTACAGGAAGGAAAAATCACCCGAGGACGTTTTAGTCCGCGCAAAACTTCCTTCAGTCACGCCGCAATCATAAAAACCTGTAAACAAAGAAGCACTTTCAAAAGGTTTGCTTTCAACCCTGAAGTAAATTTACTATGATCGTTTTTTTTTTTTGCTAGCAACACGCTCAACCTACGTTCACGCATTTCTGACCGCAACTCAACTGAGCCAACAAAACTAGTCTCAGATCACTTACTCATTCATAGCGAACATAGAACTTGAGCTGAGGACTCGCACACTTTATTTAAACACACGAATTTTATGCATCTATGGAAATTTAGTGCATGAGTCTGGTTCTTTTAGGGTTACAATTCGTGGCCATCAACCGCCTAAGGTTTCTCAATAGAGGTAAAAGCAAAAGAAAACCCTCATTGGGACTTTGATAACTGGCCGCCTAATAGATGTAACCGTTTAATTGGTGACCGGGTTGGACTGCATTACTTTTCAATCATTTCGTTATAGACCCTATTCATAAATGGCTGCCAATTAAAAATTCTTTTGTGAGTATCAAATTTAGCCCAACCTCGTTTTTGAGTTGATAATTCAAAGTAATTTTTTTTCTCTCAAACTAGGTTAGTTGGGCTAATTTAAATGCATACAAAAGAATTTTAAATTGGCAGCCATTTGCGAATAGGGTCTATACAGTAATAAAACAAATATCATCTTTAGTTGGTACATCAAGTTTTATTTACCATACTTACAGTACATGGCATTAGCTACTTAACGCTGCCTTTACATGTTTATCCGGCACTAGATTTTTTTGGACGGATGGACACAATCTGTTTACATCTTGCAATTTATCACTGCGAGATTCGCAAGTAAAATGCTGAAAACGAAGAATTATCAAACAATGGACAGCGCCCCAGTTCACCAAGAGGTAGAGATGTGAATTACTACTTAAAGTACTATTTCAGTCAGTCTTTGGTTAAACCAAGAGAGGATAAAGGTAAGTGTCCTTGATCTCGTCTTGGTCAACATCTTACGCTCAAATGTCTCGGAGCATATATAGTCTTCCCCGATACAGCAGAAACCAAAAGCCCTGCATTTTTCAACAAGTCATTTCAGTCTCAGCGAGCACAGACAAATCAAAAAGGAGCAGAGCAAGAGATATTTCAAAAAACATTGCAACTTAACTTTTCTGGATCTGTCGTAGAGTATTTTTAAAACAACAGGCATCGCCCAGTTTGACAAGAGTCGAGTAGTTTTAAAATCGAATGCCTGATATTGACAGTTCTTGTCCGTCTAAAACGACACAAAAATGTTAAGATAGTTGCAAGATGTCACCCTAAAAGGTATTAGAATAAAACTGCTTGTGAAAAAGGTATTAATCAATTGATGCTATCGGGGTTTTTTTGTTTTGTTTTTTTGCTCACTTTAAAAGTGACGTCAAATAAAGCTCTAAAAGGTTCTGGAAGACAGATTTTTCCTGCCAAAAAACGGATTTTCTTAGAAGAACTGTCAGGTAACTTTTAATTAACGTTTTCTCTTGATTAGCTTTTACCTGACCATGCAAACGATTGGACAAGTGTTGTCTTTTGAATGTACACCATTAACCATAGTAAAACTATTATGTATTTCGTCTCTTTACACTCACTAAGTTAACTCTTGATTCCTCCTTAATGAGGTAAAAGCAAACGGTTGATAACCGCCTGGAAGGACCATTGTCGAAGGCTTAAAAGTTCTCAACGTTAAATTAAAGCTTCATAGAACGTTGTATTCGGTCATCTACTTCTGCGAAAGATGGAGGTTAAAAACCTTCTGCTCTTTTTCCTCCTACAATGTGTTATAAATGTCGCTATTTTCGATACTGGCAATGACCTTTCCCGTTCGGCATACTTCAAGACACTGGAGAACAAGCGACTAATGGGCCATGTTGTGAAAAGCTTCGAGTCGCCGAGTTTGATGTCCTGCAGTCATTCATGCCTGAGAAACACGTGGTGTACTTCTACAAACTTCGAGGTGTTTTCAGAGAATAACAACAAAGGAACTTGTGAATTGAACAAACACATTATCTCTCCTCTCGACGCGGAATTCAGGGATTTAAATGATCAGCACGGTGTTATTTTCTCAATGTTTTTAAAGGTAATGTATTTTAATTTGATTTCCATCCATATTTTTCTTGAGCTAAAACAGATTTCCTTCATTTGCGTATTAAAATGACAAGGAAATATTGTCTTCGGTCACATTTCACTTAAGGTTGGTTTGTTTATAGTCTTCATAGGGAGAAAAAAAAACTTGCTACTTACTGTAAAAATCCAATAACGGTTTTACAACTTTTTATCTTTGACAGGACACAGAGATCATCGAGAAAGGTAAACTCAACGTAACATTCAGTAAAGCAGTAAAGGCGCTTGCTATTATGGGGATGAAAAAAACTCGCAGAAGGAAGAAAAGCCGGACATTATTAGCCAATTGTTAGCCGGGGTACCCAACAAGAAAACGGGAGGGAGAAGTTTGACTCCACTAGAAGTGCAGCAATATTCGTGTTGTCTTTGTACTAAAGAGACCAGAGATAAGTGCCTAGAAGGACAGAAGTTTCTAGTGTATTAAAATGGAATGCCGCTAATATTTATTTAATTTGTAGGTGCTTCTACCTGGGTTAGGCTGAACAAGGGTGGGGTCTGTTTTGGAGCAAAAAATGACTCGTACGGGAAATTCACTATTACGTCACATGGAACTGTTATATCCTTGAAGCTCGTGCACATTTCAGGTTTTATCACGTGCGACTACAGAAACGTCCCTTACGGAAGTCACTGGGGTTGCAAGCAGTTATCCACTATTGCAACAATCGTCACAAATGCAACAAACGAAGTGATTTTTCCACAGAATTACAAGAACCAGGTTTATGGGCTGCCTGGTAACAATGCCAATTCGTCAGAGCTGGTCTTTGATGGGCTCTCCCCTCCCCTGAGGGTGGCTGCTGGAGACGTGTACAGAATTTGGTATCTCAGCGATTTTCTGGACAAATCGGAACAGGACAATGATGGGCACACATGTTGTGATGTTTACGCTCGTTACACTGATTAGATATGGTTTTCAGTGCGAAACGATATAACAATCGATATTGTATAGCTCTAGTTTTCTCCCAGTTGCACAAAAGAAGATGACCTAGAGGATTCTGTAGCCATAAACTGTAATGCAGTCTACTAGAGAAATTCATATCTGGTTATTGTAGTATTAGTAGTTGCCTGGTAATTATTAGTTTCATCAAACCTGTATTTAGGTATGTTGGTATAAAGGGATAAATGCTGGTTTTAGACCTGCACAATTGCAGAACTAAAGATTTGAAGACTTGTAGGTTTGCAAGACTACCTCCCGCAATAAAGTAGTAAGTGACCATTGATCTGATCTATTTTGTTTCTTAAAATCTCGAAGTAATTGATAGGTGAAAGTAAGATCAAAACACACAGTAGTGAGAACAGAGCATTTTGTTTAAAAAATCTTATTCATGTAAGCGTTCCTATCGAGTTTTAGTATAAATCTACTAGCGTTCTATCGCGAATGCCGTTCTTTGACTGACTGCGCTACTCACTATCTACTCTGCTGTAGATAGCGAGTAGCGTAATAGTGTGCGGTTGTTGACAAACTAGTGGCCGCCTTTTTGCGTTTTCGAAGGGATCTCGATGATGTCAATGGTAAGTGCTTTGACGAGAATAAAAACTGCATCTCACCACTTCCCATTTGCACTCATAACATCGTTATGTCAAGTACAACGGAACGAATAAAGTTTTTGTTTGAAACGTTTCTATTTTAGCTTTAGTTTTTAATTTCATTGGTTATCATTATCACTTTGTAATTGCCAACGAACATTTTGCTTCCGTTATCCCCTTTGCAAGCTGTTTACTCCTTGCATTAAACACACAAAAGATGGTTACGTTGTCCAATCATTGGGAACGCTTCTTTGGACTATAAAACGACACTTTGTCTTAAGAATATTACACCTCGAGACTCTCGATAAACTTGACGGGTGTACTGAAATCAAAATTCATAAAATTCGATTTTTTTATTACGAAATGCAATTCATTTAAAATTAAATAGGCATGTTTTGTCTTGATAAGACATGCTTTTATCGCGGAGCCCCATACTCATATAGGAAGGAAAAGGAAACCCATGAGTTGATTTTCTCATGGTTAACGTGGCTAGCGGTATTGCTCGTGGGCACGTACGCACGACGACGACGGCGGCGGCGGCGGAGTTGTCCAACATGGCGGCCATACTCCAAATAATAGGTTGACAGAGACATGCAGTCTTGGTTTACCGTGTACTTCCTTGATAGTGGAAATCCATGTTATGATCAATTGACACCTGTCAAAACAAGGTATCTGCTGACCAGTATCACGTGACCATATCGCGGGCTCAAGTTTACAGCTCCTCGAGGTCACGTGTTTTTTGAAGTTGACCGCTGACCAAGTGCTGGTTATCGATTGGATCGCGGGCTCATATTGGGTTAGCTTGTTGGAAACAGGGCAGGATTGTTCGGAAGCCGGTTTACGCTAACCCAGGATTAAAGTTTATCGAATTATAACTTTTTCTTCTATACAAATGTTTTTTGCTGTTTTGTTTTGTGTATATGGTGATTATTAAAACTCAAAACAGAAGGCCAAACAATATACAGAAACCTCACCGCAAAGTTACAAAACTCAAATCAAAATTCTCCCTTTTTCTGGGTTAGCTCAATCGGGCTTTGAACAACCCGGCCCAGGAGCTACGCTTTTAGGCTGGCCTAAATCTATATATTACAAAACTCATTTTCTCCGCTTTATTATCGCTATTCTCTCCACATTTAATTGTTTTTAATTACTCTCACTCCTGTTAATTACTTTCAGACAAAAATTGTCCTGGACGTTTCTCCCATGTTTTGCCATATTGTGCTATGTTGTGCCATGTTGTGCCGTGTTGTGCTATGCTGTTCCATGTTGTGCCGCGTTGTGCCATGTTGAAGTATGTTGTGCCATGTTGTGCAATGTTGTGCCATATTGAGACCCTCTTATCTGGTTGATTGGTTGTTTATTTGGTTGGTTGGTTGGTTGGTTGGTTGGTTGGTTTGTTTCTTAAGAAGAAATTGAATTCGGTTAGTAAGTAAGTAAGTAAGTAAGTAACTTTATTTAATGAGGGTAAAAACATTTTACAGTCATTGACTGATAAACTCGTGGCCCTCCCTTAAACAATTAAAATATAAATCACAATGATTTTAAAAATATCTAACTGTGAATAATAATAAGTATAAAACGGGTAAAATTACTAACATCAATAAAATGGACTAAAATCTTGTTGGTGCATGCGATACAAAGAGTTAGAGGACACTAAGAAATTGTGAAATGTTCAATATTTGCATACCCCTTCTTTATAAGCTTGACGTATTTCTCTTTAAAAACATTAATGCTATCACAGGATCTTATGTTAGGAGGTAGGGAATTCCATAGTGAAGTTGATGTAGAAGCAAAAGTTTTTCCTCCTTCTGTCGCTCTGTTGCTCTTAGAGCATCGTAGCGTGATGTGACTATAACGCAAGGATATTACCGATATGTCACTCACACGTATCAACTTCCTAGATATGTACTCTGGGCATTGACCATGTAGACATTTAAAGATAAGGCATAGCTTATTAACATTGATTTCTTCGTAGAAGGGTAACCAGTCCAACTTGTTAAATAAGTCAACAGTTCGTTCATCCCTTGCTGTTTTAACATCCAATATTACCCTGGCCGCTCTCTTTTGCAGTCGAAAGACTCGTCTGATATTTGCTTTAGATGTTATACTCAAGACTGCTCCGCCATACAGAAAAAGGGGCTTTATGGTTGCATTGTAGAAGAGTATACGCTCATTTAAAGGTATATTTAGGTAGATTTATTTCACATGTACAGATTTTAGATTTTATCAATTTTATCAATCTATACAGCCAAAAATAGTTGCCATGGGGTTCCGTTACAAAATGTCATCCAAATAGACCATGAAGTGAAATAATCATGACAAATTGTCATGCCCCAATGTATGGCTCTTCATAGCTCAGTTGGTATAGCTCTGCGGCTCTACTCTTGGAATCCTTTGAAACCCCGAACTCTTTTTCGGGTTTAATTTGCAATTGCTCACGTTACGATTACAGCCTCTGGGGTAACATCTTCATTTCAGATGTATTTCCGCATTTCACGTCATTTATTCTACAAATAAAGCCTATCAATCCAGTTTGATGAGGGACTAAAAGCGGAGTGTTTTTCAATGGAACACGACCTAAATACCAGGTTTGACTTAATGGGCGGGGGGGTGGAGGAAGTTAACTATTGTATGTCAAACGTTTTACGGCAGCTTTTTTCTACTGTCTAACTTTAAAGTCCTGGTACTGGTTTTAATCATTCCGACGCCCCGCTGTGTAAAGGCGCTCTCTAAAAGTGATTTCTCTGAGGAGTTTAGTTCTAAGTTTAAATTATGGGGAAATTCCTTTTAACGTCATGAATAATATATAGACCAGCCGGGAAATCATCATCGTGACTGTTGTTTACCATTTTGTCTAAATCAGTTTATGACGTTATTCCTGTGTCGCTTCCCTTCAAGACTTATCAATAAGGTGCTTGATGATCTGGAATATGTATTTAAAAAAGAATCACAAGGAAAGTTCACTTTTCGAGTACAAATTTAAATGACCTACATACTTGTAACGATTTCGTACATTTCAACTTTTAAAGTTAAAAATGAACAACAAAAAATGCGAGACAACATCTTAGTTTCGCTTCCTCAATTCAGCTTTGTCAAGTTTAAATAAACCCTGAATGAAGATTGTGTAAAACTTATCATTCTAGGAGCAAACAGAATGACTAAAATTCAAATGTATATTGTTCTGATGTAAAACGTTTTGCAAGGATGAAGTCAGATTGCGTCTAGCGTTTGTTTTAGCTTTTTCCGAGGATCAGTAGGTCACACGTATATCAGTAGCGTGTTGATGTCTAAGTTGTATTTCGTCAGGGGAATCTTTTGTGCTCTTCAGTGTGGTGTTGTTGTTTCATTTACTTCGGACTAGAAAGAAAGCTGATCAGAAGTAAATGTTTTGGACGACCATCTTGCTGGTGGCACGGCTCATATGTATCTTTTATAGCTAGTCTAAACGTTTTTGCATATGTATTGTCCCTCTGCAAAGGCCTACTCTGGGACCTTAAGTCGCCGTAACTTAAGGCGACTTTGGGCGATTTAAGGCGACTTAGGCGACTTAAGCAAAATTGGCAAAAAAGAAACATGGCGACTTTAGGCGATTTAAGGCAATTTAAGGCGACTTAAGGCAACTTAAGGCAACTTAAGGCGAATTAAGGCGATTTAAGGCGACTTAAAGCGATTTTATTTGACTCAAGTTATAAAATCTAAAGTTAGCAAAGTCTCTCCATAAACTTCAAAAATATTTATAGAATCCCTCACAATAAATCAATGTTAGCTAATATTGCAATATTTATCTTGCTTACTTTTGTAGTGATATAAATCGCCATAGTCTCAAGTTTCCCAATTTTACACCATTTTAGCTAAAAATGGTTAGAGAATTACCACAACAGTTGTTGTTCAATTATGTAGTAGGAAGTAGCACGGAATCACAGGCCTACACGACTTCTAACAATGGAAACTTTTGAACCATGTGCGTAATCTTTGACCCCTTTATAATTTCGCTCTTACGAGTATGTCTTTAAGGGATTTCCCTCTTTTTAAAGATATGAGTGGTGGCTCTTTGAAAATTTGCCGTAGAGAAGGCTGGTTTTGTATCAAGTGCCATTTTTGCATTAAAACATGTTTGAGATTAGGCACTGACGGTTGATATTGTGTTACAAAAGGCAAGATATCTTTTCGGCTTTCTTATTTTTGTTGTAGCGCTGATGCCCTTTCTGTGAATTTGATACCTGATAGGAGTATCTCAATCAGTTTTTTGGATAACCTCTAGCAAGGAGACGTGATTTGAATTTAATAATGTTCTCTTCAAATATTGTTCTTGAAGAGTTAGTGCGTAAAAGTCTAAAAGCTTCTCCCTTCACGAATCCTTTTTTGACACCCGGCGGGTGACTAGAGGAAAAATGAGTGTATTGAAAGGTTTCAGTTGGCTTGAAGTGTGTTAAGTTCAATATCACAACAAGCAACACTGTTTTTTGGGGCTTGCTTTCTTGAAACATATTTCCTAAACATATCTACATGTATGTTTGCCACAAGACAGTAAAAAGCTCATGTAGGGGGTTCGCACCCAATCTGTAATTGGATACTGAGATGAACAGGACACTTCCAAGCATCGAGGAGGACTGCAATGTTGTTACAAGGGGGATTTTCGTATTTGGAATATTATCAGTACGATTGGCCTTGTTCACGTCAAGATGCGTCTAAATTACGCAATGAAACTTGGATAGTATATAAAATAAAAACTACCCTACGAGTTGCTAGGAAACTCCGCACATAGAAACAACACAAAGTATGTAAATAGGAGCAAGCAAAGTAAATGTCATCACAGATGCCCATGCATCATGAGATTCGGCTTTATCTACAAAATATGCAGTGCTGCGTTTACCTTTATCAAACTGGTTCGGTTTGTCACCTAAGAATGGCCAGATATGTCAGCGAGTACAGCTGACATAACCTGCATCACACCGTCTCATGTCGAACATTAACATTATTTTACTGTTGAAGGTATAAAAACAACGATCGAATTTTTTGTTATTGGCTTTGAGGTTGACATTGATGCCTGGTATTACTGGTGATCTCTCGCATTTCTTGAGGTTAATTTGAGCAGGGCCGCAATAACAAAAATGTTTCGAATCGATGTGTGCTTTATATGACTATCTACAGTCATAGATCGTCATATAGAATAGTTCAAAACCTGGAGCCTTTAAGAAAGGATCAAAACAACCACCACGGACTTGTCCATGGCAATTACATTTTTCAAACTCATTAGTAATTTATCAAATTTAAACAAAGGAAATCATGACCGTGAAAGTATTTCGATATCTGATCTAAATTAGCTTTGATTTTTACTATTTTGTTCCACCATTTTCTCTTTAGTTTGTGTTTCGAATAAGAAGATGTATCAAAGACTAAAGACGCTGTATAACCATATTTCCACTCACCCTCGTCAAAAATATATATACTCTACCAGTCGGATGGAATCTTACATAAGACAGCGGTATTACCCAACAATTGTAGTAGCCTTTCTAAGTGTTTCTATGAAACGTTTCCTAACTTGTAATTCCTAATTGTTTTCAATTTTAGTGTAGATTCATTTGTTGAAATCATGATTTTTAGTTCTACGTTTTATTTAGCTCATTAACAATTACGAAACATCATTATTGTTACTGACGGGTGTGAAAAACAGTTCACCTTTACTCGCTACATCTTTAAAGGTGGGGGGAGGGGGTAAAGGATATGCCTTACTGATGTCCTCTCTGTTATCTTAGTTTCTTCTGTATGCGTGTCGACCTTAGCGCTTTTAACATTTCGATTCCTTAGTGTCATTTTCAAACGCAAAAATTCCCACCTGCAGACTCCTGATGTTTTGATTACGCGTGAAATGACATTCCCGAAAAAATTTCCATCTCCCAAGTTAATTATTTAGAAAAACTAACTTTGCTACAGAAAAGAAACTGTAAAAAAAAAACTGCCATTTCCTCAGCGCTTGGCCGAATAAAACTGAGAGAATGTTTGATCATGTCATCTGCCCTGCGAGATAGCTGAAAATCTTCGAAAGCGACAGACTGATATTTTTTAGTTGCGCAATACACATCGGAATAATCATAGGTTTTACTACAGATTGAGCGGCGAAATTTAGGTTTATTCAAATAGTTTGTTTAAGTGGTGGATAGGAAAGAAGAGGCCGGAAACAATGCCATGTTCTCTCGTCATCCTGCTACTTGGATTCATCTCTTCTTGCCCCGCGGCCTCTGGTTTCTTACACTAAAGATTAAGACTACAGGAAACGTCCTTGACTAATTAATGTGGCACAAAACTGAAAGCTGTGTTAAACTGACAATACCCCAAGTCCCATGTTGGCAACAGGCATTTTCTAGTATCACACAGCGCCTTACTTGTAGTCTATTATTGGTAATTAGTTGATGTAGCCAGGTTCCAAAGTGTTAGAGTGCTTGTGAGTAATGTGGCGACGGGAACCTTTAAGCCCACACTGTAGTGCAGCACTTCAGTGAGTTTTCTTTAGTTTCCTTGCTATAGATAGTTTCACAAACATTTATCAAACTGTTGAATCCTCCCAAAACTGACAAAATAAAAGGCCAAACGCGCGAGACTTTTCAGGGGAATCACGACACTAGGAAATTGAAGGCTTTGTTTCTGACTACTTGTAATACATTTTTGGACTCTAACCAAAATGAACCGTGAGGATTGCGCCGGATGTATTTCGTGCACAAAAAATTATCGTATGTCAACTCTCTAAAACGAATAACTTTTGAACCTGTCATGATACGAATTCTCACAAAGAAGTCAGCAAGAGAAAGAAGAGAGGAAGTGGGAACCTTTTCTATAAAAGTACGTTGAGAATGATTATCTGGGAACAGTAGGGACTATATGGGGGATTAACACTCTTATTCTTCTTCCTCTCTTGCAGTCAAGTATTAGCATTGGAGACCTGCTTGGTAGCAGCCTCAAACGTTACCTAAATGAGTCGAAAAAGGCTAAGTGATCTCTATGACTGATTTTTCTAACTCCTCATTAATTAAAAGTGAATGAAGTATCATGATTGTATTCATTCTTGAGCCCTTTAGAAATTAGAAAAAAGATCAGCATTGATGTAATTTCGGGTTCTTTTTCGACTGTAATTACAGAAGAAAATCGTTTTTACTTGAACGCTTGGGAATCTTTGGACTTTAACAAAAGGGTACCCACGGGTATCAAGTTGTCTGCAGGAAGGTTGTCCTCTTTATTTCTATGGCACAAGAATGAATCGAGGGTCAGCAATTCGAGCAGGCAGTGAGGAAGTCGCGAGTCGAGAGTTGCAAGTATCTTTCCTTGTTTTTACAGATCGATTCACGGTATAATTGCCAAATGATCACGCAGGAAAACTCCCCTGAGGTATACTTCCTATCAGAGGTAAGGCTAGGGTAATGGTACAGGTGTATGGCAACATTCAATTTTAGTTAAATGAACTCTTGAAGGACATCACCGCAGACGATCTCCAGACGATCTCGAGTTCGTGCAAGTTGGCAATAAGATTACAAAGCCATTGCTTCATTTGATGCTTTGGGAGTTAACAAAGTTTATGACAGGACTCCGCTGGGTGGTAATCTTTGGTGCTCTTGGCAATGTGCTTTTGATGATATTTTTTGCATTTGATTTAGGCATTTTACATTAATACTTCTCGTTAGTTGGTAAAAAAGTAAAACACAGATTTAGATGTATAACGCATTTCTAACCAAATCCTGCGCTGTGATTGGCTTTCCGAGTGGGCAGGTTACCGCTATCTTTCCCTTTCAGGATTACACGCTATTTCTCGCAAGAAAGCAAGAAAAGTTTTACCTAAGCCATATGGTAATTCTCTTATTGACCAGGCTCTTTCGGGCAACATCGCTGGATATTGCATGGTCTCGTTCGTTTGCAGCCATCTTGACCTCATCCTTGGTCAATTACCCATATATATAGCAATAGGTATGATCGTGTTCTTCCACTGACGGCGACTTCTCAAGGTCGTTTTGGTGTCTGGAACAATGCAACTCCGATAAACGATCTCGCTCTACTCTTTCTTCATAGGGAATATCTTTCATAACAAGAATCAAAGACTGTTTAATCAACCTGTTTTCGGTTGTTTCGTTGGTTGGTTCGCTTCATGGTTGGTTGGCCATGGTTGATTAGTTGGTTGCTTAGTTGGTTGGTTGGTTGGTTGGTTGGTAAGGTGGGTGGGTGGCTCCTTGTTGTTTAGAAGAAACCGATTTCTCTTGATTTGTTTGAAAGGATTGCTACGTGATATCAATCTTCTCAACCAAAAATAAGGGCATCGGTTACTAAATTCAACCAAATAAAATGTGAAATGAACTTAATAAATTGACCGGTTCCCAATGTATGGCGCTCCATAGTTCAGTTGGTATTCCGACGATGTGCTGTGTAGAGGAGATTACAAAAGTGATTTTTCTGGGGCATTTAGTTCTCTATTTAAATTATGGGGAAATTCCTTTTCACCTCATGAATAACATATCAACAAATCATAGTAATGACTGTCACTCGCGATTTGGTCTAAATTTGACGGATGTGTCGGCGACTACAACCGAAATAGCCCGCATACCGCGTGCTAACGTCGAAAAGTAACCACATATTCTGGTTAAGGTATAAAAATTTATTGAATCGTTTGTTATTGACTTTGAATTTCACATTGATGCTTGGAATATGACGTACATGAGTTGATCTTGAAAACTTTGTTTAACCATTTAAGCCATTAGTTTTCATGTAAATAATGTCTCTTACCAGTGAGTATTCGAAAGATCATATATTTGAACTGTGTAGACAGGAATGATCATCGCAGTTGTGTACACAACTTAAACAGCTGTGAAATTAAAGCTTGAAAAAACTTCAGGCTTGACCGGGATTAAAACCCATGAACTCTGCGATACCGGTGCTGTGCTCTATTAATTGAGCTATTACACCAGGCTCAGAGCTGAGAGAAGGTCACGTTGGGAGTTCGTAATATACCCGTAGATGGAGAAGGATGTAAGTTAATACAAGAAAGATCATGTATTTGAACTGTGGAGAAAGACGGATGTAAAGACATGAATTATCATCACAGGTGGGTACTATACTTCAGAGGCTATGAAAATAAAGCCTAAAGAATCTTCAGTTAGACTTACCGGGATTCGAACCTATGACCTCTGTGATACCGGTGCAGTGCTCTACCAACTGAGGTACAGTGTATACCACGCCAGCTGGGAGCTGGTCATGTTGGGAGTTCATAATATACCCGTAGATGATGAAAAGAAGAAAACGAATACCAGAAAGATCATATATTTAACCCGTGGAGAAACATTTAAAGACATCAATGATCATCACTGTTTTGTATACAACTTAGGCAGCCGCGAATTAAAGCCTGAAGAAAACTCCAGGTCTGAACGGGATTCAAACTCATACCCCTGCGATACCAGTGCCGCGTTTTACCAACTGAGGTGTTTAAAGGTTGTGAAGCTGTGTACATGCCAGTGTCTCTAAGTGGAGTAGTGTAACGTATTTCTTAAAGATCATTTCAACAGTTAAAAAAATGTGTTTAATCGATGTGTGATTTGTATGACTATTTGGTAAATCAATTGCGAAATTCACTTTCTACAGTCATAGATCGTCATATAAAGTAGTACAAAACCTTCAGTCTTTAAAATAGGTCGAAACAATTACCACGGACGTGTCGTCGGTAATTTCATGTGGAACGTTCTGCCTCAGAATGAGAAATGTATTGAAGACCACGACTCTATCCAATTGACGCCTATCAAAATATTTTAACTCGTTTTGATAGGAGCTTATGAAAAAGGAAGATATGTGAAAGGTACACTGACCGATTAACAATGAGAATAACCGAAGATCGATATTGCCATTTATGGACGTGTAGAAAAATTTTGCACATTTTTGCACATAATTCGCTTCATCATTAAACGATATACTTTACTGATGCCCCATCTGTTATCGTAGTTTCTTCTGTACTTGTCGACCTTGCTTTTTTAACATTTTTTAGTGTCATTTTCGAAAGCCAAACTTCCCACCTGCAGACTCCTGATGTTTTCAATACGCGGGGAGTGACATTACCCGACAAAGTCTCTACCACTAATTAATGTTTCAGGAAAACTAGCCTTGCTACAATAGAAAAACTATGGGAAAAATCCATTACCTCAGCGCTTGACCAAACTCCAATGAGAGAATGTTGGATGAAGTCATCTGTCACCTGAGATAGATGAAAATCTTCGAGAGTAAAAGATTTGTTTCAGTTGCACACCACACATCGAATAATCATAGGTTTTACTCCAGATTGAGCGGGAATATCTAGGTTTTCTAGGAAAGGAGAGGCCGGAAAACAATGGCATGTTCTCTCGCCATCCTGCTACTTGGATTCATTTGTTCCTTCCCAGCTGCCTCTGGTTCCTTAGCCTCCAAGCTCTCAAAGGCAGCATTGGTACCCTCTACCGCCATTGGAACTTATTCCCGGTCCAGTACTGTCGCCGCGTTATCGTTGCTAGAGCAAGAAAAGTTGGAAGAGGCGACAGAATCTCTTGTTCAAACAGCACTGACCCTCAGTCTCCTTGATGTTGGAGGGGGCGCCATTTTACCCATCACCGAAGAAATTGTGACGTACATCACAACCAAGACCGAATTCGCAGCCACCAGAGAAGCTATTGCATACTACAACAGGATTCTAAAAAGCGAAATAAGCAAAAGTGCAACTCAGGGCATGAACAAACAAACTATTAGAACTGCCAAAGAAACCTTAAAAAATACCCTCAACGATGACGTAGCAAAGTTTTCTCGTGTGAGTAAGGTTAAAAAAGCTTTTACTAAGGTTACCAAGTGGTTCGGTAAAGCTTCAGTATTCGATGTGCTTGGGCCACTCACTGATACCATAACTATAGGTCTCAATATTTGGGGACTTGACATCGCCATCAGGGATGGAAATGACGCTGGCATCGCTGCCGCCTCGCTGAGTATCCTTGCCGGAGTGGTAGGAATTGGCACCTTTTTCGCTGCGGTAGCTACAGGATCGGCTGTGCTTGGACCAGTTGGAGCTATAGCTGGCGCAATTCTGGGAATTGCTGCAACCTTAATAGAACTGTTCGTAGGGCCACCCTACGATAAAGCCGCAGTTGAGGCATATAGAGCAAGACTAAGAGAGCTTAGAAACCTTAGAGACGCTTGTGTGAGCCAAATCGACAAGCGAATGGAGTTTTTGGAGAATGTTGGCTCACCATACAGTGATGTTTATGTCAACAACCAGGCGGCTTCTATGACAGAAGTTGAGTCGGGAGAGTTGCAACTGCTTGATTCTTACATGAATCAATACTATCGCGGAAAAGTACCATACCAGAATTCTATGTACCACCGCGGATTCAAGGGCCACTTTACCAGATATATGTTATCAGAGGCGAAGGAAGAGATGCGAAATAAGACTTACGTATGCATTGGCAAATACCGTGGCATAGTGAGTCCAAAGATGCCTCTTGCATCAAGTTCCACAGGCTGGGGTAAAACAACTGGCTTCATTGGTTTTGATTTTTATGGGAAGTATAAAAGGGACACTACCTACGGTGGTGTTCACGTTTTCATCAATTCAGAATTTATATCGGAGGAGGAATTGAACGGCATTAATATCAATACTTTTTTGAGCCTTGGATCGGATGCTGATCAAGAACAGACGCCCCAAAATGATGTGATTAGTATAAGTGATTACAAGAAGCTCCGTAAACGTGACAAAATAAACATACGAACCGGATTCGGAAGTGATTGCTTGAACATAAATGGCATGATAGGAGAGTTCCATCAAGATTATGAAAATTCATTGATTGCCGATATGGAATGGCACGGATGGAACATTCTGTCATTTAAAGGAATGTCGAGAGACCGCGATGACATCAAAGGAATCTTCTTTGACACAAAACATGAAGTCTTGAAATACTTCCACGGAGAAGATAGAAGAACTCACACTCTTGGTAAAGTGTTCTTTGTCACCCAGTTTGTCGGTTCGCCATTCGATGATCACGTTATTCTACATCAAAACCTTTTCAAAGTTTTTCAAACATCCGGAAGTAATGTATACGAGTTTGATTTTGATGAATTTGATCTCGGCAAGCCATGGAGTACAAAATTTGAGATCACTGACCAAAGCAAGCAGTCTCTAAAAATTAACTTAAAAACTTCGGATGCTTCTAAAATTCCGCCAAACAATATTGTTCTTTCCTACAAAAAACTGAAAATCTTTAGTACAAGGGGTCAGTATACTTACATACCTAGAATAGAAGTCTCCTTGTGGAATACAACAACCAATGGCAACATCTTTATCAACGATGACAACCCCATCCCACTGGATCACGGTCATCTTAGTCCTTGGCAATTCAATGGCGAAAGAAGGAATTTAAACATTGGTCAATCTCCGCGGACTGTTACTTACGACGACGGTAACAGAGAAGATTTATTACTATTGAAATGGCCAACCGACCAGGATCCAGATTCCACAGATTACACGATTGACATGAAGGGCGGCACAGATTACGTTATGATTAGCGATAAGTACTTTCTGGACCCTTCTGGTGTTGATGGTGAAGACGTGATTCTTATGCTAGAGCAAGGTTCCGACTCAACGGGTGCATTTACAGTGGTCACCCAAAAGAGTGGCAATGATGGATTCCGCATAAATCTTGAGTTGCGAAACGTAGAGAGAATAATTAATGAGTATGGCAATCGCCTGGTTGCATTCGATGTGGGGAGTCATCAGTTTCCGATGGATCTGTTTGACCGATACGTAGAAGTTACTCGCATGACACTAAAGATTAAGACATCAGAAGATGTCCTTGATTAAGGTGGCCGAACACAGTTTTCGCGCGCGCTTTTGCTGATGCAATTCAGCGCGCGCACAAGGATTGAAAAACAAACATGCCTTCAATAGAGCGATCATTTTATTCACTCAACACCCGCACTATATGCGCTATTTTTCTCCATTATTGAACGCAGTGTATTGATGCCTTTAGTCTTTTATTACAAAGCTATGTTAGAAAAGGTAAAGACGCAAAGAACCCAGCAATTCTCAGCTTTTTCTTTGTTACCGAAAGAACCCAGTTAAATGCAGCGCATGCGCAGTTGCTCGAAAAATTGAGACCGATTGCTTTTGCAGAAACTTGCCGATTTCTAACGATCCAGTCGATAGAATTTCAAGAAATTTGGCAAAAAAAATAATTCAGAAACACTTGAATGATCTATCGCAAAAAATCTGAATTTTGACATAGGGAATTTTTAATAATACAGAACATGCAGTGAAAACGATTTACGGCGAATTACGAAAGTCGCCTATGTCAAAATTTTATTAGAACAGTGTTGACAGAAGAGATTTAATGTCAATTCATAGTGGGCAAATGATGAAAAAAATCTAACGTCTGAATTTTTTTTAAATAAACAAAAACCATTTTTTAAGCCTTGTTTTTAACCAGCCCCGCTGCCATGGCAACAGCACTCACCTTAGCCAAAATGTGAGAATAAACCCTTCTGTGGTTAACCTTGACTCTTGCAAAAAACGGGCGCCAAAGCATAAATAGCTTTAAAGTAATGGTGAATTAGGCAGAGGCTCTTGAAAACTGTGTTCGGCCACCTTAATCTGGCACAATACTGAAAACTGTGATAAACTTACAATACCACAAGTCGTATGTTGGCGACACACATGATCTAGTATCACGCAGCGTCTTGCTTGTGCTCCGTCATTGACTTTTAGTTCAGGTAGGCAGGTTCCAAAGTGTCGGAGCGCTTGTGAGTAATGTGGAACCAGGCCTTCCCTCGGGATTGCGTTTAAACTGTGTCGAACCTTGTAGCACTTTAGTGTTTTGTTTTTTCTTCTTTTTAGTTTCCTTGCTGCGTTACGCAAGCAAAAATCAAACTGTTACTTCCTTCGAAAACTGACAAAGAGAGGTTAAACGCACGAGACTTTTGAGCGAAATCAGGACACTGTATAGAGCGGAATATCCCGATTTTCTGAACCTGTGGTTCGTTAGGTGGTAAAACGACAGTGTTCGACTGAGGGGGAGGGGGGGTAAACGACGTTTAATTCGAGTTAGCTGGCCATTTGAAAAAATCGAGTAAACGGGCAATCGGGATTCCAGTGTAATACATTTTTGGTCACAACGTCAAGACTCTAATCAAAATGAACTGTGAGGACGGTAGTGGACTTCTGTTAGAGTGAGCGTGTTTGGGCCTATACTATCTCTTGAAGACTGTTCACAACCTCTATTTTTCAACACACGCGAAAGGAAAAGCGAGTGAAACAAGCGCGAAGCACGCGGGGACGAGGCGGGGAGGTGAGCCAAGCGTTTTGTGCTGGCGTCCGGTTCTCTCGCGATTCTATCCGCGCGTTCAACGATCGAATAAAAACGTACGAGAAAATAGAGGGCTGTGGACAGTCTGTATCCCTTGCAGTTGTTATAACTGAAACAACATAAGCTAACATGCTCATATTACTTCACATGAAAAATTCGGATGGACGTTGTCGAAAGCAACCTAATACTTTACTTAAATGACTGCAACAAGGCTAAGTGATCTTTTAAATTTTTTAATACGAACCTGAATGAAAACGGTTGAATTCAGTCTAGCTCCCAATTATTTTAAACTGAATAAAGTATCATAGTTGTATTGATTATTATGCCTTTTACAAATGAGATAAAAGTTTAGCTTTTATGTAATTTCAGGTTCTATTCTGACTGTAATCGTTGAAGGAAATCATTTTTATTTGAACTGAGAATAAAGAAACGCCTAGGGCTTTTACAGCAGGGTAGCCACGGGTGTAAAGTAGTCTGCAGGTAGGTTGTCCTCTGTATTTCTATGGCGCAAGAATGAACTGAGGGTCGGCCAATCAAAGCAGGCAGTGAGGAAGTCGCGAGTCTGAAGAATCGCTGTTTTTACAGATCGATTCAGGGTACAATTGTCACACGGGACGTTCAGCTCGCGAGAAGAATCTGAGGAGTGACAAGCCTCCTGTACTGAGAGCTTCTATGGAGACATATAAATGATCGATCAGCAATTTAATTTAATTACTTATTACATGGACAAATGCTAGTTACATGGATCGCTAAATAAATATGATAAAACGTTACCCAGTGTTGTTTCTAATCTTCTGCGACGGATTACATGTACAACAAATTGCCTGTAGCGCTCTTGCAGCCGTCTACAAGTGAAGCCAGTCAAAAGAAAGTATGTTGTCCTCGATCTGTATTTTGCCTTTTCCACCTTCCTTTCACTACACCTTATTTTTAAATGAAGAAATAAAACACAATAAAGTAGTAAAAAAAAAGCGCGGGAACTGAGAATCCTCGATAAGCTTGTCCTGGCGCGATCAGTCCCCTAGTAGCCTAGTAGCCTAGTAGCTTTCCTGCGAGCCACAGGACAAAGGACGAAATCAACCTTAGGATGGACGAACGAGCTGAGTTCCGGCGGGGGGGGGGGGGGGCGGGGAAGGGGGGAAATTCCAGAAAAGTTGGGTGGGGTTGTGCGGTCCATTTCCCAAAACCTTTACCCCATAGACCCTTTTCATAAATGGCTGCCAATTTAAAACTCTTTTGTATGTACTTAAATTAGCCTCACTAAACTCGTTTGGGAGTAAAAATTCTTTCGAATTATCAACTCAAGAACGAGGTTAGTTAGGCTAATTTTAATACTTACAAAAGAATTTATAATTGGCAGCCATTTATGAAAAGGGTCTATTTATGACCAAAATCTGCGATTTTTGTTACCCTATTTATGACCTAGCAAAAAAATTCGACACCCTATTTATGACCGTTGCGGCTGGTACAGTTGCCCTAAACTTAATTTATGAAGGACTTTTGTCGACGGTCTTATTGATAATGATGAAAAAGTAGCTTCTTGTAAAAAAACATATCCAATTCAAGACTAATGCTAAAACCATACCCTATTTATGACCAAAACGGCTGAAAAACCATACCCTTTGGGGCCACACATACATATAGCCAATATAAGGGAGTATACCCCCGGGGCTGAGTTTAACAGGCACCCTGGTGTGGTATAGGTCTCTCTTCACCCATCGAATGTTTGCTTTGCATACGCCATTAGCTGTAGGGTACCTGTTCGTGCGCTGCTTGCTTCGCAACTTGATCACAAAAACTTCGGGTTCAGTCCGATCTCACCACCATCTCTTTTCCTCTGCAGTTGCATTCGCGCGCATGCGTGCATGCGATGACTGGACAGAGAGAAATACGAGACGTACGAAGGAGAAGGAGCCATGCCTTTAGGTGATATCGAAGAGTACGAATCACGACACTAAAAGGATCAGTTAAACAGGTTTTTTGTATTCTATTTATTTCTTCTGAGTGCGCCCAACGCAGAATACAGTTCTGGAAAGAACTATGTTGGTCAAAAAAATCTCGTATCTAACACTATAGCGAGTGGTTTCGTTGCCCATTGTCCACTTTTGCGTGTCATTTCTATTGACTCGCCCAACGGGCTCGTCAAAATACTGTTTAATCTCGCAAAAATAACTGCAATTGTACACCCTAAAGTGTCCAGTGAGATCCCTAAAATGTACAGTAAGATCTAAATATTTCTGTATGAGTATCCCAGTACAATTTTACTAGTCTTTTGTATTCGGAATTTTTTCAGTTGACACACCAAATTACGTCAAGACTAGTAAAGATATACGATACAACACACGAAACAACAATGTACATCTTAGCTTCACGCCTAGAAAATTTTGGAACGACACAGTAAATTGGAATGCTTTCACTGAGCTCTAACAATTTCTTTCGCTGGCATCTCTTTGTCTTAAATACAAACATGAGACAGGAAATTCAAGAAACAAATTAATTCACTGTGTACCAAATGAAATAAAAGCAACATACAGGAGTAGTCTTTACTATAATAAATTAAATTGAAAAATATACATGTATCTCACTAACACTCTTATCTTCTTCGATTCTAAAAGCACGAGTGTATCTGTGTTAACTACTTACATGTAAACTCTACAGATTTTCACTTGAGCGTCAACAGTAACTACATATTTGCTTTAGTTTTGCAATACCACGCTAAGCGATTGCCTTAAAAAAAACGCGCGTCAATTTGCCATCCAATCAGAACTAAAACCCAAACCAATCGTGACTCGCTCGCACACGTTTTCCCGCGCTTTGCGTCGGAAACACGCATAATTTGCTTCGAAATTTGATTGGTTCACTGGATGGTCTACGTAAATTGTAATTGCCCAAAGTGTTTACTTAAGTTTTGGTCTTACGACACTCAATTGAAAAATACCCTAAACGCGTTGTGGAAGCGTTCACTGCGGAATCTACAAAAGCATATTAATTAAGCTATAAATCCTTAATTCCTTAAGCGAAATACCTTAATGATATGCTCTTTACTAATTGGAAAACATTGCTTGTAAAGCTTGTTGTGAGAAATTGGCGGTATATCTTTAAAATATTCTCCAATAATTCAATATTTTCTTTGTCAATGCCACCTAGAAAAAAATTGTTCTTTCGTAAAACTAAAATCTTGCATAAATCTAAAAGCTAAATCCTGATCCAACAGGTGGTCTCGTTAATACTTATTACGTATTTTCCATGCAATATCAAAGGCAACGAGTAATTTGCTAATTGACAGCTCTCGTTGGTAAATGATTGGCTCAAACAGCCAATCAATCATTTAGTGTGTCGTCAATCAATGGTTTCATTAATCAATAAGTCAATCAAGTATAAATTCACATTTACAGTGTATTCAATTTCGTGTACTGTAGTGTACATTTCAAATCGAAAGCCTTGAAGTCTACAACATGAATCACTGGTGGACTTTCTGCACACCTTTTTGGAATACATTAACTAACTTGGCACAAATTCGTGGGCCAATTTCTATGGGGAGCCATATGTACCAAAAATACAAATCGTTAGAATTAAACCTCAATTCTGTCAATTGTTAGTTCCGGCAACAAAATACACGCAAGCTTCAGTTGCCGTCCTGAAATGGTCAATAATCGTGTTGCTGCACCAAGCACCCCGACAAACGCTGTTGTATAAAGACTCCGATTGATAGCGCTAAATATCAATTACTAGTCGTGAATCTACCAGCTTTCAAAAGGCTATTACTGATTTCCTGTGTATTTCAAACGACAAAAGAATCACTGGCAATAGACTAGTGGCTTGGGTATTTCTCCTCGTAATCTGCTCTCTATTACATCAATTGAAACATAAACTCTTTCACTTAGAAGCTTGGAGTCTGCCTGGGCCAACTTTAGAAGCCCTTTCACGTAATATATCAAACACGAGAGGCAGTGTTTCCCCGGGGGGGGGGGGGAGGGATATTCCCAGAAAAGTTGGGTGGGGGTGTGCGGTCCGCTTCTCAAAACCCTTACCCTATTTATGACCAAAATCTGAAATATTCCCCACCTTATTTATGACCTAACCAAATATTCAATACCCTATTTATGACCTAACCATTAAATTAAAACCCTGTTTCAGACCTGCGTTATAATAAGTTCCCTAGTTCAGACCAATGTTAAATTACCGTAAACATAATTTGTGAAGGGCTTTTGTTAATTTGATTATGATGAAAAAGTAGCTTCTTCTTAAAAACATACCCATATCAAGGCTAGAGTGCAAAAACCATACCCTATTTATGACCAAAATGGCCAAAATAGGCTAAACTCGATACCCTATTTATGACCAAAACGGCTGAAAAACCCTACCCTTTGGGGCCGCACATACCTATATAGCTCATATAAGGGAGTACCCCTCCCCCGGGAGTGTTTCATCGGGATTATCCAAACACCGAGAGGAGAGCTGAAAATACGACGCGCAGAGGAGTATTTTTGACGAAATTCGAGGTGTTCGGATAGCCGATGAAGCACGGTCTCGAGTGTTTGATCTATCTCGTCAATCGAAACAAAAACTAAGGAGTAAACGGAGAAGAAAAATCGTCAAAATCTATGCCAATTACGACCAGGTATCCAAACCTCCTTCACGGTTGTGATTTTCTTTGTTTTAAGTTGCTGAATTATTAATGAGTTTGAAAAATGAATTTCAATGAACTGGCAAGACCATACCATACATCCAGATCTGTTCACCACATGCAAAACAAAACTACCATCCTAAATTCTCTTTTTACGGCACATAGCTGCAAAATAGAATCTAATGCTTCCAGGAAGAATTGCAGTTCTTCTGAGAGTTCTAAACTTATCATTTTGTTTGCTACCTTGTTCAGTAAATGTGGCTATATAAGGATTCCTCTGATTGGAGGAAAGTAATGTGCAGTTCCAGAAAATATCCATTCCATCCCACAGGTGTGATTTTTCATATGGTCCCCCCTCCTTTCTGGATTTTCCAAAATCAAGATATGCACTCTTTAAACTCCAGAAATTGATGTTTAGCACTAATTTGTTTGATGTCAACAGTAATGATTTAGCTCTTATTAACCAAGCAGGAGGTCTGTATGGGAGAGTCTTGACCGAGGTCGTGAGTACAGACCGAACGCAGTGAGGTCTGTACACACGACCGAGGTCAAGATTCTAACAGACAGACCGACCTAGCTCGGTTAATAAGATGTTTATTATGTGGCAAAGAAGAAAACTTTAATTCGCTTAATGTAACTGGTTTGTACTAGCTGACATTTTGCTTGCGAACGGCGATGAGCTTAACTTAAACCTGCCGAAATTTGCTCGTCCTCTCTACATTTTTTTTGTCATCAGGCTTTTTGGCACTTCCATAAATGATTGAGAAGAAAATAAAAGAAAATGGTCAACATTTTTGTATTTCAGTTTGCTACTTTTTAAACGCAAAATGAAACCGGTCTAGATTTCGGTCTAGATGGGAAAATCTAGACCGCAGTCAATATCGATTTCAGCCAATCAAATTCGTGAATTCGGTAGTTCCCAGTCCTTGTGAGACACAGCCATATAATAATGCTGCATAATAACAGTCAAATGAGTTACTTTTAATGCTATCAATTGATGCTTACAACTATGATTGATGTTTAGCACCAATAATTGGCCTTAGAACACTAAAGATTGATGTTTTATTGGCACTATCAATTGGAGTCTTCAAACTGTGTTTTCTGCAACAACACTAGTGATCAGTGTTTTGCCTAACGATTAACCATTGCAGAACAACAACTGAAGTATTTTCGACTTACGATTTGTTGCTACCACTAACGATTGAGGTTTAACGACTAGCAATTTGTATTTTTGGAACAGATGACTCTCCATATATTTACAAATAATTAAACTCTAACATGGCACTGAGACAAAGTGGCCTCATGGTTGGTGCGCTCGTCTCCGGATTGATTTGTTTAGTTCCCAAAGCCTTAGTGCCATGTAAGAATTGTAATGCATAGATATATTAATATATCAGATCACTGTGCCCACTGTCTATTTAACACTTTTCCTTGAAAACATGTTACCAATTCATGTATGTTTGTATGAAGTACGGTAAAGCTTAATTGCTCTAGGGCTGCTGTCAAAATAAGACAGTTATTAGAGGAAATAACACAGGTTGTATGTCACTAAACCTAAATTATCTGAATAGCTTAATTATTATTACCTTAATTTCATTTTATGGAAATCTCTTTGTGTAAGTACTCAAAGATCCAATTCAAAATAAATTATATCAAACAAGTTCCAAAACTGTCAAATCAGCTGGCTACATGCAGATGCACGCAATGCCAGATTGCTTAACAACTACGATGCCTGACAAATAACTTTGCAGGCTTGAATTGCAATAATTCCATGGCGATACCATGCAGGACACATACTTGTTACAACATATCACTTCAAATGACATCCCACTTGTTACTTCCTGTACTGTCCTATCAAACGAAGGCGAGGGTAATCTTGCGGATCAGTTCCTTTGGGAATGGCTGTTTGACTGAGGCTGAATGACAAACAGACACAAGTGCTGAGTTAACTAGCAAGCATGTAAATGGGGCACAAGGAGCCCAGCCCAGAGGGACTCCCTATAGAAACAGGGATGCTCCTCATACCTTGAAGGGGGCAAAAATTGTTGGTTAGCACCACTTCGGTTGTTAAACTAAAACAACTGCCGTTAAATTATCAATATTTTTTGGTACCTTCAAAGGGATTTAGCCAAAAAAAAAAAAAAGATTAATTGTTACGTGCTAGTCATTGACTAATGGTTTTAATTCAATTTTTTTATTACACTGTACATAAAATATAGTAACAGTTGTCTGGAAATCTTGTCCAGAAATGTCACAGATGAGTAAGTTGTTCAACAGTATAATGGTTTCTATGAGGGAATCCCCCTCCCAGGATAAGGAGGCCATACGGCACTCAAGATATCAAAGGTACATGCAGCTTGAAATAAATTAGAGCAAACATGATTACTCTGTAACTTGTATGATGTGACTTGAAATAAGTGCTAATATTTCTCATATCAACAAGCAAATTTAACATTAGTAAGTCTATGCGAGCCTTTTTGAATACTCAGATTCAATTCTATTTTACTAACATAAAGGAAACAGCAAGAAAAAACATATTTATAAAAACACATAATAACTGATTTAGATTAGCAGAAGTGCCCATTGACAGCTCTCCAAATAACGTACAAGTTGCAACAGGAGTGCTGAAATTGGGCACCTACACAATCATTCCAACTGCACAATAAATTGGCATTCAGAGCACCTGTCAGAAGGAAGACTTTCTTTATTCATTTGATTTCATTCCTTCAGTGGCAAATCTAGGTCTGGATCCACCACTGCCATTAAATCTTTCACTTGAGAGGAGACTCATAGAAAGGGAAAACTATGAGAGAATATTTCTTAACCAAATCAACAGGACTTGACCTAAAGTCATAGGAGGTGGCCTAGGAAATAACTCCCTAAACTAACACTTTTCGGCCAGATTTAATGTTTGTAATAATATAATGTAATAATATATGTAGAGCAAAACTAATGATTTTTTTTATGAATTTTTAAAATCAGGACTATTGTGCACATGACCGAGGGAAGTGGAGATGGGGGCTACAGTGCAGAGACCTTGAACATGACTATTTGTACCCCCAGGGAAAACATGATATTCAGACTCCTATATAAAACAAGATTCTTAGGACAAATGTGAGAGTCCCTGGGAAAATAATACATAAAACTCTCAACATGAAGCAAAATATTCCAGTGCATTACCTTCCTCTATATCTATGTAATTAATATTAATAACTTCATTCCTGAATCACTTGAATGTATAGTCCCGAGATCGAGACTTACAATCCCTCTTCTCGCATCGGAGTGAATAAGCAACTCTATAGTCAATGTGGGAGAGTGAGATTAAAAATGAAGCGCACTTACTAAATCCCCTCCAATGAAGTGTGGGAATGGGCGCTTGTCATAAGCAGCTTAAAGGTTTCTTGTTTCAGGGAGACATAACATTTGCTGTGGTGTTTGTCTTCAGCAAAACCACGTGAAAGACTATGTGCTTGTGATTCTGTATACCGGTAGCCTGAAAATTAAATAAATACAACACACAAATATTAGGAGGAAAATTTTAACACTTTATCAAAGTTCCTTTTATGCTGTAATCAACTTAATGTAAACTAAGAATGCTTTCAGCCAATGAGAACCTACATAAAATGGGTGTATCTTATTATGTAACAAATAAAGAAGCTAAAGTCATGTAGTGCAAGCATTATAACACAGGGATCCATATCGTTTTTTTTCCTCCAAGTCGTCAGCCGCACAAGTATGCCAGATGACATTCTTGCCCTGGCAAAATTTTACTTGCCCACTCAATAGGGAAGAATTGCAACAGAACAGCATGTAACTGGAAAGTTTTCTTTTCTGTTAATTTCACGTGACCAGTCTCCTAGTACACACACTGCAGTACATCATGTACATAGTTGCGGCTGTCAGCGCACACAGAAAATTCAGGTAAAAATGAAAACCAGGGCCTCTTCAACTGCTATGAAGACTGGAAGGAATGCCTTTGCTCTTCCTGCTCGTACTGTATTTGGCTTGTTTTCCGAAGTGTTAACATTATTACTTAACACCATATCCTGATCAAAACAGCTGATGTTATCGCACCATTTTCGCCGATTCAGATGCAATACAGAGCATCAGCAGTTGACAAAATGAAAATTGAGCCCACAATGATTTCATTCATGGAGAATATCACATCATCCAAGATGGCAGACCAAAATGATGATTTCATCACAAAAGAAAACTGCAAATCTTTCTCTGTTTTCTAAAAGTTCCAAATGGATGACAAGTGGTCAGAATGCAGGGACCTCGTAAGAAAATAATTATTTAAGAAATGTTGTTTTTTTTTCTGGTAGAGTTGTTGTTTTGGTTGTCCCTCTTATTTTCAGTCATCATAGACAACCGGACAACTGCGAATATGGATTCCTGATAATGTCAACAAACATGACAAGAATTTGATATCATGAGAGAAATTAAGAATAAGCACTCTGACTACCTATTATTTGCCAGTACCTGGTGAATAAATTCTTGTGGGGCTGAAAAACTCCACAGGTTTGGCAGTTTCTGCTGCTTGTCCTTGAGGAGATTCTGTCACAGGACTCCAGAGGTATAACTGCCTCAGTTTAGGCAATGACGCTAACTGCTCAGTTAAGGCAGCCATGCCTTCCTCACTGATCAGGTTGGCTTTAAGATCAAGGCACTGAAGATTACCAAGAGACTCCGATGAGAGACAAAGAGCATTTACTCCTGCTTCCGTGATGCTATTGTAGCCAAGGTACAGGTCACACAACTGGCAAAGGCTGGGGAAAACACTTGCTAAAGCTTCAATTCCAACATCAGAAATCAAATTTGACTTTAGAGACAGTTTTCGTAGCTTTGGTGAGAGTTTTAAACTTTTGCAAAGACATACTAATCCATGGCATGTGATGTGATTTCTGTCGAGGAAAAGCTCTGAGAGCATTTGCAAAGAAGGAAGAACTTTCGCCAGACTTTCTACACCATCATCTTGAAAGGCATTTCCAGATAAGTCCAGACAAGTGAGCTTTGGGGCATTCTTGATGGAATCTGCAATGAATGTCCCTTGATGTAACAGGTTTGCAGACAGATCTAACCTTGTTAGTCTTGGACAGTGAGCAAACGCTTGCCCGAGGCTGGTGTAAATGACTTTAGAGGTGTCTCTGGTGCTGTCTGTATTCCGATTTACATCACGGAGTGACAGACTTTCCAGCCATGGAACCTTGTGTAACCCCTCGGCCAATGCTTTGACACCTTCAGCTCCAATGTCACTGTTGTTTTCGAGACTCAAGCTGACCAGCTCATGTGCACAGGACAATTTCTCAGACAAGTATGTCATGCTGTTCTGGGCTAATTTGCAACCACTTAGATTCAATAATCTCAAGTGAGGAACAAATTTCAGAGCATCTATCACAGCCTTCATATCTTCATCTCCAAGACCGCTGTAGCTCAAATCCAAATGGCGAAGATTTGGGCAGGACTTCATAATTGATGCAAAGTCATCGCCGATATCTCTCCTCGAGGCATTTCCACTGAACACAAACTTCTCCAAAGGAAGACTGCTGGACAAATTCCCGCTGAATGCTTCTACAGCCCCATCACCTACAATGTTCTGATATAGGCAAAGTTCTCGTAGGGAAGGCATTTGCGAAAGAGAGTTTGCAAAAAAAGCTGCTGTTTGCCTCTCCAACTGACTGTGTTCCAGAACAAACGACTTGAGGTCAGGATTGTTTTGCATGAAGTACGTCATGGCCCTGACACCATATGGACTAACGTCTCGACCAGACAACTTCAGGATTCCATCAAGAAGAGTCGCCCCTAATTTACCTGCAAGGTGACCCTGATGGGATTCAAACAAAGCAAGAACAAACATTTCAAGGAAGTCATTTGCTTCACCGATGTCTGAAGCAATGACACTTTCCTTGAGACTTTCCAACAAGGGTACAAACACAAACTCAAAATTGTCGCCAACAAGCCCAGACACAAAATTGAGCAGCATAGTATCAGAGGCTTTCTTGACACACTTCAAGGTTAGTGCAGAGACATCCTTCAATTTTGACGGATCATTCATGGAAGAATTGATCTCATTACTGAGCCACAATGCTGCTGCATACTCCTGAAAAGACTTATGGATAAAACAGCACTTTCGCACTGGCTTCAACCTGGAAGTGCTTTTCTCCTGAGAGAGCAATCCAAGCTCAAAAAGCACTTTGCTGGAAAACTTCTTTTCCAATGCTTGGACATCAAACAGGAGGTTATCATTCAGTAAGCCATTCAGTGCAATCTCTCCAAGAATGAGCAGATCATTGTAAAGATCCTTGGGGATATCTTCCAAGCTAGCAAACTCCTCATCTGCAGAACAACCGTCTTCAGAATTCTTGGCAAAGTGGCGCTTCACCATAAGTAAAATTAGTTCATTGAAAAGAGTTGTTAGTGTGGACAGGGCTTCAAAGGTTGCATCTGGCGAATCCTCCCACAAAGCACAGATCAGCATGGCTGTTAAGGGGACCTTTGCAATATCCTCGATAACAGGGTTTGTTTCCATTTCTGACAACAGGACCTCAGCAGTGTCAGCATCGTCTTGGAAGTACTTGAACACAAAACTTCGGATGTTTTCTGTGGTGAATCCTGTAATTACCAGTCGTGTGTCCATCATTCTTTGTATGTGTGCAGTTTTACCTGGCCGTGAGGTGAGAACCACGCATGAATTCCGAAAAATCCTTCCACTCAGGATATCTTGGAGGTGCTTCAGGCAAGAAGAGTTTGCTTCATCAAAACCATCAAGAAGGAAAAGCACATTCTCCTGATGGCTTGCAAGGTGACTGAGAAGTTGTGTCAGTGGGATGGGAAAATCAGTGGGAAACAGCTGCTGCAAGATAGCATCCTTAAAACCTCCCTTCATTTGTTTCAGCTCAAGAAGAATCACAATTGTGTAGTTTAGCAACTTGCTATTGCTGGTTGACCAGTCGTAAGCAATTTTACACAGAAATGTGCTCTTTCCTACACCCGCCTCACCCTCGACAAGGATTCTTCTTGGCTTGGAACATCCTGGACGGCTGGAAAATATATCGTGGTAGGAATCCAGTGGCTTCTGAATGCATCTTGTACCCTGGGAAACCAGTGAAACAATTTCCAAATTTGTAAAAATATGTTCTATGTGAATCTGAAATGAATCATTCCATGTGATTGGCTGAATCCAACCAATGACATTTTGATAATGATCACGAAGTGAATCTTGCATGTGGCTGAGTACTGCATCAGTTGATTTGCTACGCACTAAAAATAAAATAAAAACACCAATATTATTTTAATTATTGATGGAAACTGCATTGTGTACTTCATTGTGTTGTAACAGCAATATACGTATTAGATATAAACAACTGTTATGTTTTCTATCTCTTTGTCAACTTAAAGATTCTATAACTTCTTTCTTACATATTGCAGTTCTCATTTCTGAAATAGGAGTAGAACTTTTAACGACCAAAATTGCTGTACAAATACAAGTTGTACAGTAGGTATGTTTATGCAGTGTTTTCAATTTACTAATTCTCTCAAACTTTCACAGGTGTTTTAATAATACATCAATGAAGACACCAAGGACTGTTGATTATTGCTATGTTATTGGCCAGTATGCTTAAACTCTGGCAAAGCAGTCATAGTATATTCAGTGCAATATTATGCGATGAGTGTCATCCATTTCAGCCCAGGCTGAAAGTCCATTTGGGACTGAAACTTCCTGCATGTAATCTCCAAGTTCAGTTCAAGAGAACTGTTGTAGAATCTGAAATAAAATATCCCCCCCACCTCCTCCCCCGGCCCTGCCCCCTACCTGAGCTGAAATTCTAGCATGTGATGAAACTTATATAGGAAATCAAATGAATTCAACTGCGAGTTGAAATAAATAAGCATAAAAAAATATTTCATAGCCTACAAAAAATTTACATGAGGCAAGAGCAGTTTAAAGTATTTAAAAAATTTATGAGTGATTATTTATTCCAAATTGCACAAGAAATTAAAACAAAATTGATTACTTGTTAATAACATTCATACAAAATTTTACACAAATATTTTTCAATTTAATCAATTTCAACTTTTTGCACTGTTTGGGATATACTGATGTGCTCACAGCCAGTGAGCATGGTGAAATGTTTGCATATATATTATTAGCCATGTAATCAACCTTTTCAGTGCATTATCTGTCTCATCAGTAACAAGGCTGTAGTCTCTGAAAAACTACCGAACCCTGAAATCCTGGGTGCCCAATACTTAAAATTATTTTAAAAAAGGTGTGTTTTTCCAGTCGCTCAAAGGCAAAAGTTAGTCGCTCTCAGTAACAGTACCATACAACACTGACACTTCTGACTTAACATCTACAGGACTGTCATATTTTGGGCAATAACCCATAATGCCTGTTTACAGCTGAGTATGCTTGATAGGCCCTTGATGTTACAAGTGAACTTGCAAGTGACTTGATACAAGTCACCCATTAAGGCAACAGGTGACTAACCCCACTATTTTTTATTACAAGAGGTGATCTTATATTTCCCAGGCTAGCAAAGTGAAAAGACTATACCGGCTGAATCTGATATCACTCAATCATGATATATGATCTTCAATAATTTATTTGACACCCAGAGGGTCAACAACAGCATATTATGATCTGTGATGTTCTAACTACAATAATTATTTAGCTACAAGCTTAACACAGGATATGATGTTTGCGTCTAATTAACTCTATGCCTACAGCTCTTATGATCAATTTATATCTCTAACTTGGCGGCAATTCTACAGACGAAACATTGCCTGAAATCAATAGACCTTACTTACCGCGAACACCAAACAATTCCTCTTTCAACTCCAAACGATCAATCTCGGTCAACAGTTCCGCCAAAAATACCGTATTATCATGGCCCAACAAGTTCCGGTTTTCAAGCTCATCGAATAAGTCCAACGGACGAACAATCTTCTCCAGAACACCCACAGGAATATGTTGCTTGCAGACAAACTTTAACTGGCCAAGTTCCCGATCAGTTATTCCATTTGAAACGGACAGTAGCCTCGCACGAAATGGATCCATCACAACTTATTTCACGCTCATTCAGAGCGTGAAGCTAGAAAACATGCTGGTTCGCCTTCACAGATGTACTCATGGTAATTGCATCTTTTACAACGTGCTAGAGTTTTGGCAACTAGAATATCCATTAACTAAACGTATATTACAATATACGGTTACTGTTCAGACTTCCAAAACTCAAGTACAAGTTGAAAACCCCCGTCCGTACCTCACTCTCCTCCTGTCGACGTAAGAGCGATGTGAGCCAAGAGACTGGGAACAAGGGTTGGCGGTACTCTCCCCAAGTTCCATGACTTTGCCACGGCTTTTGCATATTTAGTAAATTCGGCATCATAAATTGGTAAATGGCGAGGCCGTCGATAAAAGCAGGAACATGGAACATTCCGGAACATCCCGGAACATTGAATAATTATAATGATTATGAGAAAAATATGCAAAATTAATTTTTCAAAACTTAAATAAAACAAAAATAAACTGGTATCAGCTCAGAAAATAAAAAGCAAAACAAAAACGTTAAACAAAGAAAGAAAAAAAGAAAGAAAAATGAAAATGACTGAAATGAGTGACGACTCGCAACTTAGAAGACTAATCCATTCCTTCCAGTCGTTCGCCATCAGTTTAATCACATGGCTGTCCCTTATTCCCAGATTTCGTTGTTCATAGAAAACCTAGGTGGCGGCGTTCGAACTCTTTAATCAGACCGAAAAATATGGGTACACAAGTGTGATTTCTTTATTCAATTCATTACGTCAATTCAAAGATATGCGTATACACGATTTCTCATGAAGAAATAGTTTCTCCATGAGATAGAAATAGAGACTCTTCGGCATTGAGTTTCTTGTGCAAACTAGTTCGGACTGCTCAAGCTTTGATGACACTGTAAACAAATACAAACACAAAATTTAAAAACATTTCAGTGGCGACGCGCTGTCTTACAGGGTCGCTGGCCAAAACTTTATTGTCTCAAGAAATATTTGTTACAAGTGTTGGCGATCTGAAATTGAATTCAAAGTGTCGCCAACAGTTCGAATGCCTTTCCTGGAAAATATTTTCTCCAGTACAAGTTAATTCTTAATTAAAAACACTTTTACCGTAGGCTATAATCTATTCAACGCTAGTTCAGCTTCACGTGCAGATCGTTATCTGACATTTGATCAAACTTAGTTTTCTATCGAGCCATTCGAACGCCACCAAAGTAGACCAAACATGCGAAGTACGCACCTGAACGCACTGCTCTAATCTTTGACCGGCTGAGTCTGCACTTGGTGGGGCATAGTGCCAGACCTTCCTAGCGGAGAGCGCGAAACTGGGAATGATAATTGCAACACGAAGACGGAACAGTATACGTAGTGACAAAACTGTGGCTACTGACTTAACAAGCAACTGTATGATGCTCCTACGAACACCTCAGATGTTGGAGAAATCGGGGATCAACAAAGGAAACGCAATGAATTACCTGGCATTCATCGACCGAATCGTCCAGGTTTGTGCTGTAAAGCCCCGTGACGCAATTGGCCGAAAAGAAGAGGAGCCTGCACTCATTGTGGTCCGTTGAAGGAATACCCAACGCTCCCTACCCCCCAAAATATCTTTTCATATTTCGAGCTGATACCAGTTTATTTTTGTTTATTTTATTTACGAAATTTAATTTTACTTATTTTTCTCATAATTATCATAATTATTCGATGTTCCGGGATGTTCCGGGATGTTCCATGTTCCTGGTTTTATCGACGGCCAAATGGCGATGGGTTTTTGTTCATATGAAAAATACGAATTAAATTGTTGATATTGCGTGAGAGCGTCGAAGTGGTCCAGGGTCTTGGCAGTGTCTTTGTGCCTCTGGATTTAGCGTGTATGAAATAAGATTTACACATAAAACAGTAGAAACACTTTTTACCCTTTCTTTATTTAGTTATTTTAACTTTCCGCAGCGTGATTCATTTACAGTGGAAGCTCTCTTAACCGACACTCTCGTAAGCAGACAGCTCTAACTATGACCTCCTTCGCAAAATCCCGTCTGAACTCCCATACAAACTCTGTATTTGATTCATTCCCATAAGAGGACATTCCCGTAAGCGGCCGCGGACACTGAGGACTTACGATTTAGGGACTTTTCCTTTGTTCGTAAGCTCCCGTAAGCGGACATCTGAAAATAATTTCCATGTATATCGCATTGCAGTTCATACTGCTTTTAGAATTTGTTAGTACGGCAGTTATCTGTATACAGATATCGCCATTATCAAAAACGAAACAAAAAAATCATTTGAAACGGTGGTATTTCTTGCATTCCCAATGTTTATTGTCGGCTGGGCAAGCTCCCACAACTCTAGTGGCTGCTTACGAGAACGTCCGCTTACGAGAGCTTCAACTGCGAACTGACTGACTGAACGACCGACCGACTGGGATGACTTTCTGACTGATTGATTGACGGCTTTCTCACAGGTCTTCACAGTCAATTGTTTTCGGTGACGTCTCCGAGACGAACGGCACACTTTTCGCCTCGGACCACGTGACCCGAAAACGATTGACCGAGGCGAAATATCGAGGTTCAGGAACTAAGCGAAGTCTAGGATGCTTACCATTAAGCTAAAAATCCAGAAATTTCGGTTGAAAGTCAAATGGATAGTAATTTTCCGGAAAATCCGTTCGGAAATTGTAGACTACCTAAGAGGTAGTCCTCTTTTTCCGTTCGGAACGGAATGACGGGAATTTCCTCACCATTTGGTGAATTTTCCAGTTTCCAGTCTCTCATCAGCCGAAAACAATTACGAGAAATCGAATTGCAAATGGTAAGCGCCATCTCATTCGGTGGGTTTGCTGATGTTAGAAAAGCCCTTACCATTATTCAATGGTCATCCCAACCGGCTTATTCTGACAAATGATAAGCACCCCTAGTCTTCTTCGCAGTGGTTTTTTGGGGGTGTCACGCAACGCTCCGAGCTTTGCGTGACATCCCAGTAAACGGCTGTGAAAGAGACCAGGCAAAGTTCGGTCTACGTTTCTCCTCGAATCCCTTCGGGGAGGAGCGCGGGCTCCTTCATGAACAGCAGCTATAGTAAATCGTAATGGTAATGAAGCCCCCTCCTCGCCCCCTCCTGAGCCTACTTCAGGAGTGGCTAGCACATACTAGCAGAAGCCCAAATTAGACTACTGATTCTAGAATATCTTTACTGAGTAAATTTAAAGTAGTACACGATAAAATCCCCAGTAAATAGCAGCATCGCTGAAAATCCACAGATCTGAAACGAAAAAAGTAAAACTGTCTTCACTGTTGCTTTTTTAAATTAGTAGAAATGTGCAGACTTGAAAGCCTAGACCGTGGAAGTAAGAGATTCAAAGAACTGATCGATTTCAAATCAAAATTACCCTATTTATAGTCCAATGCCTCACTAAGAAGCCTTCCTGACATACACGTTTGCGTATTAATATTGCTTATGAACGAGAGAAAAAATTCAAGACACAAAAAACAGATCTTACCGCTGCAATTTGTAAGTGGCCACATGTTTGCTTCCCAGCATGCCTCAATGCCATGCACAGGTCAACCTTCCCAAGTGGGCTGGTGTAATTAGCAAGATGAGTGACTTCGTTTAGCAATAAAGAGCTTGACACGAGCAGTAACATGGCACTAAGTATGCTGATAGTCATTATCTGGGAAAACAATTTTCGGAAAACACTTATTAGGAAGTAGTATAGATTGACTATAGCTATCAAATTGAAAGTTCTCCAGGGCCCCCAGGGTGCATCGGGACCATCATCCCTTAGAATCGAGTGAGTTCGGAGTATTAACGGCAGAAATGTTGCAAAATTGAAACATCTTTTCCCCAATCTTCGGTGCACTGCTACAGTGAAACTTAAATATGCTTACAGAGTACAATAAGAGTGGGGAAGCCACTGGCACAATTGATACATACGCATCTACATATTATTCAAGATATATATTTTAGCAATTTGTGATTATAAATTATAAGCAGAATCAAGCACATATCTCCAGAAAATTAGTCAACTCAAAGCTTGCTCAATCGGCTCCAGCAAAATTAACCTGATCCTGTAAAAAGATCTTATAAAAATAATAGGAAATAAAGGCTGTTTAATGCTAAAAAAAATTGCTCACGAGAACATTCCAAACTTTGCCGATTTTGTCGCTGACAGTTGACAAGGAGAACACAAACACGAGACTGACGAACAGCCAAAGTGTGACGGTAGAAATCAAAAAGAACGACAGTCGCTCCATGTGGTCTGGTCTCGGCACATCAGCATCGGCTGTTGAACTGAAGTAGCTATTGTATAAAGAAATTATTACGAACGCTGACATCAGCAAAATCTGTGAAATAAGAACAACAATATCAGAAATTCAGGTTAGCTACAAAGTCCGTTTTCCCGGGGGGGGGGAACTCCCGTATAAAAACGACGGGGGTGCTCCCCAAGCCTGGTCTGAAATTTTGATAAGAACCAGTAAGAGGTACCAAGATCCTGTTTTGTGGGCGTGGTTTGAAATTTTTTTCACCCCTTAGAGGTACCAATTCTAAATTAAAGCAACACATTAATTGACACTGCGAAAGCTCCTGCTGTGGATCTCATGAGGTTGAACACTCTAGTTTAACCCCTAAATGGTACGACGAACATTCCCGTCCTTTTTATATTGGATTTCCCCCCCGGGAGGGGGGGCAGTTTGCTGATCTGCCCTTGGGTATGATGCAGCTAGTCAACCGCAGTTTTTTTCTAATATATTAAAATTTTCTTACGACTGGTTTCGAATACGTATAGTATTGAAGTGAGAAATTGAAAAGAATATCAGTGTATAATTAAAGATTGAAATTAAAAATCAGTTTACTTTCACTCACTGAATCTGACTGGAATCGTTAAACTTCCCACCCAGTGTGGAGTTCGTACTGAAATTTCAATTTTCAGGCAAAACACCGACACTAAAAAACACCGCTTACACATGAAGCGATTTTGAACCATGTTGAACTTTAAACGTAAGGAGTTCTAAGGAGAGTGATGATAACTTACAAATTCTGCTATTTTGGAAACTGCAGCTGGGGATCTCAAATACTCGGAACCAGACATTTTTTCGTCTTGAAAACCTTTGTACAGAAAATGAAATGGAATTAGTAGAGGTTGTCGCTACATTCGAGCGAAAACGAAACCAAATGTCATTGCACCTCGGTGGTCCTCAGTCACCAGTGCAAAAGAAAAATGAAACAAAAATGAAAGGGTTTTTTCCCTGGCTAGGAAGGTTAGGACTCGTTTAATTCTAGCGAGATATTTCATGTCGCCACGTGTTTCAATCTGGAATGAGATATATAACACTTCTTTATCTTCCCATTTACGCAGAGAAACGTTGATACAAGAAGCAACGAAATGGAAGGTATTCAAAAATACCACATTGGACAAAAAGGTAAAGTAAGCAGCTCTTTTTCAATTGTCATATAGTTCACTTATGTATCAAATTACGATCTTTGATTCTGGTGCTAGATGCAAGGTATGTAAATGCGACAGTGGACCACTCTACACGGAAACATAGTCAACACTAAACGAAAAATTGAATAGTCGACATAAAACCAGCAAATACTCTACCTTATTAGATTCAAAGAACGGAGAATTCGTGAACTAAGTCTTTCTGCTTTTCAGTTAAATGCTCAAGATGATTCCAATCCTCAGAACCTCAAATAATTGACCTCAAAACCTCAAATTACACTCACTTATTTCCGTCACGTGGAGAACTGAATGACCTTCGCCACAGGAATCTTCTGTTACTGACTTCTTTAAGACTCCTAAATGTACCTTCTTTAAAATGTTAAACTAAATAAATATCAATATAGAAAGACATTAAAACGATGCTTCCCGTTGTTTATCCAATTCGCCTAAACATAATTTGAATATAGTCGGTTGTTTTTTCCCCGCGTGACTAAAATAGAAAATAAAACGACAGTTTTTTCACTCCACTCCCCAACCCGACGTCAATTATTTTTCGTTGGAAACGTGCATGTATTACCTGAATTTTTTAGAGACAACTCGAAGGACTTTATTGAAATTCGCAGTTGACACTGTCATAGCAAGATCATCTAGATTGCTATAAAAATCTCACTATAACTGTCTCCCAGAACTCTGATTAGTATAGCTACTGTAGCATTGTTTACTTATAATTAGTGCTGCTATTGACATTAAAACTGATTAGTATTAGGATTTCTCACTTCATATCATGCAGTAGCTTTCAATTGACCAAATATTTTTAAAAGGTTCTGTTTGGTACTGCCGGGTAAGAGGGACAGGTTAAACTTAAATCAGACTTGGCCAGCTCTTCCCTCGATCACTCAAATTTTGTATTGTAAATTTTGAGGTATTTACTTTCAGCAGTTCTTTGTTCCGGAGTAACTTCAACACCGCAGCTGATTTCAGCATGATGGGGTATACATTCCCTTTTTCTACAATGTGGTTTTGGGTTTTTACTGCGAAGTCCGTAGGGCAGAGGACTATCGAGGTTAGAGTGTTATACTGGGAAAGGCACTCCAAGTAAGCGAAATGCTAGTTCCTGATCGAAAACGTGGCCTTCAGATGTCAATATTTACGTCAGCTTGACACAATACGACAATCGACATACCAGAAGATCGTAACAGAAATATATGGAACGCCATAGCTGCCTAATGATATACTTATTTACATTATTTAGGGACTGGTCAAAAAGTATTGAGGGGGCGGAATAGAGAGGGGGTGGCTCAGGACCGCTCGATTCGGAGACGAGCGCTCTAACCATGAGGCAACAGCGCCTCCTCGAAAAACTGTTCACATGATGAATGTCAAATTCTGGTGCACCCCATCCTACACGCTTTTTTTCCGGTTTTTGCCTACCGTGTGTGCAAGCGTAAATTCATCATGTGCACCCTGCTGGTTATCCCTAATTGATTCATTTCATGATTAAATAGCATGGCATGATAGTAATTTTGAACATTTTGATGTTAAGTAGTTTGTGTAACTGTGAGTATGTAATTGTGATTTTATTTTCAAGTATGCAGCCAGGTAAAGACGTTTTATAGTTTCTAATTTAGTTAGGTACTTATTAGTAGGCGAAGAGCCACCCCGTGGAAGTGCTACTAATAAAGTCATTATTATCATTATCATTGTCATTATCATTATCATTATCTTTATCTTTATCTTTATCTTTATCTTTATCATTATCTTTATCATTATCATTGTCATTATTATTATTATTATTATTATTATTATTATCTTTATTATTATTATCTGGGGTAATTTGGAACAGTTTGGTCAAATGACCTAAACTGAGGTGTGTTTTGATTTTTTCGCTCTCCACGATCGCAGCTTGATAGCGGCTTCGCCACGAAAAAAACCCCCCTCTGGCACCCAGGGTAACTGAGAGAAGGATTTTAGTTTGTTTGAAAATACAGTTTTGTGTGCCTATCTGGAGGAAACGGTATGGCATCGATGAACTGACCTGCTTTCCCAGGAAGGGTTGAGAAACATTCACTAATATCAACTAAGGGGAAGGTGGTCTTCCAACCTTTCTTTCTTTTTCCACCTGCCTGAGACAAAATACGTTTTTCCCTCTTCCCTTTTCTCACGATGTTTAAGAAACATATCGTTACTGAAAACACTAACTACAGTTAGCCAAACGCACCACCCCTGAAGGGAATCGTTTAATGAAAGAACGTTTGTTCTACTGAAGAGGTCTTGCGATCTGTAAGCTAAGAGCGAACAAAGCCAGCAAGTTTCTTGGCCGCCACATATGGTAGGATGATAACTAACCGCACAAAAAAGCAAATGAGAGTTTTCTTCCTGTGGACACAGTCTACTTTGATGATAAATTTCCATAAAGCTGTAATTCGGTTGCCTGCCAGACCTCCCACGCAGACAATCTTTGGGCTCGTCACGCAATCTTCATTCGTGTGGGAGGAAGATTGCGTGACGAGCACAAAGAGCGTCTTCGTGAGAGGCTAGGCCTAAACATGGACCCCTGGTCCATGGACCCCCTATTTTTACTGCCCCTAAAAATACTGTAGTAAACAATAATAAAACAAAAATAAAATAAAATAAGTAAATTGAAAAAAAACAAAACAAAACAAAACAAAAAATGAATTCACAGTAATGTTTCAATTCAATAGTTAATTAATTTTCAACTTTGCAATCTTTCACAAAGTCACATTAATTTTAATATAAAAATATGAAGGTATTTATCGTCGTGTAACAATTTAGTTATGAACCGTCAACATTTACCCAGCATGAAAACTAACATAATCAGGGCTTAAATGAACTGCAACTTTTACAACTGACAGTCACCTTTGTAGAGCCAAAGTAAAATCATTTTTAACGTGGCAAATTCTGTTATTTCAAAACTGCTCACAGCAAAACTAAAATGTAACTAAAATGTCATATATCAGCGGTCTTTGTTTATACGGGATAGTTAAAATAGGAGGTCCATGGACCTGGTCCGCGGAGGGGATCCATGGACCAAGGGTCTATGTTTTGTACTCTCCCAATCATCGGTGGATATCCGTCTACAACGATCCAGCGACGATCAACTTCCCGTGTGGGTGTTTAAAAAATTTCAGTTCATAGGACTTCCAAGATCCGCAGGTTTGTTTGAGTGACTTTGTAGTCACGTAAGATATCTTTGAAGCAGTATGTCATTGCTACAGATGGAGAAAACGAAACGAAGCTACCATCATCACGGTGAAATGAAACCGAATCAACAAAGCAAGAGAACCCATCATTGCTGTCGTGATTGCATAATTAGCGTAGACTGTACAGTAGACCTGCAATCCTGTGCTCGGATTAGTCAGAATAGCATTCCTGTTAGCCAAAATAACACTCAGGTTAGCATGTTCACGGTTAATGGTTTCTCTAACTGTTTTATTTGTTGATTTCGTTTCGTTTCGCTCGTTTCGGCTGTTTCGTTTCAGTGGTTTGTTCGTTGTTTTGGGTTTTCAGTAGCACATGTCGTTCGTTTGGCCGCACCTGAATAAATGAAGTCGTTTTCGAATTAAGCTCGAGTCTCTAGTCAACCCAGTCGAGTTAATTTTGATTCAACGTTAATTTTCTCCATCTCTTTGTAAATTATCCATCTCCTTGTCTTTATAGCGCGGCAGATCTGAGCAGTCTGACTGATGTCGGTTTATCTGAGTCATGGCACTGCCAGAGAGGCTTACGTCTCGTTAAATTCTGCTCAAAATGACTTGAATTATTTTCTTCTTGAATGCAATACCGCATTTGTATCAAACAACTCTGTTTTACGGTTGAATGCCCAGCCATTCCAACCACTTCAGAGAGGGGCGCTTGCCAAACAGTTGTCATGAACATATTACAGGAAGGCGTGTACTTAAGCCTATCAGTAGAGAATTCTGAGCAGTACAAAAGTCAGTAGCCCGTGTGGTGTTAGGGCGAGTTGGTGGTGAGATCGGTTTATATTTTCGCTTCGTTGTGAACAACCAAAAACAAGTTTTCCTTGGCCAGTCATGCGAAAGAACGATGGAGTGGCCCCGGGGGAGTGGCTAAGTTCGCGTGCTACGTATACCTGTGCACCAAAGTTGTTTCATTTTTTCTCTGGTGTTTGCAGAACTAATGAAATATATCTTTTTCACTAAAGCAACTGTTCTCTCGAACGCCTGCTCGGACGTGCAAACCTTCAATTTCGATACGTCTTTATTTCAAGTCGGCCTCACGCTGAGTTGAATCGGTGTCAGTAAGAAAACCCGAATAGAGGGCCTAGGTTGGGTTTGACCGGCAGAGCGAGAAATGGCACGTTTTTTGACTGAACGCTGAAATTTGAGATCAGAAAAATTTACTGATAACTAAAAGAAACCGATAATATTATCACTGATATCTCAGGAATGGCCGAAGATTCAACTGATAAATGAGATTCCAGCAACCCCATCAAGACACACCAATATCTACAAACAATAAAAATCAACAAAAAATAGCCGTGAACAGTCGCGAAGGTTCATGGCTGGCCTGCCGAGTGGTACTAGGCTAAATAGCACTCAGGTTAGCCCAAATAACATTCCAGTTAGCTTAAAGTTAACCTTTTGACAGAAAAGGTACTCTTTCGCATACCTTTAGTTGAAAAATGGTACCCCTCTCACATGCTTTCATAACCGGCCCGTGTAGTGGTGAATAAAACGCCGAAAAAGGGAAATATTCTTGTCATTTTTACGCAGTGCTTAATGAATTAAATGATACAGCCATTTGCCTGGCCAACAGAACCCTAGCCTGTGACTCGGTCTCTCTCTCTCTCTCTCTCAGCGAGAGAAATGAGAAGGCAGAGTTATCTCGAGCGAGTGAAATACAATCATATAACGAGGCTCTCAAAGAGGCAGCATAACCTTACAAAACTTTGTTTGAAATTAGAACAATAAGCGTATAAGTAGCTTATTTCTTTCTCTACCTAGCACTCAGATCAATAACAGAATACTCTCATGGCTAGCGCAACACCAACAGTTTCATCCAGTAAGAAAACGACCAACTACGTCCGCTTGTGTCGTCTCCTTGTTGATGTTGGTACCCAGGCCCTCAGGGACACACTTGATGTCATTCACGCACCAATAAATCTTCATGCAGTTTTGGCGGCAAATAAACCCACTTTACAAGGTCTCAGATCGAGAAGAATTATCAATGCGACGCAATGGGGCAGGCTTTTTCCTTTCAATCCTTCTTCCGTGTCTTCAAAAACCTTTGACACTACTCTTTTGATGGTTCTGTTAAGAAATTTGTGCGGCTTACCTGCTCCGATAACCGGATGGGACACACTTCCCGCTGCAACGGACATGAGTCGTGAAGCGGATATTGCTCGTGTTAAGTACTTTAGAAACACCGTGTACGCTCATGCCGAACAAGGGTCGGTTGATGACACAACGTTCAACGCCTACTGGCAAGACATCCGGGACACTCTGGTGAGACTAGGAGGAGTTAGGTACAGGGCAGCTATTGATAATCTGGAAACTGAGTGCATGGACCCTGAAACTGAAGATCACTACAAACAACTTCTCATTGAATGGAAAAAGGACGAGGACAACATTAAAGATGAGCTGAAAGAGATTGGGAACAAGATGACAGATGTCATGAAAAAACTTGATGATTTAACAGCAGCAACTGTGACTAACAGACAGGAATCAAGCGATGAAGGTAGGTTTTAATAACATTAATTTATTATATGGCGGTGTCTCACAAAGACTGGGAACTACCGAATTCACGAATTTGATTGGTTGAAATGGATATTGACCGCGGTCTAGATCTTCCCATCTAGACCGGCATCTAGCTAGACCGGTTTCATTTTGCGTTGAAAAAGTAGCAAACTAAAATACAAAAATGTTCACCATTTTCTTTTATTTTCTTCACAATCATTTATGGAAGTGCCAAAAAGCCTGATGACAAAAAAAAGTAAAGAGGACGAGCAAATTTCGGCAGGCTTAAGTTACGCTCATCGCCGTTCGCAAGCAAACTGTCAGCAAACCAGTTACATTAAACGAATTAAATTTTTCTTCTTTGCCATATAATAAACATCTTATTAACCGAGCTAAGTCGGTCTGTATGGGAGAATCTTGACCTCGGTCGTGTGTACAGACCTCACTGCGTTCGGTCTGTACTCACGACCTCGGTCAAGATTCTCCCATACAGACCTCCAGCTCGGTTAATAAGAGCTAAATATTTGTAAGTTTATTTAGATCAATCGCGTTCAATTGTATTACTTATCAATTGTATTGTCGTGGTTTACACAGTCGCCTAAAGGCTCCTGTGTATAGAGAGAAAATCCAAGTGACTTGTGGAAAATTCCATCTAGTATACCACAAGGAAGGGTTGCTATTTGTAAGTTGGTTCGGATCGATTGCGACCAAATGGCGTCTATCGATAAAAAAACATACGGCTTCAAATCGAAAACCCTACTAATTTGACTATATGGGAAGGAGACTTTTTTGGTGTAGCACTTAGTGTAAGCGAACACTATAACTCTCGTTTATCTAACCTTTCCGTACCTTTTGTGCTCGATAAGGTGGATATTTGAAACTGGAAGAATTGGTGGAGACCTCTTTCATGTGTAGAGAGAAACGTCACGAGAATGAGCCTCTCAACTATTACTGTCAGAACTGCAAAGTTTGCATTTGCGACAAGTGTGGACAAACACGTCATGCAAACCACACCAAGGTGGATATCAAGAAAGCCGCAGAAGAACAGAAACAAAAGATGGCGGAGCTTGTGCAGGAGATGAAAGTAGAAATTTCTGAGCACATGACACAAATGGAAAAAACAACAGAAATGTTGAGGAAAAGCGGAGAGAAAATTGCTGCCGCTCGTAACAAAGTGTCAACCACTGTTGAAGAACTCATTCGAGTGTTAAAGGAGCACGAGATCACCATGGTGACCAAGTTAGAGGTTATTGAAAACGAACAGCAAAGAGATTATACAACACAGTTACAACACTTTCAGATATCCGCCACGCAACTGAAAACTTCTGTGGAAAGTTGCGAAAGAATTTTACAAGGAAACAACAGCGTTGAAATTCTTGAAGCACAACAAGGTGTCATTGACAGGTGTAAAGGTCTCCTAAATGCTAAGAAAATGAACATCTTTAAACCATCGCATGTTCAATACAAGACAAATGAAGAGGGCATCCAGAATGTTAGACGCGCGTTTCTGGGTGAAGTTACTGTTAGTACAACTGATCCTCTGCAATCAGTGGTGGAAGGGAAAGGTTTAAAAGAGGCCGAAGTTGGAAGAGAAGCTAGCCTAACAGTCACAACCAAGAATGCAGAGGGAAAACGATGTTATAATGACATCGATCAGATTGTTGTTAAAGTCTGCAATCCGTCAGAACAGGACCTCGACACCAAAAATGAAGACAGCGAAGATGGTAAATATAGCGTCACTTACACACCCGAATGTGACGGGTATCATGACGTGGTGACCGAAGTTAATGGTCAACCGCTGACTGGTAGTCCATGGAGTGTTCACGTGAAGCCCTATCAATACCATGTCGTACGGTCTTTTGGATCACGTGGTACAGCACGAGGAAAATTTGACCACCCCCGCGACATTGCAATAAGTGACAAAACAGGAAACATTGCAGTAGCTGATGCCAATAATGACAGAGTACAACTTTTTAGCTCAGATGGAATTTATTTGAGAGAGTATGGTCAGAAGGGACTTAACGCTAAAGAACTAATTTATCCCAGGTTAGTAGCGTTCAGCAGGTCTGGTGACGTCACTGTCTTTGACTCCTTTTGTAGCATTTCTTGTTTCACTGAAAGTGGTCAGTTTATTAAAATTATCTTTAACAAAAACTTGATCGGACCAGTATCCATGACCATTGCTTCTGATGGCCGCATGCTGGTGTGTGACTGTGCTGACAATACCGTCAAAGTCCTCTCCCCTGATGGTACTGAATTGCTACAGTCCCTTAGCGCTCCAAACCTTGACACGTCCCCGTGGTTAGCCTTACTACATCAAGACAGGTTCTATGTCACCTATGACTTGGTTCAATGCGTCAAGGTATTTAACAATGATGGAGAATTTCTACATGATATTGGTCAAGAGGGGCCAGGTAAGCTGCTTCGTCCTGTTGGACTCGCTGTTGACAAGTTTAACAACTTGATAGTCTGTGACAACAAAGGTGACAATGTTCAAGTTTTTACGCTCGAGGGAAAATTTTTAAACTCGGTAAAAGGAAAAGCCACTCAGCTTGAGAAACCTCGGAGTGTTGCTGTGTCTAAAACTGGACAATTGTTCATTACTGATACAGAAAAACACTGTGTGCATGTTTTTGAGTAAACAATTGTTTTGACGCTTCGAAGTCTCGTTTATCGGTCGTTTAGTTGATGAAGGCCATCAAGACAGCCAAGAGAGAAAATTATTGTACTTTTTCCAATGGTTTAGTAAAATTCCCCTCTCTTTTGCAATGTATAATTCTAATTTACAGGTTGCTTTTAACCTTGCTTTGTTGACTAAAACTAATGGAATAACTTGAGAAAGTTTGGACTCATAAATGAAATATTTAGCAAGCAAGAGAATATGATTCACTAAAAGAAAATCTTTATCAAGGTCAAATTTCCCAAAAAGAACTCCTAAAAGTGAGACGTTAAGCACAGTATTGATATCCTTTGCAATCCAAAATAAAAGTTCTTTCCAAAAGAAACTCGATGACTTACAAAAAAACAATAAATGCTCCAGGGATTCCTCCTCAGCATTGCAAAAGGCACATAAAGGGAATTTCACCATTTTGAACTGATGAAGTTTTTTTTATTAGTGAAAATAATTAGGTTTAACAATTTATATTGGAATTCTCTTAGCTTGATATCTAAAGAATACCTTTTCCAGTAAATGCATTAGCAGGAGTTAGCTTCAACGAGCGAAATTCGTTGTAGACCAACTTAGATGTAACGTTCATTTTACCTCAATGCAATTATTAATGCAAAACAAGTTTGATCCAAAGGAGAGGGAGCATAATAAGGGTTTGTTTTGATTATAGAACGCCATTCCTTTGGGACAGCATCTAAAACACCCAGGGCAAAGGACTAACAAGAGGGGAAAAGAGGAACTCAGAATTTTGTCACTTTTGAGAAAAACGCTCTCCTTAGAAATCAGGTCACCAACCTTGAGAATTCCTTAGTTATTGAAAACCGACTGGAAAATGGATGCCCCCTCGCTTAAACTATACTTGTTGTTCCAGATAATTTGATTTATTGACCCTTCATAAGATAACGAGTCGTGATTAGTCATAGTAGACCAGGCTTGCAAACACTCTCTGTAGAAGACAGGAAGTATGGGTTATTGACCAAGTGTGAGGTCAAGATGGCTGGATATTGACCAAGTTCTTTTTTTGCGTCTTTGTGGACCGAGACGGAGTCGAGGTCCATAAACTCGCAAAAAGGGACGAGGCCAATATCCAGCTATCTTGACCGAACAAACTTGGTCAAAAAAGTATTTATTCTATGGCTTTCGGGGAAATTTTTCTTGCGGGACACGGCGGGTAGTCCCGAGCGAACTAGTGTTTACGGCTCAAGAGTTGCAAAGGTGACACCCTTTGCATGTGTCGCCTCCGACAAGTCCACTGAGGTCCCTTCCCCTGATGTTCGCCTTAAATCGCTGCAAAGACGTTTCTTTCTTGTCCCTATTGTCTCACTTTGACCACATCGATGGCCCAAGGAAGCGAAGGGAATGTTTCCCATACTTAACAGTTCTTACTCTTGGTACGTAAAAATCTGAGTTCCTTAAGCTGTAGCTCGAGGGTGATCTAGGAAAAAGCTCTAATACGTTGCTAGGCAGTAATCTATGTTTCACTTTAAACATGAAAATTGTGATCTCTTGCAATAGTTTGTTGTAGAAGCTTGTCATCCCCGCGCGTATTAGGAGGTCACTATAGGAGGAGACCCGATCGCAGAATACTGTACGGAGTCCTCTCTCATTGATCCTCTCCAGTTTCCTTGTGTCGCTTGCGCGGCAGAAATGCCACACCAAGCTACAGTATGTTAGATGAGGTAAGATTGCAGTCTTATAGATCCGTAATTTTGCATGTATAGGGATGAGATTTTTCAGCCTTCGTAGGACGCCAATCATTTTGCTAGTCTTCAAGCAAACCTGCGATATATGTTCCGTAAAGTTAAGATCCTTGTCACGTATCACGCCCAACAGCTTAAATGCATCGGTGATATCAATTTTACTGTTGTTAATTACTAGCTCCGTCTGTTGAGTATCTCTCACTATTATCATCGCTTGGTATTTGCTGTAGTTGCCCTCCAGGAAGTTTGACTTGTACCAGCTAGATGTCTTTGCCCCATCTTTCTCAACTTCATCTATGGCTGTTCGTAATTCCTTGTTGGAAGAATATAGCTGGTGGTCATCCGCATAAGCAGACAGTTGAGATTTTACACCAGCGTAGAACAGATCATTTTGGTATATGTTCCACAGCAGTGGTCCCAGAGATGATCCCTGTGGGCAGCCCCGTTTAAGTGCCCCCCATGCACTTGTAGAGTTACCTACTCTTGTTCTATTTTCTCGATTACTGAAGTACGATTGCATCAGCTTCAGTGCAGGATCTGATAGCCCGTACGCTTTCATCTTAGTAAGTAATAATTTCGGATGTAATGAGTCAAATGCTTTACTCATGTCCGTTGATAACATGACGACCGCGTGACCTTTGTCTGCCTCATGTTTACAGTCTTCAGTGAGGCGTATCAGAGTCGTCTCGCAGCTAAAGTGTTTGCGATATGCTGATAGAAAAGGATTGAAGATAGGTTCAAACATCTCACTGAGTTGTCTGCAGTTGGTCTATAGTTGACTTTATCCAGACGATCCTCTTTCTTGTAGACCGGGATCCACTCTCCCTTTTTCCAAGCGTTTGGCCAATGGTTATCCTCTATTGCCTGATTGAAAATGGTGGTCAGAGGTGTTGCCAGTTGTTCAGCTGCTATTTTCAGTACTCTTGGTGGTAACATATCGTACCCTGCTGCTTTATTAGGATTAATTCCTTTAAGTGCTGCGAGGACTTCTTGTCGTTTTAATTTTCTGAACTTGAATGTGTTGGGTGTGTGCTTTGCGTTAATGGCTAATGCGCTTCTGTGAAGGTCACAATCGTTCTCAGTTATGTTACACGCATATGGTCCTCCAATATGATCAGCTATAGAACAAAAGTTATTTGTAAATTCTTGTGCTACAAGCCCCTGATCTTGCTGTATCACTCCTCGGATATTAAGGGAAATTGCACTGTTATCCTTTGTCTTTGAATTCAGAAATGGGGTGAAGCTCCATCTTGTCCGCTCGGGTAGCTAGTCACAGCGGAGGATTTGATTCATCTTGCCCGCTCACTGAGCTAGCCATATAATAATAATGGATAATGTCCGACTATGAAAATTGCATTGTAACAAAAATTTCCCACCCACTTTCTTGAGAAAAAAATCTAATGCATACTTCCAGAGACTATCGTAGTTTTTAACGTGTTTCTTTACACACGATTCTTTGAGCAGAGATCATGGCTCGGATGAAAAACAATCTTCGGGTTTTTCAGACTACACCATAATGCATATTACATGTATTATAGTACAGAACGATCTTTATGTCGTTCACCTATTTGCTGACTTCGCACTTTCCGTTCGGAACCACCCGTCTTATATGGCGGTGAGATACTTTTCTTGAGTTAAAAAACACGAAACTCGAGAGTACATTGACAAGCTGATGGTATTCTTGATCTAAACTGGCTGTGGGGTCCCTGCTGACCTAAAGCTACACGATTGTACGCACTTGTACTACAGTGTGTCTTTCCGGGTAGTGAGCCAAAATCTAACATTTACTCAGCTCGCTGTCTCCTTTCGAACACTGGTGTTGACAATGTTATAAATGCCACTTGTAAAATTCCATTATCACAGAGGAACAACTTCCAATACCAAAACCCGGAAAAATTACACCACGAAAACAAGAAAAGTTTAAAGAACTTTATTTACTTATATTACACCTGAAGTCTGCAAAGTGGTGTCACATATATTCTTGGTGCACGTCGTGTTTTTGATATAATTTGATCAGAACTTCATGTTTGACAATTTCTCATCTAAACGAAAGATACATTCATTAGATTAAAAGCTTGACTGCTCTTCGAACTATACCAAACCATACGACGTAGCAATCTTTTTAAAGACACATGCATGTCAACCTAGACATAGTGACCATGTACACGTATTATCGAGATCTACAAAGACATTTGTCTTAACATTCATTCGTTGCCAAGGCGCTGTCCTCTGCCCCAGCCTCCCCAACCGCCACCTCCTCCACCGTTGTCCTGGTCACGTGGCCTGCGACTGGCAGGGGGCACACCAAAGCCACTTACACCTCCCTGGCGGTTTGGAAGAAGCTTGTACCTGTAAAGGAAGTGGAAGTTGACAAGACAAGCGTCATTTCTTTGATTCATGATACCAAAGCACAGTTAGTTTTGTTAACTAAATTTACGTATATAATTAATTAGTCTGTTACGTGTACAGCAGTGAAACGTGCCTTTGTTTCCTAAAGACAAAATCATTCCTATGTATATAATTTTACTTGCACATTAAGTTTACCATCTGCATATATACTGTTCACATTTTAAATCTTGAAGTCAACTGTGTATAGAAGAATATCTTCAACAGTGCATATAACTGAGTATGTTGGTTAAATGATGTAAACAAATTGCAATGTTATAACTATATTCATTACGTTAAACTATGCTAATTAATGCAATTTCATGGCAGAATAGACACTTTAAATAAATGATGAAATTTGAATAATAATACTTATACATTCCAGGCCTCGCATGCATGTGAAAAATCCTTTGTCTGGAAACATTAACACCAGGGCTCTCATTAAGTTTTTAGTCACCTGTAGCCTGGTTCTCCACACCCGTAACAAACTTGTTACTTTGTGGGTGAATTCTTTCAACAACAGGCAATTTCACCCGTAGCATCAAGGGAAAATCAAGCATACTTGGCCGTAACGGGTGTTATGGGTTACGGCCGTTAATCACAGCCCTAAACACAAGCCTTAGGATGTCTAATGGTCTTCAAATTTAGGCACCATTTATGCAAAGTGTCTATTGACATGACAGGTTATGTTAGTGTAAGTTAAGGCCTATAAGCGCCGTACAGGAATCTGATTACAGATAAAACTCAACCCTAAAAAAAAAACATACAGTATGGATGGTGTAGAAAGGAAACGCTGTCCTCCAAAGTCTTGTGGGTATTTGAACATGAGAAAGAAGTACAGGTGTCCAACAAATATGCCAATAAGCTCCATAATACCACTGGAAGAAAACAAAAACATCAAAGATTTACACTTTGAAAACATACAGTGAAACTTGTATTAAGCAGACCCCATATTAAGTGGACACTCTCTCTTAGCGGACACCAGCTGAAGTCCCAAAATTTTCTTTCCACGTTTACTGTAAAATAAACCTGGATTCAGCAGACACCTCTATTAACAGACGTGGACACCAATATTAAGCCATTTTGTTGCACAAAACCTGCAATAAGTGGATGCTTCAAGAGCATTTTACATCTAAAGGTTCAGCTGAGACTCCTTTAACATTGTTCAGCGATGTCATTTTAAAGCTAAGTGATTATTGCAGATTGATGAATTGACTGACTGGACATTGTGCTATGAGCAGTCTTTGATCTCACACTGTGTCACATTGTGTTACAGAAGAGTTAATTATTATTGCACAACATATTAGAACCTGTTTGAGCAGACACCCTCTATTAAGCAGATGCTAATGAGGGTCCCAAGGGTGTCCCCTTAATACAGGTTTCACTGTACTGTAAAAATATGCACCTTAAAAGCCATGTTCCTATGTATGCATGCATGTTTACATTGCCTGATGCAAAAAAAAAAAACAAACAGTCTGGGAGAATTTAACAGTTTATGTAAACAGGAACAGTAAAGGAACAACATTCTTTAAACACTACATGTACATACCCTCCCTGGATGATCATGTTAAATATTGCCAGCACCCATGGAAGGTACATTGCCTAAAAACAAAAAGAATGCATCTTCAAAATCCATGTGTACACAACTTAAGTTCTTTTCAGTTATTGACCAACATCACACATAGAATGGTTTGAAGAAAGTGAGTGAACTGATGGGCACATGTAATTTTTTGATGTCACTGAAGAATATGACAGACACAACACATTAGGAGCCCACTTGTTAGGTTAGCTTCTATTATAAATGTATTAGCTTCTGAAGAAACTGCTAGGTTGTGTTAGTGGGCAAGAAAAACACTAAGCTAAGGGAAATAGAGCACTTGCTCTGATGGAGGCCTAGCATTTGTAACGTCAGCTTCACAAACTTGCTATGGGAGTTAATTTACCTGTACCAACTTCAAGTTGATAATCCAAAGAAAAAACTTGAAAATCACCTTCTGTTTAAAAATAGTTTTAAAGTGGTACTATGACGAAAATTGCATCTTTCCTACCTAAGCCATTTTAAAACATAAACAAGTAGTCTGTATGAGAAGAAAAATGCTATTTACTATTTTCCAAATATCTCTTTTCATTCCAGTGATATTCAAGTTTTTAAAATATGCAAATTAGCCAAGTGATGACGTCATACACTCAACCAAATCTTCATCAAATATAATGAAGAAAGATATCTAAGCCAATTTGTATCAGAAGTGTTTGATTCTTTGCAGTAACATTGTTCTACTTGTGCTCCACAATACGAGCTTGACAGTCTTGTTACCATGGCAACATACTGGGTTCCAGACCTCCCCAATATCATTGGCTTTTCTGGCCACCTTTGGCATTCCATTTTGATATTTGCTAATGATACCTCATATGCATGATACAGCAAGCATATGAATATGTTAGGTTGAGTTCATGGCCTTGTTTAATGTTTTTTGGGCTGAAAATCACCAAAATATTGAAATCAAGTGGGTGCAGACTGGAAAAGAGTGAGTTGCCATGGGAACAGAATTTTTTATGGCCGTAGGTGTGTTGTCTGTAGAACTATTAGCCTACCAAGTTTCATTGGTCTGTGATGCAAATTGACCAAGATAGCTCTATTTCATATATACTTGATATAATATTGGGTTGATTATATGACGTCGTCAGTTATCTCACTTGCATATTTTACACATTTTTCAAACTTAAATATCTCCAGAACAAATACAGATATTTGCAAACCTTAAATGGCGTTTTTATCTTTTCATAATACACCAAAAAAAAAATCAAGGGGTCAAAATTTGATCATAGTACCACTTTAAGTGTTTACCTTTCATTACAGTGACACAACTTGACAAGGGTAAGAAAAATTCAAGATGATTAATACAGCTGAGTGCTTTACTTTTATTACAGCAGCACAACTTGACAAAAGCTGAAGATTATTTTGGACAAAAAAGTAAGCAAAGAAACAATTCTTGAGTTTGTAAGAAAAACACTACGATCCGATGCATATGACCTCACACATTGCAAGAGCACAGGATCACAGAGAAAAAGAAAAATGAAGCAGCAGAAATTGACTGAACTTTACTATACAGTCATGGATGAGCTCACCCTGCATACACTGCACCTAGCAGTTTCTAAGTGCTAAAGCAAAGGAAAAAAGAAAGAAAAGCAGCATAGGGAATATAAGCACTTTGACTTTGATGGTAGGAGACCACTGACTGCATATTGTTTACTAGGCATTTATAATATTATAAAGATAAAGGCAAGCCTACCTTAAATTGCATTCCAAACCAGAACTGTACAATCGTATCTTTATTTACTTGGCACCAAACATACAGAACACTTAAAACAAGGGGATCCATGAGAAGCTGAAATGGAAAGAAACAGATTTTAATCTTTGTAAGACCAACATTACACTACCTGACACTTATTTTTACCATCAGTGTGCAAACCAGTTTTTTATTTGTTCCATCAATTAGAAGATAGTAGGTTGTAAATTTAAATGTCATAACTCTCCTTCTTTTTCCCCTTTGTCTCAGATATTATAATTATTAAATATTATATTATAATATATTATATTACAACTACTAAATTATTTACTTTTTATTTATTTATATCAACTTTATTTGCACTTTGTATATGCAAATTGGGTGCCAGAGGGAAGAACTTGTAATAATCTTCATATAAAGCTGACCTGCTTAATAAAAATATGTAAACTACATACAATTCTAAAGCATTAAACGTTCTCCTCTGTGGACTCACATGTAAAATGTAAAGTAATTTCCTGTACTCAGAGCGCAATAAAATATTTTTTAAAAGTGGAATATTTCTTTCGGCTCAACCAAACTTCACCAGCCACAATACTATTATTACTGTTGACTGTGGGCTAATTAAGACAAGGACATTTATCTGAATTTGTAAAATAAAAACTATGTTGTTTATATTATTTTGAACAAGAACTTGATAAAATATCCAACCTAATTTAAACATGTCCCGAGGCATCATCAGGGCTCAAAAAAAACCTTGAATTCCAGCTTGCCCTTTGGACAAACAGCTCTCAAATTTTGCTTGTCCTGCGCAAGTCTTGGTTAACTACTTTTTTTCTTATTTAGTTGGCACATGACTTGCTTTGGCCCTTGCCCATTGGGCAAGTGAAAATAAAAAGTCACTTGCCCCGCAAGAAAATTTACTTGTACATCCTGGACAAACGGACAGCACTTTTTCGAGCCCTGATTATTCTAAAAAGAAAACTAACTTACTCTCAAGGGTATAAGAAATCCTATGATCTGATGTCAGACAAGTCAAGGAACATTCCAGTTAGCAAATTGTACCACCAAATTACATTCAATTGAGAAGCTTATAAAAGGATACAATTAAAATACAACAATTGAAGAGTATCATAAACAAATAGTCAGCTGGTCGACCATCAAAAAGACCTGCAAGTAATTAAAAATGAACTTTATTGTCATTAGCACATCTACATGCTTTGACAGAAAACAGTTGCTGTCCATCATAGCACTGATAGCCTGCGAACACAGATGTATTTCCAGCTGTCGCTTGTCTCCGCCAAAAAATAACATCTGCGAACCTGAGCCAGGAAACGATTTCTGTGATGTAGGAATTCTAAGCCAATCACAGTTTAGCTCAAATAGCCCCAGAACTACTGCACAAGGTATTTGCTACAAGGAGCACTCGAGTTTCATTCTATCATGGAATCTGATTGGCAAAAGAGAAAACAAAAGTCATTACATCACAGAAATCGACAGCTGGAAATGCATCTGTGTTCACAGGCTATAGCACAAATTGATTTCTTCACAAAATTCTTTCTTCGAAGAAAGAAACCTAAGCGTGCAGCCAATTTTTATGATCAGAGGTGAACTTCCAAAATCACTTTGGTCATTCCATTCCAAAAACATAAAAATTTTACCTTTCAAAACGTTACTCAACTAATCAAACAACAAACTAATTATAACATAATTTTTTATGATGAATAAATAATAATATTAATGTTCAAATCTCAAGATTAAAATTCCCATTGTAAATGCTAGTTATAAAATAAACCTACAATATTTAGCAACCCCACCAACCTCACCCCTGATTAATTATTGACCACCATCTGCTCATGAAAACAAAAAGCGGTTTTAAGTTCCAAAAACCGATTCTTTGAGAACATTCTACCATGCATTAGCATAACATCAGTGGTGTTGCTCATATTAGCAACAGTAAACATGTTTGATATGTTTAATATAATGGTTAGTTTCTCCATTTCATCAAAATGTTTTATGTGAGCTTTGTTAAATTGCATCTGATAGTAGCAAAATGACAGCACCACATTGTATGAGATAATCATGAAATAAATCAGCGTCACCTGTTTCAAGCCTTGTAGAGTAGGAGTATAAGAAATACATATTAATGAGGTAATGAAAACCAGTCTGAGGTACAATGGGGTAGAAAACGAATGCTGTGAATAACCTCCATATCTGAAAATTAAGAAAAATGACTCCAGTATGTAAGTGCTGAGGTGTGCGTCAGTTATGGACCAAAGCAAAAGTCCATGTTAGAGTAGTTGTTAAGGACACTAGACAAAGATCAATTTTGATTAGTTAATAATTGTCTCTTTACCTTAGTTACGAACGTAGTTACAATGTTTACTTCTTTTTTATTGGTTTTGTAATCGGACCTTTAAGCGTCACCACGCACCTATAAAAGCTGAGTTAGCGTCCCTTTAAAGTAGTTTTTCTTTCCATCTCGCGTGGTCTTGTCGACCTTGAACTCTTGGTGCTTTTTGATTTCCCAACCCTTGGCTCAAGCAGGACCGATATGAGTACCTTTGTCATTTTGATTAGGTTACATTTTTTATAGCTATGGGCGAAGGAATACAAAGAAAGATTTGTACAATGTTAATTGATTTATAATCGTCTAAATTAGAAAGTGTTCTGAACGTTACTAGAGTGAACGCCCACCTTTTAGGCTCGAAAGCATTGAGCTGTTAATTAGTTCCTTTTGTTGTTTACTTCTGTGATCGAATCTTATTTAGTATCTTAGCGTAGTATTTACGCTGACTATTTTTGATGTATTGTTATTCAATTTCGTTATGTTGTCGATTCCAAATCGTTAGTTTGTCTCGTGTAAGTTTTGACTATTTGTTACGCAACTTTTCCGCTAAATTGAAAGAAATTCGTTACATATTGTTATTTCAGTTTACGATCGTTTCTGTTGATGCAATAAATCGCCGATAACCATCAACTTTGGTTTTCCGTGGTTTACTTGTCTACCCTTGAAGACGACCTGTAAAGTAGTCCCACCCACTAGTTTGTCGCGACACGCCTAGAGCTCGTTTTGTTTTGTCTCGTTTTGGAATTTGCCAGTCGCTGCAGACGTTACAGTAGTTTTAACCTGAGTGTCAAACGTTGTTCACATTTGCTTTTGCATTACAACAACAAGCGATTGGCTTAACAAAACTTGTATCACTTTGTCATCCAATCAGAATAAATCATGACTCCCTTTGCACACATGTTCCCATGCTTCACATAGGCTCCATTGCATAATTTCAAGTTTTAACATCTTTTGCAATAAAAACACACTGAAGAGTAACCAAATGTCAATTTTTTTTGATTGAGAGAGAGGGGGGCGGGGAGGGGGGAGAATCAAAAAGCACTACACACACAAATTAAAGTCACACAGTATTTTCCTTCTACAATTTAATTTGCAGCATGCAACTTATTATTTCAACAAAAATCAACACATCTTTTAACACAACACCATGCTGTTGAGTAGAAATGTGGCTACATGTCTGGCAGTTGGACAGGTTTCTTAAAATACTCTGTGTCCGGCAGACTCTAAACATTTTTTTAGTACAACAACTTAAAATGAACGTTATAACAGGCGACCCCAAGAGGAATCGAACCCGGGTCACCAGCCTGGCAAGCGATACTGATAACCACTGCACCACCACAACCGGCCAGCGAAGTTTGGAATTTTTTAAGTATTTATGGACTTACCCTTAGCATTATTGAAAGCTAACCGTAAACAGGCTAACTGCAAAGTTATTTAGGCTAACCGGAGTGCTATTCAGGCTAACCGGAGTGCTTTTTAGGCTAACCGGAGTGCTATTCAAACGTTTTGACTGCTGGTCATTTTATAAGAGTCTATGTTATAAATCCTGATATAGCGGGTGCCAGGCTCACCAAAATTAGTATTCAGCCATATAAACAAGGATTTGACATTATTAACTGAAATTTTTAAAAAATAATTTTGACTGCCGGACACGAAGGATTTTGAAAAACCTGTCCGGCTGCCGGACATAGAGACACAGTGTTCAAAATACTGTAACCAACCGCTTCAATCAAGGTTTTATCAGAGGCTCAACATTTGCAACATGATCTGTATGGTTCATAAGTGTTCTGCCATCCATCGCAAAATATAACGGACTTGATATAATATAATGGACAACATATATAATGCCAACCTTTATTAAATTACAGCATGCATATAATTATGTAGACATCGAGTCAGAAAATAAAACAGTTGCCAGGGATGAAATTCTTACCCCATCAAAAATTCAGAAAGTTCAAACCTCTAAATTAATTAGTTTTTTTTTTATTTGAGGGATTCAATTCTTTGATACTGTAACTAAGCTTATATCCGTGTGTGAATTTAAAAAAAGTGTGTGCATTTCTGTGCAAAATCTGTTTAAAAACCTTCTCGTCCGCCTTTCAGAGAGCTTTACGTACTTGGAGCTATTTTCTGGAGTCATTGATTCTTACCTGGAAACGATATACAATACTTGCATAGTCCAGGATGAAGTACATTCCATTTATCAATCCCAGCCTTCCAAGAAGGGGAAATACGATGGACAGAGAAAACCACCATCTTGTGACAATGGGTATGCTTCGAAACCATGTTCCAAGTTCATTCTCCGCCATTTCTTTCCAAAGATTGAAATCTCTAAGGCTCTTACGTTTTCAAAAGTTTTCAATTGTTTGTAGAAGGAAGATAGAACCCGTAGCAAATCGTCAAAGGAACATTTAAACTTGACACACTTATTTTTTCAAACAAAAACAGACGTGGCGACAAGTTATAGACTGGCCCGCCGGCGCAGTGGTTTGTGGGGTAGCTAGGACCCAGTCTACCCAGACAAAACGAGACACAGTAATACCAAGGAAAAAGCCACAGGTCAGCAGCAAAAGTTGCAGGAGTTTCCTTGGCATGGAGAAGCACCTTTTTAAAAACTGTTTTACTGGAGGAAGCTGTACAATAGTCTATCAGTTGTTAGGGTTCCATTCTCAAATTGAACAACATTTTATCGTATTTTGAAAATTTCAAACTAGATTTCTGCTAGTTCACAACACATTCAGTAGCTACATGTATATAATCAAAAACAATGACTGTCGAACTGGCCTGATATTTCTCCTTCCTTCCTCTAGCCTGCATGCTGGTGGGATGGGGAAACCGTATGAAGGTCAATCAGGGAGGCCCTGCCCAAAAGGGTACCTTTATCAGTCTTCAGGTATATAAAAGGGTAGCTATTTTACAAAAGGTTTGCTACAGGTCAGGGGAAAAAATTCTTCAAGGTCAAGGAATTTTATTTGGAGTCAGGAAAAATTGGCATTTTTGAAGAAAAGAAAGGGGAAACAGAAGTCATTTAACATGGCTGATTTAATACCATTGAAGGCTGGAAGAAACATTTGGGGTGACTGTGATCTCAACGATATATTTTTAACAATGAAGAAAGAAAATTTGTTGAAAACTTATCCGTCTTAATGAACAAGTAGAAAGGATGGTTGTAAGTTAACAATAGAAGCTGCTGCTAGATCTGACATATTTATTAAGCCCTACATCATTAACTTCATTTCAAGGGTTTAGAAAAGAGATGCAATGTTCTTAACTAGGTATGTGCAGGGGGTACCTTTTTTCAAATTATAAAAGGTATGCAAAACGAGGACCTTTTCTATCAAAATTGCTATGGGCAGTCCCCCCCCCCCCCCCCCCCCCAACCCTCAAACATGTCTCCCACTTGTGTTGGGTCTTGATTGTGTGCAAGCTTCCCAAGTCTCCCAACAAAAGTTATGACCAGCACAACTGTTCACCAGCAAAAGGTATTTGCAGGGTGATCACTATAAGAAGCATATTTGCATGAATACCAGCAACCCGATTTTAGAGAAATAAAAATTAACTGAAGCTTTATTTAAAATTATCATGATTTTGACCAAACAATAAAGAATGAACCTAACAATTCTTTCAGCAAGAGCAATTAAAGTGCAATAATTACTTGTAAATAAAAATATCCTTCCTATTAAATTATTATCTCAATAATTGTTTTGCCATTTTAAACCTACATAACTCAAGGTTAGTTGAACCGTAAGGGTTGTCTCCATGAAAGGTTCGACATAAATAACCCATATGATATCATTAGTTATTATCACTCAAAATTCAGTTCACTTGAATCCAGCTAAACCAGCCAAAACATTTTGCTCTACATGCTGTACAAAAAATGGAACAGATAAGCAAACTACAGTCAAACCCCTATTAAACAGCTACTCTTGGGGAAATGGGAGGTGGTCACTTATTAGGGGTTGGCTGTTTAATGGTGGTTCGTGTGCTCTTCACCATCAGGTTAACATGTAATCACGTCAAGACAATCATAATAAATGTGTGTTTGAATGTTTTTATCAGCCGTCAAATTCTATTTCAGACTCTAATATCTTTCATCACCTTTTCCAAACCAAAGCCAAATTATCTAAGTGTATTGAATTTTGTTTGTGACCATTTAATAGGGGTAAAGACAATAGAAAAACCTTCATTGGGACGACCATTAGGTAGCTGTGGCCGCTTAATAGAGGTGGCTGGTTAATAGGGGTTTTATTTACAGTGTTTTACTGACAATAACTTTAGGACTTTGATTTCTGGCTGCTTAATAAGGGGTGGCCGCTTAATAGAGGTTTGACTGTATACTGAAGGTGTCATTTGTTGTGTTAGCTTACATGACGTATTGTTCAAGTTAGTTACGTGCGAGATGCATGTTGGTCATTAAAGATGGTGTGTTGAAGTAAACACATGTTGTTCACTGAACACTATTGTAAGATCTTGTAAGCCCAAATAACTGAACATCATTGTGCGGACTTCACTAAAAATAATGAACCAGGTTACAAAATAGTCAAAAAATAGCTGTAACAGATTGTCAGGGCTTGGATACATTTTTTCTACTGTCAAAAAATATTTTGGCAATTTTTATGTGCTAGTTACTGTGATGAATGCTCTCTCTTGAATTATAATTTTATCACATATTTATTTAAGACCTAAACTTTGCCACGAAATTCTATACACTGCTAGATGTTTCTTTTATCTCACCTGTGTTAAACACACAACATAATAGTGATGTAATAAATCCTTAAATGCACTGAATTTGTTAACTGTCAAAGCAAGTGGCCACAGGGTATCACCACACGAGAGGATGTGTCACTGCAGCATGCCAATAATTATGTTTGCAGGGTTTGAAAAACAAATTGTGTTTGGCTTTCCCTGGACAAGCAGCTGTGAGTTGTATTACACTTGCCCTGGCCGGCTTTTACCCTGACACTTGCCCAGGTTCTCAAATGCAATATATAATTTGAATTAAAAATCAGAATTCATGCTTCATAATAAATATATATTCTCTTCTTATTTTCCAATATGTGATTGCTCACTGTCTCACATTGAAATAATGTCTCACTGTAGCTGTGGATTAAAAGCGAAAATGGTTCAGAGGTCACTTATAAACATAAATAAAAGAGACAAATAAGTATGCATTGAAAGCATAAAAGCATGCATTGATTTGATAAAATTTAAATGTAAACGTGTGCAACACTGTCATTGTCTTCATGACAAAATGAAGTGTACTTTGTATTGCATTATTTCATAAGCTCCCGCCAAATCCTTTGAATTATGATGCCTTTCCATAACACAAGAACTATGGAGCACAAATCCTAACTAGCAATTACATTTTTGGCTGCCATTAATCATAATTACGGCAACGACCAACAAAAATTGTAAAAAAGAAACAAACAAAATAGATCAAATTCTACCAAATGCAACCCACAGATGTGGCTTTTTGAACCTGTTGAATTAAACTTCTGTTTCCTAAGAGGTCCACTTTTTAAAGATGATTGACTCCAGCAAAACATGACACCATTGATTGAGCAGAGTTTATGTTATTGAAAGGTACAGTAATGTTTACTTACTTTTTTGCCTTAAAAGAATTCTTAAACCTTAGTTGGCTGCACCCTGCCTGAGCACTTTCTTACTGCTGATCAATGAGTGAGGAAAGAAAGTTGCTTGCCCCAGACAACCAGACAGGGTTTCTTCAAGGTCCTAATGTAGATGTTTTAAAGTACCCCTGTTACATGCTACTGTGACATGAACCCCTAAAACATGTATCACTATTTTTAAATAAACCTTCATTTGAAACTTTCAGTGAGGAAACTCGAACCACAAACACTGTCTTTGCACATTATTACCCTGACCTTAGAAAGAAGGCTCAGAGTCAGAGTACATTGTAAAAGGCAAACAAAGAGCCTTCAATGTATCATTCTGTAGTCACCGAATAATGTGGAAAAAAAAAATGTCAAGACTGTTCACAGTTTGGGTGTTCTTACTGTAACATCATCCAGGTGAAGCTTGTCATTCTTGTTTGAAGTGGTGGTAGACATTCACTGGAGCAAAAATCGCCAGAGCGCCTACACAAGACCCCGCTTGAAGACTCACACCATACCACAGAAGATGCTTGTGACCTTTCTCACGCATTATTCCTCCAATTGCAACTTTGATGTACGTTACCAAGGCAACAGCACTGACACTGACAAATACCTTTCAAAGGAATTGAATTATTTTAGGATTTTGCATGACAAAAATACAATGGTTTTGTTATATTGTCATCTTGCTGTAAGAGCAGTTAAGTATTCTAACCATGTAAAATTATCATGAACATTAATTGCTATGGCACAAATTTACCTCATCACTTCTCTCCCACTCCACCCCCATACTTCCCATCGCCCTCCCCCCCAATAAACAAAAACACTTGGAGTAGAGTTTTCCCATCTTTGAAAGGAAAGTATTTAAAGATGTGGTACTGTTCTTTGGGTAAGAACATTAACCAGTCACACAAAAATATACAACTCAGGTTGTTGAGTTGTTATATCAGTGATGACCCAGCAATCAATGACCAATCCATGACTTACATGTTTATGGTCAATTCGTTATTCATAGATCTTTTGATAATCTCAGCAATAATGAATCACTGATCAACTGATTATCCATCAGTTGCTCACTACTAGATTTAATCCCACAGATGCTTTGTGTGCTGGTTAGAGGCACACCATAGTGAAAAATATGGCTTAATGTAATTTTATACAATTTTGACTTAAAGGTTTTCCTGTGCCAAAGGAAAGGATTGTTCTTTAAACAATCATTTGGTTCTGTAAGATATTGTTGACTTTAAGACCCAACCATAGAGGCGTGGTGGCCTCATGGTTAGTACACTCAACTCTGGATCAAGTGGTCTGTGTTCGAGCCCTGGCTGGGGACATAGTGTTGTGTGCTTGGGCTAAACAGTTTACTGTCACAGTACCTCTCTCGAACCAGGTGTATCAATAGGTGCTGTCAAATTTAACACTAGAGGTAACCCTGTGATGGACTATTATCCCATCCAGATGAGAGTAGAAATACTCCTAGTCACTTCGTGCTACAGAAACCACCTTGATGGGCCATTTGGCTCATATGTAGACTTTACCTACCTTAAGACCCACACATTTAATGTCTGGGCTATAAGTCACATAGTCTACATGTATTAAATGTGGTAAATGAAATTAATGTTCCATCACATACTTACTATCAAAACAGCACCAGAATCTTCACATTGTAAGAGTACATTGGGACTCTGCGATGCGACAATGATAATGTATGTACACATACCAACGTACACACAACTCAGCACTGCTATGACCACTGATGACATTGTTTGCATAAATGGAAACACGAAGCAGGTGACTGGATTGGCGATGTTAGACAGTGTGAGCGTTAGATGATAAATGTGATAGCTATAAGGTATGCAGGCATATGACTGGATAGCTGGTATGACTCCATTGCTCAAGCCACTGACTAAGGCTAAAATCACAAACAGAAAGACATCACTCCTTGTGGACAAATTTTTAACAATATAGTCCTCTTGAAAACAAGAATTTTCAATGTTTTCCCTCTCTTCGTCACAGACAAGTTCCATGGCTTGTTCACATCCCTGGGCCCCTTCATCGTCACCTTTGATGTTTTTCACTACCTGCTGTCGTTTTGTCACAGGAAGGTAATTCAGCCCCAGAAAGGCCAAGCCACAGGCTACCATCATTCCAGTCAGAAACCAAAAGAACACTTCAACAGAGAACTTAGGCCCTGGAGCCCCGCTACCTGTGGTGGTATTGTTTGCTGACGTTTCATTCGTAGTGCTCATAGGAGCCAGGGTGGGGTTTACACAGGAGGTGTGTGACCCCCCTCCCACACCCTGCGCTAAAGCTACCAGACTAGGGAAAAGTCCACCTAATCCTCCGCCACCGAAAAAGGGACTCATGTAAACTTCTCGGAAGGTGGCCATGTATGGCAGAAACGTGACCGAAGAAGAACAATTTACCATGGCGAGAAAGAAACACAGAACCAAAAGTGCGGTGCTGCGTTCAGCTCCCGCAATGAAGCTCGTTTCTTTCCAGAAAAACGCCAAAAGCGCACATGCTGCGATTCCAACGAGAACGCTGATGTAAATGGCCGGTATCTCGCGAACTATTCGTGGGAAGAATTTATTTCCTAGAGTAAAAGCCACAGGCGCTATGTTGGCCAGTTGAATTATAACTGTTAGGTAGGATGGCAGAGACCAACTTTCTGGGATTTCTTGAACTATGATGGGTAATTCAACCCAAAGTGCGTTGACTGCGATCCATGAACCAGTGCCGAAAATCACAACGAGCACGTACGTTATAATGGAGATGCTGGAGAAAGTGTTCTTGATGCGGTTCTTTATGCTCTCCCAGGCCATTTTAACAACTTGTAAATTTCAAATTACTTTGTCTCTTGTCTTCTTGTGTAAAGCTGATATAAACAGAACACAATTGTGTCACGCTTAACCGCCTCAATTACATAATAAATGCTCTGCCCGTCTGCCAGCCGCTTATAATTATAGAGTAGTAGTCATTCTTTTGCTCAGTCCGTCGTGCGTGACGCGATGGCCGCGCGAACTCTTAGTGGCTCGCCCCAGGATTTCACGCGGCCATTTTTTACGGTCTCGCTCCCCCGGACTGGGCGAAAGAGGGAATACTCGTGGAGAAACTCCACTGATAGCGGCCGGGGGGAGGGTTAGGGTAACTAATTTTGGTTGATTTATCGACAAAGGTACCCCGGTAAATCCGCCTGTTCAGTCCCGGGGGAGGGGACTCCCATTCAAAAATGACGGGGGTAGTGATAAGTTAATAAAGATGGTGAATTTTAAGCTCGGTAATGAAATGTGAAGGTGAATTAATCAACATGACGCGAGCGTGGGACAAATTCTGTCGGGGACTCAGAATTTTTCTTTGTCCCACGCTCGCGTCATGTTGATTAATTCACCTTCACAATGACGGGGGTGTTCGTCGTACCTTTTAGGAATTAAAAGCGCGGTTTTGGTACCTCTTAGAGTGTTGAACCTCAAAAGGTCCACATCGGCAGCTTTTGCGGTATTTTTTTAGGGTATCGAGCAGAAAAAATATGATAGGGGTTATGTGTTATGTAAGAATTGCTACCTCTTAGGGGAGAAAAAATTTTAAGCTTAGCTCACAAAGCAGGATTTTGGAACCTTTTAGGGTTTTTTTTCAAAATTTCCCACGAGCACCCCCGTCTTTTTTATATGGGAATCCCCCGGGGTTCATCTTTCGCGTTTGAGTAGCGCAGGGTCGCTAAAAAACAGAGTGATAAAACTTCAAACTTGTTACATTGACCTCTGAAACTGACCAGATTAATTTTGGATCCTGATTTGGAGAAATATATTTTACGGTCTAATCATTCGCTTCGCTTTGACGAACGTAGATTATTTTACCTAATAAAATTAAAGGTAACCACTTCTGAACTGCGAACGTGCAAAAAAACAGCCCTATGAGTAGTTGTGATTTCCCAACTCTTCATTACCCATGAGTCCAAAACTTACTCTTTGTTTCAAAGTCGTCATCAAAAATTTAGTCGGAGGACGGCATGCCTGGGTTATTGCCCGTGGAAGCCTTGTTTCCTTGCACTGTTGTCTTGCCTTTCCGTTTCGTGACTTTTTGCTTCCCTTTCTTTGCACTCTTGCCATCACTGAAGGCAAGTCTGTATGCATGTCGTCTGCATGAATAGACCGTGTTCGATATATTAAAATTCAGCTTGACATGCATTGAGGCTTAGAGGACACAAACAAAGGAAATATAATAACCATGTTTATTCATTTCATTTGTTTCATGGTGTCCTCTAGGCCTCGTATCAGGATCAAGCTGAAGTTTAATATATCAAAAGTGGCCTATTCGCCAGAGCTTTCATCATCAGAGGACTCGTATAAATTTCGTTTCGTGTTCTGATCTCCCTTTGGCTTATGCTTTGACTAACTTCTAATTCATAAACACCGAAACTTTCCAGTTGTGGAAAAGCGCCGTTGTCATCGGCAAAGACATAGGTAAGTGAATATATGAAAAATCATATACTTGAACTGCCGAAAAAGATAAGAAGACATGATTGATCATCGCAATTATACACAACTCAAGCAGTTGTGAAATAAACGCCTGAAAAAAATTCAGGCTTGAACAAAAGGTCTATTCTCTGCAATGAACTGCCATACTATCCAGGGAGGTACATGGGGCAAAGGGTTACACCCTGAGAATTCGTGGTTTACCGGTAGATGTTCAATCAAGAGAAAATGATTCTCTTGGTTTAATCTAACTTGTGTTCATCCTTGCACAGTTTGGTCGTGATTTTGTTACGGGGTCTGTTTTGTATTTCGTTCCCGGATTATTAAGAAGTTTCCTGCGTTCACGCCGATTCTCCTTTGTCCCGGACGAGTAGTGTACGTGTCCAATCTTCCGGACAAAGTACATGGTTTCACACTTATCGTGGCCGATTTTGGGGGTATGTCTGTGTATGTTTGAGGTTGAATCAGTGAAGGAGTTATTTGGTATGCCATTTCTTAGAGTAACACAGGGTATACATATTTTAATATGCGACTTTCTGCATGTTGAATTTTCGAAAAACAGCCATAGGATTATTTAAACTTTGCAAAAAGTTTCATCTCATCACAAGTCGTGTTTTTAAAAGGTTGTACCGTTGCTATGGTAATCTATTATGCCATATCCATTATTGGTTCGCCGTAAAAGATTTGTTGTGATGAAGTTCCAAAAAATATCAGTTCTGAATATTGAAAGGTCACAGCAGGATTACCAGTCCCCAGGAATTTGAGCCCAATGTATTTAATACTTTTCGTGCCACCTGGAATCAAAGTCATACAAAGAATGCATGCGTTCATCCCCGTTTCTGTAGCATGAAGCGACTAGGAGTATTTCAACTCCCCCCTGGATGGGATGCTAGTCCATCGAAAGGTTATCCCCCAGCATTGAATTTGCTGGTACCCATTTATACACCTGGGTGGAGAGGCACTGAGAGAGTGAAGTGTCTTGCCCAAGAACAAAACGCAATGTCCCCGGCCAGGGCTCGAACCCGGACCAGTCGATCCAGAGACAAGCGCACTAATCATGAAGCCACCGCGCCTCTCACACCCGTGCCACCCAGAAATTTTGAAGTATTTGAAAGCCACCCAAAAAGTTAAACATTTGATCCAGTACTGACATGATACCTTCTTTGAGAAAAGTGGCATGATAATAAAGCAAATGTATATACCAAATGGCGTCTGAAACTCTTTGCAAGGCCTCTGTTGTCAGTTGCATTAGATGAACTTTGCAGCAATGGAATAACACATCAGTCTTTTAATACCTACAACAGCTTTATTCCAAACCATACAAGCATGAACTTGACTAAACAATGAAGAATTTATACGATAAATAACTACCTCAGTACAACTGTGACCTTTTAAATATCAATGACGGTGCAAAATTCACTTATCAAGGAATAAAATGTACAACTTCTTTTTAAACTTACAACTATCTAAACATCTTATATTTAAAGCTTACCAGTAAAGGTCAGTCTTAAAGGGGCACAATATGTTTGTAACATATGACTGCAAGGGTGATATTTGTTTATCACATGGTGTTATTTAGGGGCATTTATCTCCATGTAAGAAACTATGGAGGGCCACAAATGTTTCCTTGGTCCTAATAACTTGCATTTCATCCATTGTTCCCCATTAAAAAAGGTCATTTTTCCTTAAATTCTAAATTCTAAATTCCTCATTGTGGCAAGTGCAAATCTGTCAAATGTTGCTCTGCCTCAAATGCAACCCCCCATTAATTTAACATTATTTCACCATTTTAAATTTACATGTAAATTCAATTTACATGTTTAAAATCGCTAACAATACTTTATCAAGTTACAACAAAAGCAAAACAGAACAGCAATAGGCTTAACGAAGCTTTGCGTACTGGTTTAAGTATTGTAAAATTCTGCACTTTCACTACTGTTTTCTTCCTAACAAAAATAGTTTTGTGGCAAAACTTACTGATTAGATAATGTCATGAGCCACCCCCTCAATTATGTAATTACGAAGGAGCGAGTGTCTCATCACAGTACCTAACACCTAACAATACCACAGAATTCTGCTGCCTGCTACATATGGTTTTCTTTTAACTTCACCCAGAGTATAGTGTTGTAACAAAGCTAATGCATTGTCTGCATTGATGTCTAGACACACCGTGCCAGGATAAGGGGAAGGATGGCCCTTATGGTCTTAAATTTTAGCAATGATTTCTGTCATTCATTCTAGTCTGGTCTTCATTCCTCTCTTGAACAGCAGCTCAGCAGCTGGTAGTCGAGCCTAGTTTACCACTAGCCGTAAAATCCCCCGAAATTTTGACCAATAAGTCTAAAAATTGATAATAAAATAAGAGAAAAAGGTATAAAAATTGAAAAATTCAACAGTAAATTGTAAAAAACCATTAACAAAAGAGGAAATTGTGGTTAGAGCCACAACTCACCATTTTGTCAGTATCAAAGATCTTTTAATAGGTCTTAAAAATCTTCAAAGACTTTATGTCAGCTGCACATTCTGTCCTGGTGCCAAAAAAAAGCAGTTGGCCCAGGCCCTTTTGGAGTTGCGATTGTGGAATCATATTCAGCACACAAGAAGTGTGCGCTTTTTGTAGGATGAGTTGACAAATATTTTGACACCTCCTTGTATAAATTACTTTCAGATCTTCAGTTTCTGCACCCAGAGCGTGAGTTTAACCTAGTGTGTGAGGCAGTGATGACTGGATAGAAAGATCCATACAAAAAATAGACTTATGATGTAGCTTACTTTAAAACTGGCATGATTGTTCCTTGTTTTAAACTGTGTTTAAAAATATATTAAATGCTATTCTATATAGTTAAGTTACATTCTACATTTCATTTGGGTGGTTTACATTAGAGTCCAAGGGCCCACACAAATAAACCACTGGATTAAAAAAGAAAAAAATAGCGTAAAAAATAAAATAGTAATATTTTGTATATTATAGCAATGTACCTTAAATCTAACAACTCTTATGAGGTGGGTTGAATAGAAGGAGTTCAGGAGTTTGCTAAGAGCACAGAAAAGGTACATGTATCTAATCCATGTTTTTCTTTTCATTACGAACAGACAAAACCGACCTAGAAGCAAACCCTCAAGCAATGAAATATACTTCATGGTAAATTATAATTCAACTCCTAATTTCAAACTTTCATTCTTCAGACAAAGTATGAGTTGGCGATCAAATAACAACTTAGTACCAGACCCAGGGGGGTACTCACAGTATACATGATGGGTGAAGGGGGGGGGGGGTCCGACATTTTTTGGCGGGTTGAAAATTTACACCCTCAGAATTTTTTTAGGTCAAGGACTCAGTCAGGCATTTTTTTAGGCCTTAATATAAAAGCATATTTTTTGGGGTTTACACATCTCTGAGCGTAATTTTTGTTGTGATCAATAGATCACAAAATGATTCATTTGAACTTTTTTTCAGCAACGTGTGAGTTCTGGAAAAAATGCTGATAATAAATCAGTATTGAAGTATTTCAGTCTTGCATTTTTTTGGGTAGAAAATTGTGATGCCAGGTATTTTTTTGGGGTGTAAAATTTCAGGCTCATGTCCTTTTTTTGGGTTCACAATATGAGGCTCCATCAGACCCCACATCAATGATGTATACTGTGAGTACCCTCGCTGGGGTGCCAGACGTATTTGTGATGACCAAACACATTTCAAACACCCTTAGAATACAGAAAAGCCTTGCCTACCAATCAGTGTAACATTTCTATACCTAACTTTAGTTTATATTTTTTATAGCCCCTTGGATTGAATGATAGACCTACTTTGCCTGTATTCTAGCTTCTTGGTTAACATATTCTAGTTTCTTCCCACAGCTACCTGATTACTATATTTCCAGTGAAAACATCCTAAAGATACCGACACTCATGTGGTCATGATGAAGGGGGCGTGTGTACAGTACAGGTCAGGGATAAGCAACCAAAATCACATGAAAAACATGTTACCAAAAAAGGGCACAAACGCAAGTGCATAATTATGTGCTCAGTGTAAATTGAAAATGAGCTTACACAGCAAGACCCATTTGTATGTATGAGGTAGCTTGGTGCTCTATTGTCAATTTCTACAAATACTGCCCTCAGCTGGTCTGAGGGCAGGATATGGATATGTTCTGGAACCATACAAACAATAAAATGGGCTTGAGCAGTGAATCATAGATTCAACGCATCTTCAATTGCCGGACATAATTTTTGTACTGAAATTTCTATACTGAAACTTACAATGATTGTGAATCTAGTGTTTAATTCAAAACTGATCAAAGAAAACTGATTATCACACTAAACTGAGAACACTTTGGACCAAAATAGATTTTCTGGAATCTTGGGAATTTTCAAAACAATTATCGCAGACAAAGCAAACAAAGCAAATTTATGGCATTGCATAACACTAGCAAAAACGTGCGAAAGAAACATGTTTCCACGCAAGTTTTTTAAAACACATGAATGCAAAAAATATGCATGCCCATTTTGCAGGTACATTGGTCATTTACCACTGACCTGTGAATCGTAAATTCAAAGCATCTTCAATTGCCAGAGACTTACATAATTTTTATACTGAAATTTCTATAATGAAACAATGATAGCGAATCCAGTGTTTAATTCAAAACTGATCAAAGAAAACTGATTATCACACTAAACTGAAAACATTTTGGACCAAAATGGATTTTCTAGGATCTTGGGAATCTTCAAAACAATTACCACAGACAAAGCAATCAGAGCAAATTTAAGACATTGCATAACAACAACAAAAGTGTGCAAAAAAACACGTTTCCATTCATGTTTTTGAAAACATGTGAGTGCAAAAAACGTGCATGCCCATTTTGCATGTGTGTTAGTCACTTACCACTGACCTGTGAATCATAAATTCAAAGCATCTTCGATTGCCAGACATAAGTTCTATAATAAAATTTCTATAATGAAACCATGATTGCGAATCCAGTGCAAATACAATGAAACAATGATTGTTAATATAATGAAAAAATGATTGTGAATCCAGTGTTTAATTCAGAAGTCTGATCAAAGAAAACTAATTATCATACTAAACTGAAAACATTTTGGACCAAAATAGATTTTCTAATTCGAATAAGTGGAGCAAATTAAACAACTGATCATAAGAAGATAAATGATCTTAAGTTGCTCACCACTAATTGAAAACATAAATTTTGGGAAGGGAAAAATATCTCTCACTGCCTTAAAATTTCATGTACCAAGGAACTACAATTGATAAACTTCAAGGCTAATCAACTTGCTTGAGAAAAGTTGTTATTTAAAATATAACCAAGTTATGTTATTTACATGCAAATTGTGTCCAAATGAACAAGCTGTTAGCCCTAATATTAGCTCTTTACTTGAGTATAACTCAATCAATTAAAATAGATTCATTACTCAAGGTGCCTAGATTGTTCAGGAAAAAAGATAAACAGAGAAACTTACTCATTTTTTTTTTTATGTTATGCAAATTTAGATCAGTATCATTTGGCGATGGAATCTTGGGAATTTTCAAAACAATTATTGCAGACAAAGCAAACAAAGCAAATATGTGGCAGGGCATAACAATAGCAAAAACATGCAAAAGAAACACATTTCAACTTGTGTTCTTGAAAACATGTGAACGCAAAAAAACGTGCATGCCCATTTTGCATGTGCATTGGTCACTTACCACTGACCTGTAGTGTACCTGTAGATAGCAACAGGTGGTGCCCAGCTACAAATTCACTTACTATTGATTGTGCGAGGGTAAATTATGATATCAGCACAGATAAGGGAATGTGTCACTGCGACATACCCCTTCTCCATTTGTAAATTTGTATCAGGGGTGGATCCAGATTTTTTCTTAGGAGGGGGTGCACCACTAAGGAATGGTGTAACTGACTGGTGAGGTAAACAAATTTTAAAAGCGAATTCTAAGAAGAAGGCTTCATCTCCAGGGGGGGGGGGGGGGGAGGGGAGGTGCACCCCTGCAATCTCCCTCTAGATCCAACCCTGTAGATACATGTTGTGATTTTGTCCCTGCCACATGTCACTGTGGTGTTCTACAGCATGTCCCTTCATGCATTCATACATTAAAGCTATTTTACTCTGTAATTCTGAAAAGAAAACTTGATTCAAAACCTCCATCCTCCAGGCGAAGCTTTCTCACTCTTGTTTGAAGTGGTGGTAGACATTCACTGGAGCAAAAATGGCCAGCGCACCAACGAAAGACCCAATTTGTTCACTGACACCATACCACAGAAGGTGATTGCGACCTTTCTCGCGCATCATCGCCCCAATTGCAACTTTGATGTACGTTACCACAATAACAGCACTGACGCTGATCAAAACCTTTTAAAAGAATAGAATAATTTTATGTGTAAATAAGATATTATTTTGGATTTATAGGAGTTATATACCAAAGTAACTGTAAAATCACATTTTCATTTTTGTCATTGATTCTCCACCTCTAATAAATATTATTGCACGCGTGGCAAAAACATAATTTCCTTCAAGTGGTTCAAATTCTCCCCATCAATCTCCTTAACCCTTCCAAAAATGCATCTTACTACACTGCTTTTAAGCCATCTTACCCTGGCTTGTCTTAGCCAATGACCACCAGACCTATATTGTTCTTTCAGTGGAGGTTCCCCAGAGGACCAGGCCAACAAAGTCTCCCCTTCACATACAAAATGACCAATGCATACTGCAACATGGCCAGAAAATCATTTTGTCTGGGTGTGATTCCAAATACAAAAATTACTTATTTACATTTCCCCTTTTACTCACGTTTTATGTCTCAAGAATAATTAGACTTTCTTTTAAGTGTACAGAAAGTATGACAAACAGGTTAGGTTGACCCTAGAGAATATTACATGATACTGCAGGTATAGTAGTAAGTCAGTCCAACCAAGTATATTGATTTTCTCTCTAATGCTACATGTAGTGATTAAATACTTTTAAAGGGGAGGGAACCAGCCACAGTGAAGAAAATAGCCCCTTCAACAAATTAAGGAAATTACGCTTTCCTTTCTCCAAAGCAACAGATCACTATTTACATTTTTAGAACATTCTGTAAGTTACATAACAAGCAACAGATTGATCACTAATTACACTTTTGGAACATTCAGTAAGTTACCATAACAATTCCATTTAGAATCCTCTTTGCAATAAGTGCCTCCAAGTTTTCTGAAAAGCACTTCCCATTGGTGCCTTTTGTTATTTAGTGCCCATATTGCAATAAGTACCTTTTCCCAATAAGCAGCCATTACCGAAAGTGACATTAAAGACAATGACATAAAGTGGCTGATTAGGTGAACAAATTAGTCTGTTTTTTATCGATAATAGTGAACTATAGTTACTGGTTTTGAATCAAAAAAATCTGTTCTTTTCATTGAAGTATTGCACCACATTCAGATGTAAAATTTAAAGTCCGCATGCAAGCTAAGTGGCCTATCACACCTAAGCTTATCTTGGTTTCTGTAGCATGAAGAGACTAGGAGTATTTCTACTCCCCCTCTAGATGGGATCCCAGTCCATCGCAGGGTTATCCCCAGCACTAACACCGCTACCCATTTGTACACCTGGGTGGAGAGAGGCACTGTGAGAGTAAATTAAATAAAGTGTCTTGCCCAAGAACAGAGCACTACTAGTATGTCCCCGGTCAGGGCTTGAACCCAGACTGCTTGATCTGGAGTCGCACACACTAAACATGAGGCCCCTGCACCTCCACATATTCAAAGTGTGTTCAAAAAGAAATAAGTGCCTCCTTCCAATAAGCGCCCTTTTTTGAACTACCTAGTCAATTAGCACCCTGGGTGCTAAAGCAAATCATTAAGGTATGCACACTACTATTTAGTCTAATATGCTTTATGCCTGGGCCATGAATAATGTCCCTATATATTTCTTAATGTGACACAATCCACTTACAATCAAAACAGCGCCTGAATCTTCACACCGTAACAGCACACTGGGACTCTGTGACGCTATAACAATAATGTATGTGCACATACCAAGATACACACAACACAGCACTTCTATGACGACTGTTGATTGGGTTCGGATAAATGGAAACACCAAGCAGGTGACTGGATTGGCGATGTTAGACAGCGTGAGCGTTAGATGATAAATGTAATAGCTGTAAGGTATACAGGCATACGACTGGATAGCTGGTATGACTCCATTGCTCAACCCACTGACTACAGCTAAAATCACCAGAAGAATGATGATACTGATGGTGGACAAATTTCCAGTGTCGTCATCTTTATCGGGGTTGCTTTTCTTCTCCTCGTTAGAGCCAAGCTCTATGCCTTCCTCGTGTGTCTGGATCTGTTTGGCATCCAGGTCATATGTACTGTGCTTTACCTGCTGTCGTTTGGCCACAGGCAGGTGATTCAGCCCCAGAAAGGCCAAGCCACAGGCTACCATCATTCCAGTCAGAAACCAAAAGAACACTTCTGCAGAGAACTTTGGACCAGGTCCCCAGCTACCTGAGCTGGTATCATTTCCCGAAGTTTGATCAGTGGTATTCACGGGAGCTTGAGTGGGGTTTACACAGGAGGTGTGTGACCCCCCTCCCACACCCTGCGCCAAGGCTACAAGACTTGGCAAAAGGCCACTTAATCCTTCACCAGCGAAGTATGGGCTCATGTATACTGCTCGGAAGATTGCCATGTATGGTAGGAACGCGACAGAAGAGGTACAATCTACCGTGGCAAGAAAGAAACACAGAACCAAAAGCGCAGTGCTCCGTTCAGCTCCTGCGATGAAGCTCGTTTCTTTCCAGAAAAACGCCAAAAGCGCACATGCGGCGATTCCAACAAGAACGCTGATGTAAATGGCCGGTATCTCGCGAACTACACGTGGGAAGAATTTATTTCCCAGAGTAAATGCCAAAGGCGCTATGTTGGCCAGTTGAATTATAACTGTTAGGTAGGATGGCAGAGACCAACTTTCAGGGATTTCTTGAACAATTATGGGTAACTCGACCCACAGTCCGTTGATCGCGATCCATGAACCAGTGCCGAATATCACAACGAGTACGTATGTGACAATGGAAATGCCAGAAAAAGTGTTCTTGATGCGGTTCTTTATGCTTTCCCAGGCCATTTTGACAACTTAGTACTATCGAGTCCTTTAACCTTTCCAGGTGGTAGAAAATTTGAAATGCTGTGCCAAAGTTCTAAGCAAACAACCTCGTCGCTCAACAACCAATCGACCAATATTGTACTTCACGCGTCACTTCACGCGCCCTTCACGGGATGATGCAATGTTAGGGGGGATAACTGCGACTCCTATCAATTCGTGGTGTTACCGCGGTCTCGTTGATAGGGCCAGTGTGAATCAACTGCAAATAAGACGGTGTCAATTTTTAAGAGCTCTCAATTGAACTTATTGTTTTATCTTATAAAAAAGCAATTTTACAGAAGAACTTCTAGTTCCCATATCTGTGTATCCTACAGTAGGTTTTCATCCTCCCTCCCTTCTTTTCTTTCTTACTCTCTCCCTGTGTCCGAGTGATGTGAGCCCCTTGGCCCATTATACAGCGGTTTTGAGTCGAAGACGTATACCCTTCATAGAAAGAACAAGGAAAAGAATTGTCCAGGTTGTCGAAGGTTTGGCGCGCTTCAACGGTGACCTGCTGAGTTCTGTTTACAGCTTTGTTGTCACTAAACTTACCAATGAATAAGGAAGGTCGAAAGCGAAAAGTAGCTATTGTCACTCCGCCAGATAATCGGTCTCTGGTGAATCCAAGAACACCGAGTCCGAAGAGGTACAGAGAAGAAAATGGCGACCACGATGAGACGTGGAACTACGAGAGTGAAATGGGTAAGAAATACATGTACGAGTGCATGTCATGTTCGAAATCCAGCTGTCGCATCTGCTACAGCTGAAAATTGACTTGTTTTGCATTGTGACAAAGTGTCATGTACTCAGTGAGCCCCTTCATATTCACAACACGTGTACGTAAAGTGAGTTGTCTCTACCCCCACCCGGGGGGGGGGGGGTACTGTCCTGTATGGGCCATGCAGGTATGTGCCGCTGTGAAGGGTATGGTTTTCAAGCAGTTTACTCTAGGATAGGGTATATAAATCAGAGCGTTTGGGTCTAGCTAGAATAGGGTATCATTTTTCACAAAACTGACCGGTTGGTTGAAGATTTTATCTAGACTAAGGAAACCAGGAATTGCCATTCAAAAGCATGAAAAGATCAAATCAGTAAGTTTAAATTAACGTGAATAAGCCTCCACAGTGTCAATAGATGGGGGGATTTGGGGAGTTTACTCTAGTATAGGGTAGCAAAATTCAGCTGAACTAGCTCTGGTTTAGGCTAAGGGTTCCAGGGTCCCAGCGGCACATCCCTACCCAGAAATTCCCAAAACACCCCACCGGGTCTCCACCTAATTGAAGTCTTTAAAACAGTGGATTCAAGTTCAGCCACAGGGGACCCGAACACTTTATCAGCAATAAAAATTAATGTACTGTTATTTACCTGTGTTCCTGTGTCTTTTTGACTCATTTAGAAGGGATTTGAATGAAGCAAAGGCGGTTTACATTTCTGAATATTATCTCCTCTGCCGCTTTGTAATTATGATGCTCCAATTATGTCTTAAGTTTCAAGTAACATTATTAACTATCAACTCCCGTCGGGAGAGAGATTCTCAGGTTTCACAACGGCCGTTCGATAAAAGAGAAAAGAGAAAATGAGAGTTAATAGTTAATGACATTACTCAAAACTTGAGACGTAATCGGAGCGTCATAATTATTACAAAGCAGCAGAGGAGATAATGTTCGGAAATGTTAACACAGGGGTCCATTAAAGCGGCGTGTCTGTTTGTATGTTCGAAATATAAAGAAATGTATGGAATATTGAAGAGTCTTAATATCGTAAACTTATTTGAGTAATGTCTATGTTAAAGTTCAAAATAAACATAAACCTACCTCAGTTGTTGTGTATTGTTGTTTCTGCAGCTCAAAATGGCAAATTTGAGCGAATTGGTGGGTTTTGCATTGACTGTTACTACACGTTATAAGAAAGAGACAAGTGTGGAAAGCTCATTTTCGACGGCCCCAGCACCAAGCTGATTTTCACCTAGAAATTAGAATCACCTGGCTTCCTAATCGAACACCAGATAAACTGAAAGGTTGACGCTTCTTCTCCTGGCATTCAATCGAAGATCCATTCAAAATCAAGTGCTAACTGCCAAGTAATTTTCAAGAAATGCAGCTTTCAAAGCAACCAGCACCTGCGGCTGAGATTTCCTGTGTAAAGGAGTAACAGTCACACTGTTTGCTCCACACTGATTGGATGCATTGTTTAACATCATCCAATCAATGTGGAGCAAACAGCATACCCAACAACTGAGGTAGGTTTACATGTACGTTTATTTTGAGCTTTAACATAGACATTATTCGATATAAGTTTACTCTTCAATATTTTTTCTCTCTTCAATATTCCCATACATTTCTTTATATTATAATAATTATGAATTTGTTGTGCGCAAATTCCATACGTATATGTTCAAATGCACATTACAATTAAAATACGTAAAAAATAAACGTTACACGCTAAAAGTGAAAATTACAGCTTAAAAACTACAATTCTAAAAAACTAAGTTATAGATTAAAAATTACAAGCGTTAAAGTACAATTTATACCTAACTAAAATCTAAAATTCTAAGAAGATCTTTCGACATACAAACAGATATGCCGCTTGTATGGGCCCCCTGTGATGTAAACCACCTTCACTTCATTTAAATCCCTTCTAAACGAGTCAAAAAGACACAGGAACGCAGGTAAATAACAGCACATTTATTTTTGTTGCTGATAAAGCGTTCGAGTCCCCTGTGGTTCAACAGTCTCCTGTGATTGTCTTATCTGTTGTAGAAGTTGATTAGTTGGCGTTTTGAGGCAAAGTGTGGGCACAGCCCTCAGGGGAACCTTTATCCTAAGCTCTAAGGTTTACAAAATAATAATGGGGTCTGAATTGTCATTCAGAAGATTCCTTGGGAAGTTTGTGGAAACACAATGACTGTAAATCAAGCAGCTGGGAGCAGCCTAAAATATAATAAATTCGGCAGTCAGAGTATATCGCAGATTTCCAGTGGAAAGTGTGATTAAAACTTGTTGAGGGTCTTTTATGTTTGCTTGGTCAATGGAAATATGCTGAGCAATTCTAAAACCCAGTTGAATTTTTTGCTCAGGTCAGTGGAAAATATGTTGAGCGATTCTAAAAATCATTCGAAATTTAAGAGCAAAATAGAGAAAAATAAAAGTGGCACATCTTCCAAGTCAAAGATATTTAAGGTGGCTCGTGTGCACAGTGTTGTCTATTTTTCTCTGAATTTCATCAGTGTATTATTTTTAAACGTAGTTGTAGGCTCACAAAGGATCATTTTGTTGAACAAAAAGCAGAAAATTTCAATACTACAGCTGTATGAATGCACAAAGCTCAGGGTCACTTTACTTTTAGCCATACTGTAAATAAAATTATTAGTGCTTGGGATGCTTATTTCAAATTTAGAAGAAGATGGGGGGTGCTTATTCAAGAGAGGCGCTTACGATTCAGGGGGACACTTGTTTAACTTTTCCCAAATTGTGGTCAGACATGATCTGTTATTTAGTAATATATGGTTGTGCTGCTGCACAAGGTTGGTTGGGCTTTAGGTAATGAATCTTCACCACCATCCATTGCGACGGTTGATGTGCAGTGCTTGAATGAGTCTATAATCACTTGCTTGTAATTGAACACGACCAAAACTATGCATCCTGTTTTGTCTCAGTACTCGTCCATTAAACAAGGGGAGGGGAGGGGTACTTTTTCAAGGGGAGGCGCTTATTTTAAATTTTGGCTGATAGGAGGGGCGCTTATTTCAAGAGGGCGTTTATTTGAGGGGAGGTGATAATTCAAGGATTTATAGTAACCCCCTAGGGGTATTGGGCCGGAATAAATGCCCAAAGCTGGGAGCCCAGCACTTAAGCTTATATGAAAAAAGGTAAGTTTTTCAAGTTGGTATAACCACAGTCACGGAGTCATCTTACCAGTTCAGATAAAATCTTTAAATTCATTTTTACCAGTTATATTTATATATTAAAAGTGACATCCTCATGCTGAACTTTAATTCTGTTGGGTGTACTTTTGTTCTGAAGATGGAGCCAGTGTGTCATCAGGAACAGAGGACAAACCATATAAGGTTCACTTTAATTTTCATGGAATAATTCATAAGTTGAAAGTTATTGCTAGTATCTGAATGTAAATAAAATAAATCTACTGGTACATGTGTTCTATCACAAATACCTTCCTCTTATGGTGTAGTTTCAGAAAATATCCATACCTCCTATACAGAAGGGATTTTTTCCAAGACTCCCCCAACCCATCTGGAAATTCTAACTAAGGTTACTTCCCACCTTCAGAGGTCAAAAAAATCGTTTTTTCTTTTATTTGACAAAATTTAAGTTCGTCACTTTATCTAGTGTTTCCAATGGAAAAACATTAAAAATCTCAAAAAGTGGCCGAGTTATTTAGAAAAAACGTATTTTCAAATAAAGTCAATAAACTAGGAAGGTGTCATAATCTTGTCAACGGGCTAGAACCCTGGGGAAATTTTCGTGGCAAATGCTCATCGCTCGTATTTCATGTCATTTGCATATTTTTATTTACATCACGCACTTGACAAAAATTCCCACGTGAAAGCTCTTTACGCTAACTCCTATGGAAAAACCAAAAGCAGAAAAAAGTCCTTGGGTAAAGAAAACGAAAAAAACCGGCCCAGAGAAGAAAGAAAAAGCTCCATATTGTCAAGGAAAGAAAAACAAAAAAACCCTTGCCCGGAGCAACAAAGGCTCTTGGTTTGGCCAAACGCCTTTGACAATCTCAGCATCTGCTGAAGATCCGGAGCGTTCAAATATCCTTGGAACAAGTAGCTTAAAAATCAAAGTCAACGTCAGTGCAGGCTGCGAACAAGATTCTTCGTCGGAATCTCGCAGAAGCGATGAAGAAAATGAAACCTACCCAAGGGAACTCATTTCAGCAATAAAAGTATTTCTTAAGCTGTCCATCGATTCCTTAACGTCTTGTTTTTCAGCGGCACATTTTCCGCCTTAAACATTTTTGGCGCAGGTTTTGCCTTTACCTTTGCCTTTGGTGTCTTTGCCCATTATATTACGTCGCTGTCCTAAATTGAACTCCACTGAGCGAGATAAAAAAACATGTTGCAATGCGATGCTTTTCCCGGGAAATCTTGATCTATTGTCAGAGACACTAGGAGGTCCTGTTGTTGCATTGGTTGTGGTTTTATTAGGCGTGATAATCTCTGGGCGTGGCGCGAGTTGTTTACGAACCTTTACAAGCTAAAATCTCGGATTTGATTTTTGGCGGAATACATCCACTTTGAGCGAATTTATAGGGTATGCAGATTTGACAGATTTTCGTGAAATTTTGCCAGAACATTTCAGAGATAATGACAAACCAAAGTGTGTCGGGAAATTTTGATATTTAACACATTTTTCCTGTGGCGTCCATTTACGCAACACGTCTCGCATATTTTTAGCTACTCCAACTTTAGATGTGGATATCTAGACAACCAATCAGAATATCGAAAAAGCCTGACACACTTTTGTTGATTGATGCCTTGTGAATAAGACTGTGCAGCCATTTTGCTCGTACTGCGGAATGCGATAGCCTATAAATGCAATAGAAGAAGCCTCAGTCGTTTCACACCTTACCGCCTCCTGACACTTCCTAAAAGAAAACATTGCTGAAATTGTATTTTTTTCTTAAAGTACAGTTATTAAGCTTTCTTATGATATATAGTTTGTTGGGGTTTTATTGAAACTAGTACGCGTACGATTTTTTTCCCAAAGGGCACCCGCGAAGGTGGGAAGTAACCTTAAGCTTGATATATTTCTTTACATTTTTGGGGTTTAGAGAACCCCTCACCCCACAGGAAATTCCGATCCCTTCTGTGGGAGAGGGGGGGGTAAGGATATTTTCTGGAAATGCATGTTGGCTACGCTACTCACTATAGATCTGTTCTGTTATAGGTAGTGAGTAGGCTAGCCGTGCAAATTATTGTTAAACAAAATGGTGTCTGCTTTTTTGTGTTTTCAAGTGTCTGTGAAGAGGATTTAGCTATCAAATTGCTTTTTAATTGAGATACATTTGTATTAATTTTTGTACTATTATTATACAGGGTTTCTTGGTGATACGTGTACTTGTACGATAATGTATGAACTGTGTGAAATGTCTCTACTAGTGCCCAAATGATTTTCTCAAAAAAAAAAAAATGTATGAGGCAAGCAATTTCATGTCTCTCATGCATAAATTATCCTGTTTCAATGTCATTATTTTATTCTCTGTCAGTCTTCTCAACCAAATATTTGAATGAAGCCTCTGTCAAAAAGGTCATGGAGTTTATGATGTTTGATATATCTGATATCTGATAGATCTGATCTTTGATGTATCATCTGACAGGTGTTTAATGACTGTATCCATGGCCATATTGAAATACATCCTCTCTGCGTGAAAATCATTGATACACCGCAGTATCAACGACTGAGGAACATCAAACAACTTGGTGGGTATTCTTTGTTATACATGATTGTATAGTTAAACATTGCCCTTTGAATGGTACCTAAAGGTGAAAGAAGCAAAGGGATAGATATTACCTTGGTGCAGTTAACCCCTTATTCCTGAAGGGGAACATGTACAATATTCCATTATTGGACACCAGGTTGGTATACTAGTGTAAAATGTGTTTTGTCACAATTGTGCAACTCATAAAATTGACCTCAGCATATTAAATAACTCCTTGTTATTCAATGCTGTATAGTCGTGTTCAAAGTGTAGCAGATATACTGCATCATTCTGGTTTTTTGTTTGTTTGTTTCTGGAAAATAGGAGGCTGCTACCATGTATTCCCAGGCGCATCACACAATAGGTTCGAGCATGGCATTGGGTAAGTCGGTTCTCCGTAGTGTTCCCGTGTCTGTGAGCTATTTATTTATGTACTTAACATTACACAGACCTTTGTGTGACATACCTTTTTGGCAATACTTTAATTTTATGGTTACAAGTGACCGCCACCTACAACAATATCAACTAGAAATCTTTGTTATATCGCAATTGGTTTTAAGAATGTGTTATTAACTAAGTACGTACACATGTGCCACTATAATGCCCTGTGAGGGAAGAAAATGATAGGCCGATCGACATCTCGATCCTCACTCTTTTCACTCTTTTCGATCGACACACCATCATCATCTCAGTCGACAGTCGACTAATTTTTGATTGATGTGCACATTTGAGTTGGTCGACACTAGGCCGGCTATTGACCGACTGTTGATCAAGTGTTGATCGAACATCAACCGAGTATTGATCTGGATGTCAATGGAGTACCAAGCAAAATGTCAATTGAGGGTATCAATCAACATTCAACCACTGATGTCTTTAGTACATATGATCCCTGTTTTTCATGCAGTTTCAGTCACTTGATGACATTAGTTTTGGAATATTGGCAGGGATAGACTTCAATTTAGGATTCCTAGAAATGGATTCTACTAAACCAGAGTTTGTTGCTGTATTTGTATGTTGTATTTTCAGGACCTGCCACTTGTCAGGAAGACTTGTTAAGAGCTTGCAAAAAAGGCAGCCAGAACTGGGCATTACAGATGAGGACATACTCTGTGTAAAGATAGCCGGACTATGCCATGACCTAGGTACTGAACATTATCATATGACCCGTATGGCCCCTCATGCTATTGTCCTGGAAAACCATAAGAAGCAAGGTCCCATATATGGACCATACACATTGATGAGGCTCAAAAAATGTGTACACCCTACTAGAAATGCTTACATGACAGCCCCAGTGGAATATTATGGGACTCAAGGCCAGAGGGAATCATGTTTTTAAGAACATTCAATAAGGCTCCGAAGAACAAATTTAGACATACATTGTAGACATTATTAGACAGTTTATTTTACTTGGAACACCCACCTCGCTATGGTAATGTTGCGTCCCATAGACTTGATAAGCAGAGTCTAAAGGATGCAGGCAGCTAGTTTACAGGTGCACCAAGAAAACAAAGTAACAAAGTAAAAATGTATGTACAATTGGTTATAAAGATTTAAAAACTTAACTACTAAGAATATATAACTACTAAAAAATATCTGAGAATGCATGAGAATATAGAAATGTGTATAAATTGTACAGATAAAAACTATGCTTAAGGAAGGTAAGTAAATGAAGAAAATTTTAAAATAAGTTTACATATATCAGCTGATGTCCATGTCACTTAGTGTATTTTTAAAAGTTTTATGGGAAGGGAAGGGAGGGGAAATGCTTGAAGACATGCTCCCATGCAAAACAACGCTCACTGTAAGTTATCACTGTGAAGGCTGCCGACACATCTCAGTCGAGGGACACATGGAATCTCGGTGCATGTACATATCTAAAAACTGCTGACATTTACTGGAACTCAGGTGCTCTTTGTTGTTAACTCGGTTAAATTGCATTTCACTGCATTTAATACAGGGGATTGATGAATGTGTTTATTAAAGTATGTTATTTCAGTCATGGGCCTTTCATACTCCTTTCCTCTGTATCAAAGCAAGATGTAATGGTCAACCTTTTTTAATGAAATGAGTGTTACCTGCATTGTAATTGATGAATGTGTTTGTTAAATGTAATTTAGGTCATGGGCCATTCTCCCACATGTTCGATGCACTGTTTATACCAACTGCCAGACCAGAGAGTCACTGGAAGGTAAGCACTACATCTAGATCAATAATAAAAAAACAAATTGCAAGTTCACTAAGTAAACATGTTTCATCTCTAGATTACTTTAACCATGAGTTGGCCATAGGTATTCTTTGATTTCAGTTACTGTCAGTGACACTTAATCATACATTGTTTTTATTATTTTCTGCGTAGCATGAAGATGCATCAGTAAGAATGTTTGATCACATGTTGGAAGTGAATAACTTGTTACCAACTTTTGCAAAGTATAATTTGGTTGACAAAGATGTGACCTTCGTTAAGGAGCTAATTTCTGGAGCTGTATTAAAAGAAAATAGTGCTAAGGTTTGTGTGTTTGTTTTGATAAGTAGGAGCTAACTTATTTGAGCTACAATCCATGCCACAATTTGCAAATTTTGTTTCAATTTGTTCCTCTGCCTCCAGACCCAAAGCGCTAAAGAACATGTCTATATTTTGCCATATTCAATTGCAGTAAAAGTTACAGAACATTTTTGAAATAGGATAAAAAAAATGTAGAGTGATCATACAAAAATTGCTCCTGGAAAAAACTATTTCAAAATAAAAAATTTGCAGAAACATTTTTTTTGTTTATATGTTAAACTCTAGCTACTGTACAAATTTGAGGGCAAACAATCAAATTCCCTTTGACTTGTACATTGTAGCTTTCAAAAGGTGATTCTGATGCTTGCATTAATATTCTAGAGATTATGAAAAATTTGACAATTCACAGTTCCAATGTACTTTTAGCTGCTTGTAATAATCTGGTTTTTTCATAAATTCACAAATCAGGTCCATTGATTAGTTGCTTTTCTTGTGTCACACACTAAATTTTCCCCTTGTCATTTGTCTCACTTGAACCCTTTGTCACCCTCAATTTTTAGTTCCTTGTCACCTGTCACACAGTAATATTTGACCCCGTAAAGTGTCATGTAATAAACGCTTTCTCACTCTCAGTTTCTTTTGTGACTATTGACAGCCATGTACATGTATTTCACTAACCTCAGGCTGTTCAACACCAGAGATGCTGAACTCAGATCGTTTATCAATCCCTTGCAGGTGTGGCCTTATAAAGGAAGAGGACCTGACAAAAGCTACTTGTACGAGGTGAAAATATCACTTTATTTTTGGTTTTGTTTCCTATATTCCAAGGAAAAGGACTCTTTCAAATTTCATATTTTCCCTCGTCATCATGAAAAGCTTGATTATCAGCTGCTGTTTGGGGAAATGAGCCTGCAGTAGGAATGAAGCCTGCCTTACGGTACTTGCAAAAAAAATTCAGATAATGTTAATTTCGGACACAAAATTGTGCAAAAACAAAATCATTTGAAATTTTTAAACATCTAAAATTTTTTACAGCCTCCAAAATATTTACAGTGCAGCATAAAATTTTAAGTAGCTCCAAAGCTCTTTTGATGATCTTTTTATATGGCGTGAACTTTACATTTACTTGCACTGCTTGATGCATTACGCTTGATTGAATTTGTGTAATTTTCTTGTCAGTGAGGGTGCAGTAAATCCATCATTTTCACGGATGTTGTTTCAGTCTAATTTGTGTTTTGTTGGTGCAAATGTACTTTTGGTACATTTCAACAAAGTCCACATTGTTTGTCTGAAATTTGTCTGAAATGAGATAAAAAGTGTCCAAAAATTAAATGTTTGAAATAAAACGTCGGAAATTTTTATGTCCGAAATTCTTTGCAAGTAATGCAGGCCTGAAGCATTACAGTCTAGTACTACCTATATTTTATTTTTGACAAAAAAGAATGGAGTTCTACTGCCTTATTGTAATGCATGGATTCCTTTTGACTGCTTTGTGCAGGTAGCAGGAGGAAAGTATTTTCATTTTCATTTTTCTACTGTTATGGGAGATATTTAGTTGAATCTGCTGCAGTAGGATTTGCTTGTAATTTCAAGTTGTTGTTTTCCAGATTGTGGCAAACAAAAGAACAGGAATAGATGTGGACAAGTTTGACTACTTTTCCCGTGACTGTCACTGTCTAGGAATCAGTAACAGTTTTGATCACAAGTATGTACAAGTATTCTTTTACATGCAAGCAATTTTTTCAAGTATTTTTTGTGTCACTTGAACATTAGTTTTTTAACCCTATATACTTTAATTAGTAATGACTTCCTCTTTCATAACAGTGAAATAATAATTATGGTTTTCTTGTCCTCAGGCGTTACATGAAGTTTGCAAGGGTAATTAACGTCAAAGGAAAGCTACAAATCTGTGTACGAGATAAAGAAGCTGGCAACATCTATGATATGTTTCACACACGAAACAGTTTGTTTAGAAGAGCTTATCAGCATAAAACATCAAATATAATTGAAAGAATGTAAGTGAAAGGAAATCTCTTGCACATGGTAATGCACTTGTGTTGACATTGCCATCTGTAGGATCCATGCATCTCAAATCACAACAACTGGCTGCAAAACTGTTGCAAACCCTTAATATTAAATAAATAAATAAATAAATAAATAAAAGTATTTAGAGAGGAAGCCATCAGCCCTAGCTGGTCTTCATGCAGGTCCTCTGTCGTGGTTGAATTGGAATTTGGAGACGTTGGTTTTTGTGGAGGGAGGAAAACCTGAGAACCCAGAGAAAAACCCTTAGAGCAAGGCGAGAACCAACAACAAACTCAACCCACGCAATCCCTGCTCCCCAATACAACATGTATTTATTCAGGAAAGCTGCCTGTATGTATCTGTCCCATACTTTCCCTATCTTAAGATTTCTTGTTTTTTTTTTTGTTTTTTCTTCATCCAAACTTCATTTCTTGTCTACTGGCAACCTTTCAACCAACGGGACTTTACGGGGAATGGGCTAAGTTTAAAATGTTTTGAAATGACGTGGCATTTGAGGTAACTCTATCATCTGTGTAAAATCATGCTTGTATTGTCTTGTATTGTCTAAGATTGCACATGTAGCACTTGCTTGCACTCAATTCTGTTTTTGCTGATTGCAGGATCACTGAAGCTTTACTTAAGGCTGATAGGACAATTCGCATTAGAGGATCACATGGGTAAGTTCACACTCGTGGCTGGATTAATAAGCTGTGAGCTTCATTTTGTTTGTCTTGAAAAAAAGTCAGGCTTTTAGCCAGGATTCCGTGAGTGGCAGTCCACCAACAAATATGAGGCCAAAGGCCCCATCCCGCTAGGGAAGTCTGGTGGTATTCCCTCCACGCAACCAAATTTTGATAAATTGTTTTAGGTGCGTTTTCCATGATTTTCAGCCGATAAATGTATCGATCGGACTTGAATGATAATGCGTCGTTTTGGTTTCAAAAAACATAAATTACATTGAAATGTAAGTTGGCTCTGCCCATACCAAACAAACATTCTTCATCTTGAAGTTGTGGTAGAACAAAAAAATTAGTGATATATGGGTATGAGAAACCTGTACAATGGGTACTCTACAAATGAACCTCTAATGCTACTTTACATGTATCTTGTATCTGTCATGCTTCAGAAACCACAATAATCTCTGGAGCTCGTATGCATACCGTATTTTGGCCTTTAAAACAATCTACATACGTGTAAACAGGGAAAGGGTCATCCATTAATTTAGTGGGTAGGCATTAAGACTCAATTCTTTGTTCGTGACTGCTTTCTGTGGTAGGAAAATGCTGTGCATTTCTGAAACAATTGATGACATGGAAGCATACTCACAGTTGTCAGATGCGATATATTATCAAATCCTTCACTCAACCGACCCTGCCCTGGAAGAGGTGAGTAACCATGGTAACCAGCGACTCAGAGCAGTGTTAAGTGGCAAGTGTTAACAGTCATTTCAATAGGAGCAGTAACTATTGGATAGACTTCAGGGGGTTGGGCTTGGCTAACAACCCCATCCTGTAAAAAGAGAACTTGTTGCAGAAACAGCAAAAAAAGCTGCCCTAGTGTGCCAACAACAACAACAGTAGCTTTATTTGCATGACCATAGAAATGTCTCTCCAAATTGAAGTGTCTCCGTGCACGTAATTGTTCTCCTGACAGTGGTAAGGTTACATCCAGACTAGGAAGTGAGTAAGTAACCCTGTGATGGACTAGCATCCTATGCAAGGGAGGTGAGGGGAGTAGAAATACTCCAAGCCACTTAATACTACAGAAACCAGGGTATGGAACACTTTGCCCCACGTAGATTGTGTCTCCATTCTCATTTTATTCCTTGCAGGATTGCCCCTAAAGAGAATTAGTTTTTAAGCCTGAAACGGAAAAGATAAACAATCCTGACTTGCTTAGCCTAATGTCAGACTAATGAGTGCTAGTCTCCTTTTCAAGGCACGTAACATTTTATTGCGGATAGAAAAGCGAGACCTATACAAATGCATTGGATCAACAATACTAAAGAAACCACGTGAAAAGGTAAAGAAATGATGACATACTCGCATGCAATCCAGTAATGACAAGTTGAGGCAAACCCTTGAATAGGGGGCTTTCTATAGTAAAATGGCGTTTAGAACTTTCTATTTCAAATTTTCAACTATTGGGGATCATTTGCCAAATAAGCCGCAATGAGCAGGAACTAAGAAATAATTTAAAGTTTTCTTTGTTGCCACGTATCACTCATCAGTTGGAGTCTAAATCAATTTAAATTATTGGTACCGTTTGGAGTGTAAGAATATACTTGAGATACACACCCTAGCCTGCGAGCAGGTTCACCTTTGAATCACACCCGCGAGCGGCCAAGAGCAAAGCGATTCGGCAGGAAGGCGTCTGATGAAGAGGCGCCAGAAAGCGTCTCGCGGCCTCGCCTCTCGATTTCGCGCTCGCGGCTACGCCACGCCCGCTTGTGCTCCAACGCGAGCCTGCTCGCAGGTTATACACACCCATGAATGGACTGCTTCAGGTTTCTTTGGGGGTTTTCAGAATTTCCAATGAATAAGCTTTTCACTTTTCTATGACATTCCCACTATCCCTCCCCTCACAAGATACGGTCACAAGATACAGTATTTGAATGGGACTCCTGATTTCACATAAAATTAATATTCACAGCCTGTGAACTTGTCGACAAATTATTTCCCTGATCAACCATGAAGGATGTAAAGATCAAAACAGAGGCTGGCGTAAATTCTTCTTCCTGCATCAATCAGGAAACACAATTTAAACTGATGCATTAACACTTCAACAGGAGGAGATTCCCGACATACAACTGGAAATAGCTGGCAGCATTGATGAGGGACCTTTCGTCGAGCCTGAAGATTTTGTTATTGACGTAAGTAGTGTCCTGTTACTAGAAACCCTTTGTACCACTAGTGAGTTGAGATGATGTTACGGGAGCCGATTTTTAACGCCGATTTTTAATCCGTGTTACACGAGACGACTTTTGACTAGCCTCCCCCTTTCCTCTCCTTTCAGTTGCCATGCGAAGAGCCTGCTCGCAGGCTAACTGTTAACGCAACTTTGTTGCGGCAACGGTATGTTACACGAGATGATTTTAAACGCAACACGCAAAATTCGGAAAATTCGGACAACAATGTTGCAAGTTTTTGAATCGCTTTCAAAAACCTGCAACGTGTTGCCGCAACGAAATGTTGCGTTAAAAGTCAGCATTAAAAATCGGCTCGTGTAACATTACCTTTAAACCTCCTATTACTAAATTGTAATCTCTTCAAAGGGTGAAAATAAGGAAACAAAAGAGAAATACATGTATATTCTTCGTTCTTTTTTCCACTGCAGGAGTGCGGGACTGCGGGAGCACTAGATCTACACCCATTTAATATTCATTTTTTTTCTACTGCAGGACTGCGGGAGCACTAGTTCTAGACCCATTGAACATTTTTTTTATATACTTTAAAGATTAATGTCATTACTGCAGGACTACGGGAGTAGGAGGTTAATGTCGCGCAATCGTGGCCGGGGATTCTGAAGTTGCTCCAAGATCTTAGAACTCCAATCTTACCCCCATCTCTACCTCTGACTTTTCCTTTTCCCCTTCCCTCTCTAAAATACAAGCAGGGTTGTATTGCCCCCCCCCCCCCCCTCCCCTTATAGACTGATAATCCTGTTTTGATTTTGGGTTGCCTTTTTTGTACGTGTAATTTTTTGTGTAAAGGCTCTGGCCTTTCCGTTGCCCTCCCCCCCCCCCCTTTCCGAAATACAAGCTGGGTTCAATTGCCCCTCCTCCCTCCCCCCGCCCCCCCTTGTTTACTGAAAGCCCTGAAAATGTCATTCCTTGATTTCTGCCTTTTTGTACCTAATAATTTTTGTTTCTCAGATTATCACGTTTGACTATGGAATGCGTGATAGAAATCCAATTGATGCGGTGCGGTTTTACCAAAAGAACAATCCAAACAAACCTATAATTCTCCGAAAGGATGAGGTATGTATGTTTTTTTAGGTTGACTTTGTATATTTATCGATGAGGTAGATGTGAAACAACTATTTGAAGGTACTACTCAATAGCTTTCGTTTGATTGATTGCATATTGATTGCTTCGGTGGTATATCAGGCGAGTTTGGTCGAGCCATGGTTCGTATTTTGGCGAGACATAGTTGGGCAAAATATCCATGGCAAGACCAAACGAGCCTGATAAAGGCTGATATGGGTACGATCAGGTCTTTACCGTACCTAAATTCGGCCAAGTGACCTTGTTATGGTAGCCATATCAGGTCAGTGATTTGAAATAACAACATATCAGGGTTCTGTTTCTCGAAGGTCCCGAAAAGTTTTCGCACCCGGAAAGCCGTAGCAAAATCTCAAACCAAGCCTTTCGAGAAATGGGCCACAGGACAGTAGAGACGGCTTCTAATAAGCTAATTGTGAATCTGGGTATGGTAGTAAAAATAAGAACCACAATAAAGGAGCGTAATTAATTAATAAGCAGCAAACAAACCAGTGTTATGTGAACGTTCGGCTTATAAACAGTACTAACTCTTTGCACACGAAGGCTTGACCCATCGCATAGTTAATAGTAAAACACGTGTTGTATGTCGTAGTAAGCGGTACCGCTTGAACGTACTGCTGAATAGCGTGAAGTTGAAGAGTCCCACTTGCAGTCCAAGGTCTAGGGGACGCGAGTCTAGCCCCGTCCTCCCACCCTCCTTATGGAGAGAAAATTTCCCCCTACCTCTTTGTTACGGTAAGAGCATCTCCACCTCACTTTCCGCCCATGATTGGGGTGCGCTTGTCGATCCACCTTGTGACTTGCGTGAGGATTTCTACCACTAAGTTAAAAGTAAGAACTATTTAAAGTATCGCTGAAGGTTGGGTAATGAATCAGGTTTATCGTGATATCCATTGCTAAGTCACTGTTATCCATTCGACCCACTTTAGGTGAGCAACATGCTACCAGAGAATTTTGTAGAGCAGCACCTTCGCGTTTACTTTCGCAAGAATGACCCTGAAAGTCTGAAGAAAGCTAAAGGGTTAGTGAATGCTTTGTTACTGCAAACCTGTCAAGTATTTCAGACCTGTCAAGTAAGCTATCGCGTGCCCTGCTAGTGGGAGTCGTCACGCAATGCTAGCGTTCCTTGAACATTCTGATGCTCTGATAACGGCCAATCTCGTTCCCAGAGGCCGTGATCCTTTTGGTCAGCGCAAAGAAATCGAGACCTGGGAAAAAATCGGAAGGTGGGCGAGCATTAGTTACAGCGGCTACTCTCGCTACGCATGTTCAGAAACCATTATTAAAACTTGATCGCATGCGCGCAATCAAACCGGAATCAGGATTTTCTGGTTCCGGCTTTTGATTTCATCAAGAGCATTGCGCCTTCGGTCACCGCTGACCGAAAACGCGCGGGAACAAGTCGGATGGTAGTTTAAGAAGCCTTCGCTTTTGTTTCAGTTTGTTTGTTATTCGTTATTTGACAATTCATTTTATTGTTGGCTCCTGTCTAGGTGCTTTATTCTGTGGTGCCAGGGTCAGCAGTGTACAACGCCAAAGGTAACGTATTAAATTCAAATTTCCGTGATGTCGTCGCAATTTTACCAGTACATAGACATACAGCAGTCTTTGTTTCTTTGTTTGTTTGTTTATTTGTTTGTATTTTATTCCTCATCAAAAGTGAGTGATACTTTCAATTTTCATTTCGCTACTGAGTACATGGCAAAATCTGTGACTCAAACAAGACTTTCCACTTCACACCAGTAGCATATGAGAATCTTTTGTCATTTTTGGTGTTACGCTCTCCCTCCTCTCCCCTTCCCCTCTCCGGCCGAGAGCCTCGCGAAAAAAAGCCTTAACGATATTGTACTGTGTTTGTTCATAGGGAGGGGATTCTCTGGCGGAATTTACCCCAATGAAGTCATCACAGGAAAGTGGTCAAGGGAACCCAGAAAGATGTCTCACCTATGACGATTGAGCGCAGCCTGAAATCTAGGACTTTTAATATGATAAACAACAGCCAAGACAATTTTAATGCATGAGTTGGGTTGGGAACGTACGTGTCACCAGATCTTTTTAAAAAGATGATTATTTTTAAAATGTTGAAGAATCGACTTCAAATTCTCATGTTTAACGATGTTGTAAATTCAAATCCAATTCACCACTTAAGAAACGAGAAGAGATCTGGGGCGAGTCTCATCTCGCAGTGGCTTGTGGGATCGTAACCGTTGCTAATATGGCTTCTCGTCTTTTGTGCTGTCCCAATAACGGTCCCACAAGCCACAACCAGATTTCTTTGTTTCTAAAGTGGCAAATGTACCCAATATAAAAGACCTTCTTAAGGTATTTTAATCAGTGGTTTTAAATTTACAACCTAGTTTCTAGTAACAAGGCATTTAGTGAATCAAGTAAACTTCACTTCACTGTGTTACATTGAGTCACGTGACTCTAAGTTTCAAGCCCGCAATGTTTGCAGGGAAGTGGTTTAGGAATGGTGGGAGTATTTTTAATGTCCAACAGCAATTGAATATTAAATTTCACTTAATATATTTTAACACAAACCAAACGTTTGTTAGTGATAAGACACGGACATAAATTGTTTTAGTTTTGTAAAATCACTGGTATATTTTTTACTCAAATTGAGTACAATAAATATACTTTCATTTTAGGAGGGTTTTTTTTACCTTGTTAAGTAAAAATGTGTAAGGTGTAACAAGTGTCAAACTCGGACACTCTTGGAATGGTACCTGACTATTTTTCGAGATATTGCACTTCACATGGACAGACCTTTGTATTCGTGGAATTACGACTTCTCAAGGATTATGGTAAATGGTTTGAACCCGGGAGTATCAGTAGTTCGTATAGTGTGATCGTCCGGGTGAGGGTAGCTCTGAAAAGAACTGTTGTTAGTGACTGACGTTTGGACAACGTGAGGGGAAGTCATCTTCAGCGTCAAGTGAATAGTATTGGTCAGTCGATAAGTCTGGTCCGTTGAACGTAATTGGTCAGTTAAGCCATGATGGTATTGGCTGAAAGGCTCGTGTAAAATAGTAAATGGTTTGAACCCGGGAGTATCAGTAGTTCGTATAGTGTGATCGTCCGGGTGAGTGTAGTTCTGAAAAGAACTGTTGTTGGTTTGTCATCAGTCATTGGTCGGTTTCGATCCGACTATTGTAAGTCAAATTGGGCGGTTTTTGGTCCGTCTATTGTTGGTAAAATTAAGTCGGTCTGTTAAAAGTCCGTTTGTCGGTTTCGTTTCCGTCATGGATAAGTCGTTTGTAAGGCGCCGGTAGTTGTTGACATCTGTTAAGTGGCGTTTGTTGTAGGTTAGTGTACCAGCTTTCCAGAGTCAGTCGTTGAAAATAATTTGTACTGTAGGTTAAGCACGGAGCAGAGTCCCACTTGAATCTGAAGATGACTTCCGCTCAATCTCGTTCCCAGATCTCTTGTGGACGAAGCCGAAGGCGAGCTCGCTTCGGCTTCGTCCACAAGAGATCTGGGAACGAGATTTAGTTAAAATAGGAATAGTTTTGGGAGATGTTTAAGGCTCTTCAGAAAGAGAAAATATACGAATCAATGCAATTTCACTAACATCAGGGCTGACATGTGCACTGATAACCCTTGATCAATGACTGGTACAACTGATGTTGTAGTCGATATCTGAATGTCTCTGCTATTCATATATGTTATTTGCCAGGCGGGAGGTCCGTATTGGGGAAAACTGTGCCCTCGGTCTTGAGTACGACTCTTGGCCACCTTTTCCCAATACGGACCGACTAAGGCCGGCAAATAATGCTTATTTTTTTTCTCTACCGTATTACTTTGAAAGCAACTTTTGAGTTTAATTTTAATTGAAACCTTTCAGTTCAAATCTGGCTTACGCGTGCGTTTGAAATTTCGGGCACAAAAAGCGGTACTGTTTGCTCGGAATCCATAATTGTTTGGCTCTGTGTTGGATGTTTACATTTGATGTTGTTTTACAGCGTAACAAAAAGCTTGAAAAGTTGCCAAAGTTGGAAATTTCGGAGCAGTCCGTACTAGAGGTCCGGATGGGAAAAATCCCGACCGCTGTAGCGCGCGATAAGCCAATCAGATTCAAGGATTTAGGATACCGGACCCGTGAGAAGCTGGAGAAACAAATAATCGTTATTATTTAGCGCAATCTTCCATCCTTTGCAGATTGGTCGAAAGCTCGCCACCTAATAACTCTTTGCGAATAATGATCTAGTCATGCGCGTAACCAACTTTTGCTGCAGACAATATTTTGCTCATGCGTGAATGTGTCCACTTCTGAGAATTGGCATTCTCGTCCCCAGAGCCTCCATTTCTTTAGATCACGTGTTGGTGGCACTGGAGACGAGAATGGAGAATTAGCAGCTCATTTCTGAGAGTCGCCGGAGATTGATTTTGCACAAAGGCTAGATCAAAGGTGCGTTCCTTTGGGGTGATCTCGATAAGGATTGGTCATCCAACATGACCAGAGTGGATTCATCAGTTCCTATGATGATGCAACCTCGGTGGGAACGAGGCTGATGAGGATGCACCGTGATCCGGAGTGACCTTGGATTTCTGATCCAGATCCAGTTCACCCTAAAGAAATGCACCCATTGTCTCTTGTTTAGATGTCTACCAGGCCGAAAAAATCAGCAAGAATACAAAGAATTTCGGCAATATTTGAACGAGAGAACGTACAGGATGAAGTTCTTATTGCCTGAGAAAATCATTTTTTCGCACCTTAATAAACTGTATCCATGTTAAAAACTTAGTTTAATATTGGTGCCCCTTAGCACCTTAAGGTGGCTCCATAGGGTAATCATTTATGGCGTTGCGTGCGCAAGTGTTATGTTTTGAATGCTGTTTTTGCATTCGCTTTCACACCTAGTCCTCTCAAACTTATTACATGTAATAAGCAATAATTAAATAGTGCTTTACTATCATCTCTGTTAAAATTTTGGGATTTAGTCTTAAATTATAAATGCCCAAACAAATGCGTTTTTTACTGTTTTTATGGCTTTAATTGTGATTTTCATGAATTTCCCTCGGTGAAATCTTCCAAAATTTTTACATCACATCTCTTCCAGCGGGATACGAATTTTAAACACGAAAACAGTAGGGTTTGTAAAGGCAGTTTTCTCGATATTTTCAAATTTATGTCTTTTACCGCTGCAAAAAATCTGGTCTTATAGATTTCCCTGAAAAACGAGCTCTGGGAGGTTAACAAATGTACTTCATTCCTGGTTTTAGGATTTCGGGCCTTAGTTTCCGGCATTCTGGGCTTCCAGTTTTCCGGACTTTTCCGGACGGGGGGTGCTCGTCGGAACTTTTGAAAAGAACCCCTACGAGGTACCAAGATCCTGTTTTGTGGGCTTGAAACGTTTTCACCCTTAAGAGGTACTAATTCCCCTAAAACAACACATAATCTCCTGTAATTTTTTTCCGGTTCAACACCCTAAAGGGTATCGCAAAAGCTCCCGCTGCACCAAAACCGCGTTTATAACCCGGCCCCTAAAAGGTACGACCAGTACCCCCGTCCTTTTTATATGAAAGTCCCCCCAGGCTTTTAGGACAAGATATTCGCTACTAGCACTCAAAACAAATAATAGAAAGTGATGAAAAAATATATATATATGATAGAGCGCTTTTAACTAGGCCTTGGCGGATTGTGCTCCTAAAAGTGGCATATTATGCCACTAGCAGTGCTCGAAATTTTGCCAAATTATGCCAACATTATGCCAGAATTCCCAAATTATGCTCCTGAATTCCCAAATTATGCTCACAAAATGACGTATATTCTGTACATGTAGGCGCGCAATAACGACACCAAATTATGATGTTTTTCAAATAAACTGTTGTTGTAAATTTATTTGTTTTATGGCAGTTTGTCTCGGCGCTCAGCTGTCCAAATTAGCTGCTCGCATCTCTGAACCGTTTGTAAAATGCCTTCAACGACTTAACGATCGATTTAAACTAACTCAAACTATAGCGTATCAAGCCACGAAGTAAATCAACTTGTCTTGGCAGTTCTGAGTTCTTTCAGCACCAATAATTTCTTGAATAAACATAGATAAGAATAATATACACTAGTCAACATCAGCGCTTATTGTACTGCAACATCGCGCTGGCCTGCGCTGTCCTGCTGATCGCTAAATTCGCGAGAATCCGCCAAAAGAGGCCTAGTAACTAAGCCTGTCAGAACAAAGTCAATATTACTATTAGCGTAGCTAAAACACACATTGCAAGAACATACTACCTAAATTTAACTTATTTATGTAGAAAATACAAAATTTTACGAATTTAGGCTCCAAAAAGTGCTAAAATTTGCTAATTATACCGTGGCAGTGCTCGTTTAAAAAATTATGCTTTTTTGCTCCAATTATGCCAAAAATTATGCTAGCACAATCCGCCAAGGCCTACTTTTAACCATTTGAAATTACTGTACCTCGTTGTTTACGCCCCCATTTCGGGCCCGAACAAAAGCTCAGTTATTCATTTTCTTATTTAAAGAATCCTTTTAATACGGTCACTACGTACGTTAACACGGCCAAATGTTTGTGGCACGTTAGTGATCAGATTGATAACGGAGTTTCACTGTAGAATGCTAACTGACTAGAACAAACCCTGAGAAAGAAGTTACTGGCCGTGTACAATGACACTCTATGCCTGTTACACCACCCAGTTGGAAACTCTTGCCAGCGGACGATACCATTAGGCGCCATTTTAAAAAAAATATATTTTTATTTGCTCTGATTCTTGTTTAACACAATTTTGAGTCAAGACTTGCCATGTTATTTCTTGGAGATATACCTTAATAGAGATGAATAATCAAAGGGTATCTATATGGCTGGATATAATGAGAAAAATATTTAACTCTACTGAAAATCTGCGAATATATGAGCAAAACAACGATGGCAACAGAAAGTGATGATGTGGTTTCCACTACTTTTCCAAAGGAGATCTGTTTTATAGATTCACAGATAAACAGTCTGTTTGACTTTCATCTGGATCCAGGATTGATTTCTATAAATCTGCACTGCAACAACATTTCTGTTATAGAAAACCTTGACCGACTTCAGCACCTCAAGTATCTTGATTTGTCGTCAAATCACATCACAAGAATTCAAGGACTAGGTGGTCTGAAGAGCCTCAAGACCCTTAACTTATCCTGCAATGAATTACAAGTTGTGGAAGGACTTGAGAACCTGAGGTAGTACTTGTTGCCTGTGTTTGTTTTGAGAAGGGACGGGAGAAGAAGATAAGCTTCAGTAGATTCAACTGAATCTTCAGTAGATTTTATATGCAGTTAGGTTTTCCTCAGACGTCATAGAGAAATTTTATTGAGGCATTATGTGTAGATTTTTGTGTAACAGCTCTCTGGTTCTATCTAACATTACAAAGCTACATTTATGATATTGGCCACTAAATTGGTGCAGTGGTGAGAGCGCTTGCCTCCCACCATTGTGGCACAGGGTTGATTCCATTCCGGTGTCATATGTGGGTTGGTTCTCGCCTTGCTCCGAGGGTTTTTTTCTGGGTACTCTGGTTTCCCTTCCTCCTCAAAAACCAACATTTCTAAATTCCAATTCGATCAGCACAGAGGACCCGTATGAAAACCATTGTGGCCCAGGTTCGATTCCAGTCTGCTGTCATATGTGGGTTGGTTCTCGCCTTGCTCCAAGGGTTTTTCTCTGGGTACTCTGGTTTCCCTTCCTCCTCAAAAACCAACATTTCTAAATTCCAATTTGATCAGTATAAAGGACCTGCATGAAAACCAGATAGAGCTGATGTGGCTTCCGCTCTTAATATTATGATTTTTTTTTTTTGATTTTACTTCAGTTAGCCTAAACACTGTCAAAAACGTTTCAGTTTCCCTTCATTTCACATTTTCATTTCACCTAAAAAGCATTTTAATTCCTGTCATTGCAGGAATCTGATGAGGCTGGACTTATCGTACAATGCAATTCATAATCTATCAGGGTTGAAGAAACTTCATGGACCTGTCTTTAACTTGAGGAACTTATATCTCCATGGAAACCAGCTCACCTCACTGGATCATGTAATCAGTTGTCTTATTGGCTGCAGAATGCTTAAAGAACTTACACTGTCTCAATATGGAGAAGCTAATCCTGTGTGTGAGATATCAGCTTACCGATCTGGTGTACTCACAGCGTTGAAAACACTGGAAGTGTTAGATGGGCTTGACCGGACGGGAAAGCCAGGGGCAACAAGGGACAATGTGTTTATGGGTACAAATTATCCTGTTTTTTTTTCCTCTCCATTCTATGTTCTGAAATTACCATGTTTCTTTTCCCAATCCATCTCTGTTATCTCTTTGGTCAAATAAGAGAAGGCAGTAAGGGGGCACAGAAGGGTTAGTAAGAGATACAAGAAATCTACCTGTATCTTTTTGTTCTCTCTTTGTCCTTGTTGTCCTGTATGCTCAGTACCAATCCACACACCTGGACACCTTGGCCTTAGTGCTGCAGATGTTTTGTGGAATAGCACTCCAGTCAACCTGTTCGGGTCAAGTCAGTCTATATATGATTACTGTAGCTCTCAATAACGGAAATGAGAACACAATACATGTGTACTCATATGTATGACTCATAGACTAGTTTGACTGTTTGAAATTTAAGCCTCAATAAGCAGCCAACTTTCTGTACACAGGACTGGCTAAACTGAATTTCTTATGTACAATGTAAGTTGAATTTTTGCTAATTTCCTTTGTTTTATGCTAAGCTGTTTTGTTGTAAATGCAGCTCTCTAATTTTGTTATTTTTATTTGTAGAAATGGAGGACTATGTAGAGTATCTTAAATCAGAAAGTTCTACTGAGAGCCCTTTGGTAAGTAGGTTTCTGTTACAAATATAGTTTACTGATCAGGCCCATGTTGTTCGAAAGGTGAATAGCACTATCCACTGGATAAATCACTATCCAGTAGATAGCGTATTTTGTTTTGTCCACACTTATCACAGGATAACGATTTTTCTGGTGGATAGCATAATCCATTTTTGAACAACAAGGGCCAGTGCATTTGGCTTGCTAACAAGTTGTTTTGATAGTTAAGGGTCCTTGGGACCCCAGTTCCAAACAGTTGGGGGTTCTTTTTGCTATTCAGGGGTCCTCTGCCTATTACTAAAATTTTCGGAACTTTTTCCTGCACCCAAGGATGTACTTTACCAATATACTGTGCATCCTTTTCATTTTTTGTGCATATAAGATGAACACCTGTGCGTTAATGGGAACTCTGCAAGATACACAAAATATCCTTCTGTGCCCAGATCTTCAAAGATCTTTTAAGATCTTTTTTAAAGGTCTTTTACCACAGTTGGTAACTCTGGTTTCTCTAGCATAAGGTGGGTATCCAATGTAGACTTAATAAATGCGAAACACAATATAATTGTACAATCCCTTTGTTCTTTAATACAGAAAGATTCCAAGTATGAAGTTATGACTCCAAGAATTGACTCAGTGCTGGACAGATTCAGACAACGAGGGCCACTGTTATCATCAGAGACAGACACTGGAGAGGAGAGGATAACAGAAGATCCCCCAGTGGTATGGACCTTCTATTATTTGCAGAGGATGCCATGTCTACATGTACATTTACTTGCACCTTTACTTGCATTTGGGAACTTGTTAGCAGCATGTCATACAATAACTATTTAAGAAATAGAAAACATGTACCATGTTTCTATCGAGTTATAGAAACGCGAGTGGAAGTTTGGGAGAACGAGAAATGCTGTGGGAACATGAGCCGCAGGTGAGTGTTTCCACAGCTTTTTCGAGTTCTCCCAAACTTTCACGAGTGTTTCTATAACTTGATAGAAACAGGGAGAACATGTTTTCTATTTCTTTTAGAAAACACTGTGACTAAAAAAAGGAAAACAACTTGTTAACTTTGATTATCAAAGTGTAAATTCTCTTCGCTTGGGTCACAATTACGTCTGTCAACAGCTTGTGCTAGTTCTGTGTTTCTATTGAGTTTTATAAAATAACTGAGCTACTAGGCGCGCTCTCATTGGTCGATAGGTGTGTTTAGATGAGAGTATGTAAACACTGTTGTGACGTTTTAGATTCGCGCGTATTTTTGAGAATTGTTTTATAAAAGCAATAGAGCATTTTTTCCGTGTTCACATAGCCTCATCTAAACACTTGGGGGCTGGGAGAATTCTCGAAAGTTATGCAAACCCTCAACTATGTCTTGTGTTTGCATAACTATCTTAAATTCTCCCAACCCTCCTCGTGTTTAGATGAGGCTATGTAAACACGGAAAAAGTGCTTGAGCTACTGGTATTCATTTTTAAAGAATGGAATTAATTATTCTAAGTTTTATTCACTAATCTACAGTATTGTCAGGGAACGTAATGAAAATATTCCACTGTGTGTGATATCATATAAAAAGTGGTGTAGGTGACACAAATAATTATTAGAATATATAATAAGGACAATGAGTTGTTCAAATGTGAGGACGGTAACGTGCAATAATATTATTACAAAATTGCTCAAGGCCTCAGTTGAATTGTCTATTATTTTAACCACCCAACATGCTACTGAAGGAGAACTTCAACTATTATTATGTGAGACAAGTACATTATGCAGCTCTGCCATCTGGCTGATGCTGCTAGAGCTATATGGCCTAAACTACATGTACACACCACTGCACATACATACATGTAACTCTAATGAGATCAGGACAAGAGTAAACCCAGAGTGAGAAATATGAAAAGGTAAAGTCTGCATACGAGCTAAGTGCCCATCGGGCCAGAGCTTATTTCGGTTTTGGTAGCATGAAGCGACTAGGATTGTTTGCACTCCCCTTGGATGGGATGCTAGTCCATCACAGGGTTACCCCCAGCATTAAGTTCGCCGCTACCCATTAACACACCTGGGTGGAGAGGGGCACTGTGAGAGTAAAGTGTCCTGCCCAAGAACACAACACAATGTTCCTGACCAGGGCATGAACCCAGACTGCTCGATCCAGTGACGAGCACACTAACCATGAGGCTACCACACCTTTCACAGGCCGGGGGAAAAATGAGTTCTGTCGATCAGCTTGACCAATATCCTTGGGCGCTTACCATTCGACCAAAAATTCCGAAATTTTCGAAACGGGGTCAAATGGTATGGAAATTTCCAAGGTTAAGCTCTAGAAAATCCGGAAATTGTTGAATTGTCCGAAAAGCGAACCATTCAACCGAAATTTCAGGAAATTTCGGGATGAAAATTAAATGGAACGGAAATTTCCAGGAAAAAGTTTTCGAAAATTTGGTTATACCTCAAGAGGTTGTCCTCTTTTTGGGAAATTATGTAAACTCGCAATTTTTTATTCAGCGCTAGTTCTTTTGGCCGCGATCACCACGATCATCCCAGACAAAGATGACGGCGACGTGTATTCGAAATGGATTAATATTTTACTCGCCACTTGTCGGTCGATAAATGCTAACTTAAATTCATCAAGAAAGCGTTTAATTCCAACAAAAATTAAGCCCCCTGTGTGTACTTGTTTGTTTTGGATAGGTTAGCTAAGAAATGTACAAAGACTTATAACTTGTGCAGAGCCATTGTACGACTCATTAAATCCTTCGTTTTTTGACGTTTTCGCTGCGTTGTGGTTTGTATAAGGTCCCTGCTGTCATGGGCTATAAAAAGTCACTGTGTCGACGTATCAGTGCTCTGTATGCTTCTCTATTTGCTATTTAAACCTCGACATGAAGTCATTGAAAAAGTTGAAGCGAACAAAAGTGTGAGGGCGCTTTCCACTCTGGTGCAGCCACCGAAAAAGTCTGTTCCATTCGCCCTAGAAAATTTCCGGAAATTCATACTGGAATTTTTGGTCGAATGGAATAATCTATTGTTAGATTTCAGACTGTTATTCTGAGTTGACCTTATTCCCTACTTTGGCACTATAATGTCATACCTTTGGCAGTGATACAGTGAAAGGATTTATTCTATTTCTTGTACCACCGCATAGTGACCTAATAGTTAATTGTACTTAACTCTGGAATGAGTAACTTAGGTTCAAGCTCTGACTGAGGTCATGGTGTTGTATTCTTGGGCAAGAGTCTTTACTCTCAGAGTGCCTCTCTCCACCCAGATATTAAAATTGGTAACAGCAAATAATGTACTGGGCTAGAAATACTCCTGGTTGATACTAAAATGTTTTGCCTGCTTGTGAAAACCAAATGCTTTCCTACTGAAAACACAGACTTTGCCCACCTTTAACTTACTATTGGCACACCGCTTAGTTCTTGTTATGAACTGCTGGTAATTTCAATTTGTCGATGTTCTTTGCAGAAGAAGCCACCAGCAAGAGTCAGCCTGTCAGCTGATCATGAAGTTCGTTTAGAGACCCTTGAACATCAGCTCACTCGTTTGATTCACAACACGGTGAGTTGAATGTTGCTCAGGTCCTGGGTATATATTTAAATTTATTCCTTGTCTTGAAAACTAAACTCTCTACGGGGAACAGAACTCAGTGGCGGATCCAGATTTTGAGCTAAGGGGGTGGGGGTGGGAGGCGGTTTTGTTTTAGTTGCCCTGCCGGCTTTTCTTCTTTCAGTCATTTCTTCTTTTTTCACTTAAAATAAGGGGGACGGGGCGGCCCCCCCCCCGGCCCCTCCCCTAGATCCGCCACTGGAACTATAATAATTATAGTTATTATTGTCCCTCTGAATAGGGTCACTGTGTTGTGTTCTTGAACAAGACTCTTAATAGGAATTATTTGGTGCCTCCAAAGAAACCAAGACAAACTTTCCTAGTGTGTATGGAGTGAAACATGCTTTAGAGCCATCGTACCATTGTAAGTAAGTGTCTTGCATGAGAACACAACGCAGTAACCACAGTCTGGGCTCAAACCTGGACTGCCTGACCTGGAGTCAGGCGCTCTAACCACCAGGTCATTGTGCCTCCCAAATAATTAGTCAAAGTACATGTTTATAAATTATATTTTAGAACCAAATTCTCACAACCTGGTGGGAAAAAAAATGAAATTTATGGCAGTCATTAAGGGAAAAAAATTATTTACGCCTTCAGACTTATTCCTTTTTTAGGAAAGAACCCAAGTTTCAAGGCACTCGGGGAAAACAAAAGAAGGAGTTGGTAAGTTTGGTTTTTGAAGACCTGAAGATACTGCTTTCATCAATACAGTAATATAGGGAACCTATACTAAGAATTTATTTGATGATATAATGGGCTTAGTATAAAATGTACATGTAGAATGTTTTTCTTTTGTAATAGAAAACAGCAACTCTGACGAGTCTGAATCAACTGAACAACCTGATAAAAGAAAACAAATTCAACGATCTCCCAAAGCTAAAAGAACACAGCGAATGCCAGTTTCCAAGAAGGGACCAATAAAGACGCGAACAAAGCCGTCTGTTCATGTCACAGTCGAGTCAACAAGCTCCACATCACCATCAGACCAACAAGCAAAACATCTGGCGATCAAAGGCAAGGCAGTGACAGGACGGGCAGTCAGAGATCCACGAGATGATGAAACATATCTGGTCAGTTTATAAGTATTGTTCTTTATCGTAAATGAACATGTGTCTGTACACGCTCAGTTATTTTACCATCAAAGAGATGTCTGGAATTTGAAACAAAAAATCCTCGCACGTCTATATGGTGTGTACTTCTATTTATGGGTACTGTTTAGAAAATGGCCTAGAGAAAAGACGCGCGCTGATTGGTTAGAAGTCGTATTTCTTTTTAACAATTAGATTATGAGCTCGAGATTTCTATCGCGTGATAGTTGACGAGGGCGCAGCCCTCGTCAACTATCACGCATAGAAAGCGAAAGCGAATAATCTAATTGTTTTAGTATAAATCTACTAGTCGTTCAAAACTTTATCGAAAACCCTCTTCATAGACACTTAGAAAACGCCAAGAAGCGGCCGTCATTTTGTTAACAAGTGCACACTGCTACGCTACTCACTATCTATTACAGAATAGATTGTGAGTAGCGTGGCCAATCAGAGAACGGTATTCGTGATAGAACGCTAGTAGATTTATACTAAAACTCGAAAGAAACACAGAACTAGCGCGAGCTGTTGACGTAATGACGGCGCGAAAAAAGAGAATTGTTTTAGGAGAATTCTAGCGGCAATTAAAGCAAATCACGGTTTCCAATTATTTTTCTACGAATTATTAAACTTAACGCTTTAACAAAATCGCACGGATTGAATTGCCATTGGAAATTTGCAGTTGTTTACGCGCGCGCACCCGTTTGTTCAATAATTTCAAGTTTTTAAAGTCAAGAAACCGTTTATGTCCTTCTTTTAGTCTTTTCAGGAATTTAGTCATCCATTTACATCTAAACTTTCCTTCAAAAACTTCGGAAAAACGAAAAAACGCCGCATTTTGAGTACGCCCTCGTCTACTTTCACCGGATAGCAATCTCGACCTCATAGTCTAATTGTTAAATAGAAACACTCGTGAAAGTTTGGGAGAACTCAAAAAAGAGGTGGAAACACCTGCCTATTGGCTCGTGTTCCCACAGCATTTCTCGTTGTCCCGAATTCCCACTCATGTTTCTATTAAACAATTAGATTAATACGAGCTCGAGATTTCTAGTGATAGTTGACGAGGGCGCAGATAGTGAGTGGCGTAGCCAATCAGAGAACGCCATTCGTGATAGAACGCTAGTAGATTTATACTAAAACTCGATAGAGACACAGAAAATATCTTATATTTCCTATGTATAAACTGAGGAGGTTGAATGAGTTAATTTAAAGTTTTTGTCTTACTTTTTGTAACTTCATTTTTGTGCCAAATAAACTGAATAATTAACAGTTGGATTCATGATGGCCTGTTGTTTTGCCTATTTAGTCACTCATTCAAGAACTAGATTCTGAGCGTGAGCGAAGGTGGAAAGCTGAACAGGCTGCCAGAAGAATGGTTGACGCAATTAAAGAGATGCAACTTAAAGGTTTTTGTCTGGTTCTATTGCGAATAATAACAATGACTTCTTACAGATTTAGGAGTATTAAAAAGAAAAAGTGTTACATTATTACAAAGAAAAGTATGCAATGGAATGATTTGTTGAGTAAGTTCCTCAAAACTTGATTGCAATATTTATTTCAAATATTCACAGCCTTGTGGAAGCAATTTTGCAGATCCGCCAGTGCGGGAATGTCAGGTTTTCAAAAATGTATTAAACTAATAACAGATAATTTAGTGCGGTTTTCAATTGAGTGTCGAAAGTAATTAGACAATTACTTTGGTTTTGGTTTTGGTTTTACTACGCGGTTTGAGATTGGCTGAGAAGTCTAATTGGTAAATAATTGGTTTGGTTTTGGTTCTACGACACTCAATTGAAAACCGCTCTAATGCATCCTTATTTATTTGTTTTATGGTTTTTTTTTTGCTTGTGAATGTTTTCAGTTTTCTAGCTTTGACTCGACATTATGTGCAAAGGCAATAACATGCAACAGAAAATCATGTGAAAACTTACTTTTTCCTGTGTACTGGGTAATTTCTATACATGTAATCATTTACTTGACAAGTACAATCTCCATTTTGTCGTTTTACGTGTCACATAACAGAGACAGAGGAGAAGAAACTAAGGGAAGCTTCGCTGGCGGCGAGCAGTCGATTAAAACGTGCGCTGCTTAAAGAAAAGGAAACAAAGGATTCTCTGCAGAAAGCTCTAAATGAAATACAGGTGTGGATTGCACTGTTTTTGGTTTGTTTGTTAGGCTTAGTTACGTTTTATTTTTCAATGTTTTTTTGTTTTTTGACGTTCTGAATCTGAGTTCTAATTATGATGAACACGCGATAAAGCTTCGATGTTCTCACAAATTTTACTCGGCTCTCCATAACTATGGACATAAATTTGTCTTATGATTGTTTTAAGAATTTGGTAGATCGCGGCAATGTGTCCTAGTGTTGGTATTTATTATAGAGAGCTTAATAAGCACAGACAGTTAGGTATTACAGACGTCAACTGAAAGTTTGCGTTCTTTCTTTTGTCCCATTTTCACGCCCCACCAACGAGTTGAAAAGCTCTCACCAATTGCCAATATATGACAAAGAAGAGAAAATTCGAGTTGCGCTTCACGACCGTCCGTTCCCTGTTGTAAGCTGATTTCGACTAAACGCCATTTACTTTTAACGCACTCTGGTTTTGTTAACATGGCGTAGTGAAAAGATAAGATAGTTCAAGGTTGTGAGAATTCCGAAGTTTTTCTTTCCCAAACTTGCTTCATTGTTTGCCACATAGTGTGCGAGCAGAAACCGGCAGTTTTTTTTCTGTTGTAATGATATGTGTTGTTTAATTTTTTCGACTTTTAGGCACAAAATATTGAGCTTAGTGAAGAAGTAAAAAGGCTGAAAGAAACTGAAGAAGAACAACAAATAGCGCTGCGAGCATTAGAACAAGCCACAACAAAGATGGAGACAGACAAGATCAAACAGCATGCCGAGGCGGTCAGTGGGTCACATTATGTGTAGGGTCTCGTTAATTAAGGAGGACAAAGATTTTGCGGCCTTTCCACGAGATTCAATGAAGTTAGCATCTTTGGGCTGTGACTTTAATTTCTGTGTTCTTGTAATAAGCAAAGCGAGACGACCGCTTGTTAAAGGTATACGTACGACAAGGAGTTTAGAAGATTAAAGATCAACAAAAAGATGTTAAAAAAGCGTCGGAAACTAATCAAAAACTTTTCAATCGAGAAGCACCTCGTAATTACTACCACCTTCTCGAAGCCTGCAGAAGAAAAAAATACTCAGTCATTTGCTTATTTTCGCATAGTCCTCCTCAATAAGACTACTCGCTAATACAGCTGCGTTTGATTGCCAGTTGGTAGTCGGATTAAAAGTGTTTAATTGTTAACAAATTTTTGTTATCTTTTACAGGTTTCCCAGTTACAACAGGAGCAGATGAGGGTAGGCGCCTTGACAAAGGAATGCGAACTGTCAAAACACTCAGTTAAACAACTGAAGGGTCAGGTACATCAGCTGCAAGAACTGCTTGCTAACAGAGAACAGGAACACAGGTAATTGTCGAGTTGCTCGCCCATAAACGAACAGACTACCGCCGCCGTCACAACCACCAAAACGACTACTATTATTATAATTAACAATCTAGAATTAGCTTTTGGTAGTTTTTACAGAGTAACGACTCTCTTAACATGTATAACAAGAAAGCCGTAGTATTATCTCAGAGGCGGGAACTATTTCTCTTATCTACAGAAAAGCAGTGGAAGGCCTGGTACGAGCGGACAGCCAGCAGGTGCGAGAGATTGTAGATCGGGAGGTTGCTAAGCAGGAGGGTCTTCATCAGCAGATCGTAAAAGATTATCAAGACAGGTAAGAATCGAGTTCGGCCATAGGTAACGTGTTCGATGGAAACTAAATTGGTTGACTTTGCGCACTCACATCGTGCGTGAGACGTGGTGGCTGGGTAACTCCTAGGACATCTTGTTCGTGCCCTCGCCAGGGTTATGTGTACTTGCGTAATACATTGTATTCCTAAAGTCCCTCTCCAGCTCAGCGAATAAATAGGTAATGTCGAACAATTACGGCAACCTGGCAAAGTGCGGCGGGGATTGCCTTCGATGGACAGGGGGAGTTGGGGGTGGGGGGTGGGGGGTGTAGCAATACTCTTATCCAGGATAAAGTCAGGCGTTGAAGGCTAAAAGGCTTTTCCAGTCTATTGGATTGATACAGACAGTTACCTTTCTAACTAACTTTCTAACTAACTTTCTAAAAACTTAACTTTTAACTTTTTGAAAACTGAAAAGTTTTTAATCCTAACACGGTCCTCTTGACTGCACCATAACAGGCTGAACAAACGAGACGTGGACTATGCCGCCTTGGAAGACGAGTTTAGAATGGGTCTTCAGATAGAAGCGAATCGATTTAGAGAGGTGGGTGCTAATAACATCGACCCACGCCATTGTTACCACTTAAGTCCTTTACAGTCATTTAAACCTAACTGATTTTTATGTAGCTAAAAGAAATTCAATGAGCCAAGTTATAAGAATGACAAATATGTCGTTTAGTAGCGGTCAAATGTTAAGCTTGTTTTGTTATTTTGTACCAAATAGCTTCAGGAAGCATTTGAACGAGTAAGCGATGAGAGCGCTCAACAGAAAGAAGCTCTGCACACTATTAAACAGAAGGAAAATAAAGCAACCACCATGGTGAACGAACTCACGGCGGTACGTACCTGTATCTAACTTCATTTTCTATAAGCTTGTTAACGACTCTACAACTCGTCCCTACCCTTCCCCTGTACTAGAGCAGTTTCATTGTTCTTTATAGTTCCGTCTGAATTCATATCAATCCTGTCTCTGAGCCCGCGGTTTTGTTAGAGGAGTTACTTAGCAACAAGCCTCGAACATACCCTACCAGTATGATAACCTTTACCATTTCTGATTGGAAATAACAATCGAAAACTCTTCGTAAGTTCAAATGAGACACAGTTAAAGTTTACTCTGAACGAGAACAGAGCTCAACCTCGATCCCAGGCTCTCTCTCCTTTGCCCTCCTTCTCGTTGAGGGAGGCAAAGGAAAGAGAGCCTGGGATCGAGGTTGAAGTGAGCGTCTCCACGTGTCATGACGTCACGTCCCAAAAAGTGACATTTCTCTCCCATGGGGAAATATGTTCTTTTCTTATGTCAACATCCCCTACTGTTTAATTGGGAACACTAAAATTGCCTCCAAGAAAACCCACTATAGAGCGTTTTCACTCACGTGGCCAGCAGCTATGCAAATTTATCGGAACAAAAGAAAGTGTTTACATAAGAAAAGAGTTCAATTCACACAGGATAGGTTTGGTACACCAACATGGCCGCCGTTTCATTGTTTTGGAACACCAATGTGGTTGCCGTGACGTCATGTGAAAACGCTCTATTTAGTAAATTCAGTTTTTATTCTATATTCACGCTTAGATGGTGAAGGAGCAGCGTGGAAGAATCACTGAACTGTCGCGTGGGAGACAAGAAATAGTCGGAGATTACAAGGTATGTATGGGATATCTTCATCCCTAGGGTGAGCGCATCATCCCTGGGATAAACACTGTTTGCTAACCATCTCATCACATAGTGAGGTGGATGTACACGAGTATATTGTCTAACTGAAATTTCTATCTTGTTTCTCCAGGAAAGAATACAGAGTTTAGAGAAACAACTGAACGAAGCTAACAGACAGCTGACGAGATTGGAAGTACTGGAACAGGTCAGTCCTTTACCGAGAGCTACTTGCTTAAAAAAATACTTTGGTTTTGGTTTTACGACGCTCAATTGATTGCAAGCCACACTAATCTATCAATTTAGCTTGTACACTATTCAGTCGTTGTGTACGCAAAGAATGGTCCATTTGTTCTACTGAAAGTGTGTTTTAGAGATATTTTTTTTGTTTATTTTAGGACAAAGCTAAGTTAACGGCTCAGATACGAGCACAAGGATCAGTGATCGAAGGACTGAGAACTGAAAGAAAGTTATGGAGCGAGGAACTCGCGCAGCAAGGTAGTACAAAACAAAGCACAACACGCATAGTTTGTCCAGTGGAAATTAATTTGTAGTAAAAAGCAACATCTTACAGTATAATGAAATTTAAAATACGCGTTGGCACTTCCTTGGAGTGGCGTTTGGTGCACCGTTTCCATTTGAGTTGGAACTTTGAAGTGTTCTTTTTGTGGATAAAAGGAAACAGGAGAACAACGAGAAAAATCCTCGATCTAAGGACGAGAACCAGCAACAAACTCAACGTACATATGACGTCAGGTTCGGGATCGAACGCCGGCCATATTGGTGGGAGGCGAGCGCTCACCTCTGCGCAACTCCTGCTCATTAAGTCGAGGAAGTAAGCTGAAATGAAGCTGGAAATTCTTGTGGTCTACAGCAGGCCTCAGTTGTTCGAAGGCTGGATAACGCTATCCACCGGATAAATCACTATCTAGTGGATAAGTGTTAACAAAACAAACCACGCTGTCCGCTGGATAGAGTGGTTTTTTCCGGTGGATAGCGTTATCCACCTTCCGAACAACTCAGGCCAGGAGTTTCCAATTCTTATTCTCCAATCAAAACTAATAACACGAGCTCACGTAGCAACATTTTCACCGTTAACCTCGACAAGCGGTAATTGCACTTGACAAGCGGTCAAGATTCAAGGCCAGTTGTTTTGTCAACAGGATCTTCACTCGCTCAAGATCGCGGACGAATGGAAGCTCGCATTGAAGCACTGACAGCTGAAGTTAGCGAACTGAAGAAGGAATGCCAGGTGAGGCTACCAGACGTAGTTAATAACATTGTTTCACATCGCAAACGTTGACAAAAGCTAATCTAGGCTACGTGTTAGGCGTTCAAAGGGGAAGGAGAGCTTCCCCGAGATAGGGCTCCCTCCCCGAACACTGCTTAATACATCACGCTATTTATTCGACTTTTACGGTATTTTCCGAGTAGCTTGTGTCACTTAGCTGTTGAAAATCGTTTTCATTTGAAAGAAACTTCTTTGCCGTCTTTAACAAGTAACATCATCTTTCGGTCATAAATTTTGTCTCAGAGTGCCAATGAAACGATAGCTATCAAGTCCAAAGTTATTGAGGATCAGACGGACTCCATTAGAAAACTCAAAGAGGTTAGTGTGTCCCATACCCAAGTTCGTTGTTATAGTTTTGTTCGACATTCCTCATTCACACCTCTGACCCAAAATAATTCTCACCTTTTCTCCTAATCTGCCTCTGAATAGGAAAGGTTGCTACACCCTTTTCTTCACGGGAAGGTAATATGCGCTATGGCATAGTATGTTTTCTGTTATCTCGGTTACGGGACATTTTACAAGGATCTGTTATGGTCAGTTCTCACGGGAAAACCCTCGGCAACGACCCTCGGCAACGAAAGGTATTCCGCGGGCTAACTTTCATAAGCTAGAGAATAAGTCTGCGTCAGGCCAGCGGCTCATTCAGCTTGACTTATTCCGGTTTCTGAAGTGTGAAGCGACTAGAAGTATATCCCCTTTTCCCTGGATGGAATGCCAGTACATCGCAGGGTTAACCTCGAGCATTAGGTTCGCCGGTACCAATTTATTCAGCTGGGTGGAGATAAGCACTGTGAGAGTAAAGTGTCTTGTCCAAGAACACAACACGATGACCCTGGCCAGGGCTTGAATCCAGACCGCTCAATCTGGAGCCTGGGGCCTTAACCATTAGACGCCTCGAACGAACGAACGAACGAACGAACGGACGGACGGACGGACGGACGAACGAACGTTAAAAACATCAACCGTTAAAGCTTTGTCTGTCTTCTTTAGAAACTTGCAGATCAAGATTCCGACATGCGCCAGAAGAAAGAGGACAGCAAAGCACGCGAGAGAAATCTTGAAGAGCAGTTAGCTGCCGAGTCATCTGCTAATCAGGAGCTGCAGGTCAGATTTGCCTCTAAATTCTCTTTACACAGCATATCTACGAAAAATAAAATGAAAATAAATAACCTTATTTGCGTGTCGAATCTATTTTGCACTGTTGTGCTAATTGGGGACACTGTAAATAAACTACCAAATATTGTAAATTGAACATAAATTATTAAGAATCCCAACTGTTGGGAGGCTGACCAGTTAGCAACAACGAGGTGGAGGAGTTGAACTCGGGACTACCAAGAACAAATCAGGGAACCAGGGACCCCCAGATTTCAAATCCAACGCCCTAAACCACTCGGCCACGCCGCCTCCGCAGTAACAGGTCTTTCCACAGTACTGTGAAAAAGTAACTAAGCGAATTTCCAAATCCTTTATAATCTGTCTTTTCTGAGCCGTCTTTCCATAACAAGTCGCTCGTGACCCTTTCTTTCTGTGCATTATACATTAACTTTATACTGTGACTTATTATTCAAATTTAACAGGAGCAAATGGATGCGCTTATTGATCGCAAGGAATCACTCAAAGAAGAATTAAAAAATACACAAGGCGAGCTTCAGACTTGCAAAGAAAGTCACAGGTACATTTAAAATGTTGTTACCTGACGTAGCACTCGATGCAAGGTCTTTCCCTATCACCTAGGGTGTTTTCCATTGTGCCAAAGGTTCCGGAAATTTCAGTCGGAATTCAAATAGAAACGTCCGTTTCGGTTTCTGCTGACCGGAATATTCGGGATCACCTCTGGAGGCGGTCCACTTATTTCGGTCGGAATATCTCCGACCGAAATTCGCTTTTCCATTTTTGACGACCCGGTTCTTTGCCCTAATTAGGGAATTCGGAAAAGGGATTAAAAATGGTAAGAGCCATTCCTATTGGTTGGCTCGGTTTAATTGGAAAATGTCCCGTTTTCCTCGGGTATTCCCAGTGATCTCTGACCGGTCGGTTTGGCATAATGGAAAGCACCCCTAGCAACTGAAATATTGTCCGGTCTGAAGGTCACTGAGCCTGCGAGGTTTGTACGAGGATGCTTCAAAACGTGACGCGTGCTTACCATGACGAATTGGCTTTGGAACTCGCACGTGTGCGTGTAAGTTTCGCATTGGTTGCTTAAGGATTGTGCAATCTTTACAGTTTTTTTTTTGTAGATATACCCTTCGTCGTCCAAAACGACGGGAATAAACGCAACGCACACCTGTTTCCCCTACTGTCTCAGCCTTGTAGCCACCTGAGTGGCCGTTTGTTTTCGCCTGATATTTCTTTCTTGTAGCCCAGTTTTTCCTCGTGCAGCAATCAACTTAGTCTGCGCTTCCTTTACCGGTAACGAGAACGTAGCCAAACAAAAGGTTTAATATTAAGCAATACAATAGCTGTGCAAGTGCATTATAAATCTTTGTACAGGACTTGAGATGACCAAGTTCTGCGTAGTCTGAGGAACGCAACCCCCGACGGTTAATTTTTCGTAGCCCGAGCAAGATTTTAGAGCCATTGGCGTTCTGAACAGATTCAGACAATCGCGAAATCCGCAGTTGAAATATAAATTCATTTTTGCGGGGCGTCGTACTCCCGTCGCCATCGTCGTTGCTTTAACTCCCTAATAAGAAATCTTTAACCGAGCCCGGCTTGATCTTATAAGGATCTCAAACTTGACAGGACGCTAAAAGCAAAGTGGCAGGAAAAGAGTGAACTCATAGGCAAACTGGAGAAGGAAGTCGTAGAGATGAGGAACAATTTTAAGGAGAAAGAGAAAACGTTGACTGAGGAGAGAGACAAAGCTATCCAAGCGGCCAAGTAAGCTAACACGTCTTGAAGTTTTGTTTGTATCCAGAACAACATCAAACAAGAGGAGCAATGATAAAAAAAACTGCAAGTCTCTTGTTACTAAAAACCATCTATAAAGTGGGCAGGATTGACACAAACACAGAAAAGTTATTTAATAACCCAGAGAGTATTTTTCCTGTTTTTTGTTTTTATTGTTTGTATCTTATTACACGGCGTTTTCTCCTTTAAAAATGCTTAGTTCCGCTGTGGAGAGGTTAAAAACCTGTGATGACGCTTTCCGCAAACAACTCGAGCAAGAAAGACAGGCGCATGAACAACAGATTCTAACAATGACCAATGAAAAGCAACGTGAGATAGAACAGGCCAACTCTAGGGTAAGACATGATAAACTTTATACTTCCAACGTTCCTTGACCTCTTTTATTCGCGGTACAATCACTTCACAGTAGAGAACCATTTAGCTAAATCTCAACACAAATATGAGCTTGAACAAGAACCTAACATTACATCAATTTATACTCACCTTAAGCACTGTTCAAAAAAGTTCTTTTGGCTGTGTTAAAACAGCCTTCTATGAATTCTGTGATCAATTCTTAATCGCTGGAGGAACAACAAGATAAGAAACTTAGGGCGGTTTTCTTGAAAGAGGAAGAAATATCACCCCTATCATTATTTTGGTATAGACTTGTCACAAATCAACCTTTGCTTAATCCTTCGCTTATTTATCTTCAGTCCTCGAGCAAAGCGAGAGGTATAAGTTCGAGCGAGGTAAAATTTATTTCTTGAAATTAATTAATAGGTCACCATTGATCTTTTTGCAGGTGTTAGAAGTGGAGGATGAAATGCGCGTACTTTTACAAGAGAATGCAATAACGAAGAAAACTTTGGAAAAACGCCTTCAGAAACTCACATCGGCTTTCACTGAAATTCAACATGACCTAGTTGGGACGTGAATATACTTCACTCATAGCGCATCAATGTTGTAAATATATACACCTATTTTGAAAATTTCTGTTTTCAGAAAGAGAGAATGTATATTATTTATAAGAATAAATACACTATTTTCATCATTTGCTCATCATGCTAAATCTTAATTACACTACCTAGAAATACACACACAACTGCATAGATACGTATACAGGGGCAGAAGTGTAGTAGCTCTCGTGAGCTTGTAATTCTCTTCATTGTTAGCAGCTGTTATTGTTTTAGGGCTAGGGGCATTGTTTCTGTTGTTTGTTCTATTGTCCTCTCAAAGGGTTTCAAGCCATTCATGTCAGACCTCACGAGAGCTGCTACCCTACCCTACACGGGCCTGTAGGTCAGCAGGGACCTCATATGCAGCTTATTGCGAGCTAACTACGGCACCGTCGGATACGAAAACTAATGCTGTCACTCTGGGGCAGAGGTACACAGAAACAAACAATCGCTTACAAAACCAATCAGATTGCAGGATTCGTTAGCGTGTTCGCTTGGAAAAAATAAAAGACGCTATCCCGCCCTATTTCGCAAGATAATTATTATACATATGGGTAATACGACAATTTGTCAACGTAGGATAAGGGGAGTACGTAGAACTTGTCTTTTACAGACGGAAGCCAACAGGTTACGGCGCACCATACATGGTTCAAACGTGAATTCGAGCAGGTTTGACCACTCAAGTTAAGCAATTAAAATATCACCCTAAACAAAGATAACTTTAGCTAGGCATTCAACTCAGTCTTGTACTTCAACTTCCTTTAGAGTTTAATTACTTTCAATTTATTAAGGTACAGTTTCTCCACATACCATTGGCTAAATAAAGTCACTGACTTCATTAATGCGTGCAGCTTAACAAAGTTGACTTTACTAAATCACAGTTCTGCTCGCATATGAAACAGAGCGAAACTGCATCTAGGAATGAGGAGTTGAAAGCGTTTCCACTCATACCTGATGCATACTTGTCCTTTTTCTAACATTATTTCTGCTTGTTGTGTTAAAATTCTCATCCTGGAGATAACATGATGTTGCTTGCTTTTATAACAGTCACTTTATGAACGTTGCAAAATGCTGGATGGTGTAACAGGATCACCAGACGTGTGCAACATGCTGGGCTCAACGATGTTGCAATATGTTACGTTGAAATGCTGCGTGCGTCTGTCTGGGCCTTTTTGCTCCATACATGGTAAAAAAGAAACGCAAAGGAAGAAGACATGCATAGTAAATTGTCAAATAAATTGACAAATATTGATAAACCTTAAACCCCCTCCCTTTACAAGGAGGAACTGATGAAGAAAGCAAATTTCAAGAAGTTACATTCAAATTGTAAACGTACGAGCATATGCAGAAATGTAAACGATTTTCGAAAAACAAAAACTGTTTTAACATGTTAAAATGTTCTTAAGTCAGTTTGGTCCTGGCATCTTTACTTTTTTATGACTTTTTTTTCCGCAAAGGAGGGCTGAATACTTTGACAATTCAATAAAACGATTTATTTCCCAAAGGTGTTCAGCTACTATACCGCTGTTTTGTTTGTTACTTTTCTAGCTATTTACACCTTGTTATCTAATCTACTCATATAACCTACACCAGTTAACGTCGCAGTTGTCTATGGTAGGAGAGAGAGTTAACGGCTGTAAGGAGGCCTAGCTCCAAGACGCAAAATTCTGAGAATTTATATATATTAATATTCACTACTTTTACATAAAATGAACTTCATTTGTACATGAAATACGTGAATCATTGGCTGATAATGATCAGTACTCGCACAAGTGTACGAAGATAAACGATTCTTGATACCACATCACAAACAAGCACGAGAACCCTCTGAGACATGACGGACGCCCCGCACCTCTTCAGAACCTGCAATTTCATTGGCTCCCTGTTTCACGCACTTCTATTGGTTCATTGCTTCTGATTTTGCGCTATTGTTTTCTCAGCCAATTCTGAGAGGTGCGTTGCGTCTCAGACATGAAGAGACCGGATATTCAATGTTGCTTAACAGCCCCACTGACCACGAAGCGAAACGCTCCAGCTCAGGTAATTCTCGCAGACACGGACTCGACTTTTATAACGGCTCGTTTCCCTGCAGAGTGCAATTATTTGATCTGTTGAGGGAGTGCAAATCGGATACCAGTCGATAACTATTGTAGATGTGTGCAGAAGTGTAGATTCGGACTCGGCGTCTTGTCACACGTAATACTGGAAGTCTTTTGGAGGCTCTTTGCGCCTAGAGAGAGTTCTTAAAACCATTTTTCTGATCTCGTCCACAAGAAAAACGGAAGACGCAATGCAAACTAATAACAAAAGGTCAGTACAGTGAAGAGCCTCCGTGAGAAAGACAGCCTGAAGAGGAGGGAAGTAAATAACTAACATCTGTCCCATCAGAGAACCGCCAACGGCGTAAAGGAACATTCGATTTGTGAAGAAACCTACTTGGAAGATCGACTTGACCTATGAAACAACAGGAAGAAAGAATGTGTGATTCAAACACCACTGAAAAGAAATGGATCAAAAGCTAACAACTATTTTTAATTGTTTGACAAAACCAAGATCAGAAGTCATTTTGCAAACATCTGGGCCAGGTTCAGTTGTTCAAAGCTTGATTAAGCTAACCCAGGATTACCGAGAATTTTGATTTCAGTTTTGTAACTTTGGGTGAGGTTTTCTGTTTATATTGTTTGGCCTCCTGTTTTGAGTTTGAATAATCTCAAACTACACAAAACATAAGCAGTGAAAAACCTTTTTATACAAGAAGAATTTATACTTGGCTTAACTTTTCACCCTGGGTCAGCGTTAACCGGCATTCGACCAACCTAGCCCACCGAGTTTTACGCATCTCATGGCGCTAGGCGCAGAGCGCCTCTGTCCCCAGACAAACACTCTAATCGGACTAAGAAGGACTTAGTAAGTAAGGCAACTAGTCTCTTGAGCAATTTAGACAGTTTCTAAGACCAACATTCCCACATTTAGGTTTGAACCTGACCTGTGAACGGCAGCTAAGCGCGTTGAACATGTCAAAGAACACAAAGCACGTGAACGTCATGGTAGTGTCACGTGGAGTGATGATGTTGTCTCTCATCTGGAAAAATATGGAAGGAAGACCAACTAATGGATTAGTATAATACAACGTTATAAAATATTTGTTTCGCCAGGATTCCAGATACGTTGTACAGGCAAGAAGTCAATATAAAATTCCAACAGGTCAATTGACATGACCTTTACCAAATCATCAGAAGTATCTCTATTATTTACTTAGGTCAGAGACTTTTTTTACTTCAGAAAATAAAATTACCTGGAACACTGATTACAAAGCTTAAAAAGTTGTTAAAAAACAACAAAGGGAAAGATTCTTACTCCACCTCTACTTACAGCGACCTTTCTAATACAGTAAGGTAATATTGCTTACCCGGACTACTGGCAAATCTTTCTGAAACCTCCCCACTAAAAATATTCGGTGGTATCTCGTTTTCACAGTTAAAAATCGAGAACGACAGACAACTATTATATGTTCTACTCGCACCGAATTTAGCCCTACTACTTCACGCACTCCTTTTTCGTTGCTTTCAAAGATGTGCTGCCACAACCAAATAATTTATTCTCCAATTGCACAGGCTTGAAATCAATCCCAGCAAAACACTTAAAGACTGCACTACCTACAACGCCAACATCGGCCTTTTGCCTGCCAAAATTTAACCTGCTCAAACACGCACCATGTAAGCTGCTTGAGAACCTACCTCTCTCCAGAAGACCCAGAGTGTGCCAGTTACTATAAGACTAGCGGACAAGAGAACGTTCATTATAAGGGCCCTAGTGATCATTGGGTTTTTAACGTTTCGCGGGGGTTTATTCATGACATCACGGTCCACGGGTTCCACGCCGAGACTGCAAAAAAAAGTAGACAAGGGTCACCCGTACAGAAGTTGTGGTAAGGTGTGTGGGTAAGTGTATAGCTGGGTGGGAATCGGCTAACCTTGTGAAGCAGAGGCATATAGGAAAGAGCCAGAGGAGCCAGATGACTCACAACTCCAGTTTCCGTAGCATGAAATGTCCAGGAATATTGCTACCAGCCCCCCCTCCTTTCCCCCCCACCCCCCAAATTGATGCTAGTCCATCGCAAGTTGCTTTCAGTATTATCTTGCTGGTACCCATTCTCATGGGTATAGGAAGTCACTGGAAAGTAAAGTTTCTAACACAACGGCCCCACGCTTGGACCCTTTGACCGGGTACGGGTTAACTACTACTAATACTCAACGAACTGGTGAAGAAAGTCACTGCGGAGGAAAACCATCTTGCTCCGGAACACAACGACCCTGCCAAAGCTTCTACTCAGAATTTTTGATCTGCAATTCAACGCATTGGCCAAAGAGAGGCCATAGTTGTGATTATGGCCGCATTGGCCATAACCACAACTCTCGTCATTATTTCTGATATCTCACCTCTGAGCGGGAGGTCCATCCATGATGATGTTAATCCATAAAATCTGCATGGCATTCAGAGGATTGGGAAGCTTTAGAAACGTTGATATTGTGATTAAAGAAATCGCTGCAATGCTCCTATACATGGAAAACAGAAAATATCATTTAACTAGAATCTTGGTATGTTTGTCTATAAAGGAAAAGGCTAAAGCACTTTTCCGATTGGACATGAAAAAGCTATCGTGAAATCTCCAAGAAAAGGGGAGCATGTGATTCTAAACGACACACTAGATATAAAAAAAAACCCGCCTTAAAATTTTCGAAATACAAGATTTGTATAACGAGAAATTCTACCCATGTTTATGAGGGAATCTCGACCTTTTATCATTACTCCGCTTAGCACATTTCTCGCTAGCCTCTTCCAGGCGCTCTGCTAGTTGGGCGCGGCGCGAAAAACAGGAGTGAAGGGCAGCGACCCTCTCCGCCTTGTTCGACTCCGCCATTTTTTCGCGCTGCGTCCCAGCTAACCGGACGCCTGAAAGGGGCTAATTTCTCGCCTGATCTATGAACAAGTCGGGAGTCACAGTTTGCAGTTTACTCACGTGCTTAGCTGGAAACGAACAAAGTTCCTGATGTTGTAAAAGATTCCTTTGCCTTCCTCGATGGCAGCCAAGATGGTGGAGAAGTCGTCATTGACCAACACCATGTCTGCTGCCTCCTTGCTCACATCAGTCCCCGCTCGACCCATAGCCACGCCGATATCAGCTCGGCGAAGAGCCACTGCGTCATTTACGCCGTCACCAGTCATCGCCACCACGTGGTCACGCTGCTGTAGAGACTGCAAAACAAAATACGAAAGACTACTAAGAATATTCTAGTTTCAGCTACAGCCGAACGAGACGTGTTTCTTCCAGAGCGTAACATGGTTGCCACAGACATCACTTTTCAAAATTCCCTGACTTTTCCCTGATAAAACTACAATTTTCCTGGCCCAACTGTGATAAATACAAAATGTCAGATATAGTAGCGGCTTCTAGCCTCTACTTACAGCCGTCCTTTTCCCTCATTCATAAAGACGGATAAGTTTTCAACATATTTCCCTTCTCCATTAAAGAAAAATTATCGACGAGATCACAGTGACCCCAAATGTTGCTTCTAGCCTTCAATGATATTAAATCACCCGTGTTACATTATTTCAATTTTCCCTGACTTTTCTTCAAATGTCAATCTTGACTCAAAATAGAATTCCCTAACTTTTCCCTGACCTTGAAGAATTTGTTTTCCCTGACCATTTCCTGACCTGTGGCTACCCTGCGTAAAGTTTCCAAAGGTTCAGAAAACTACTGTTCAGTGAAACTCCTTAAAGTTGAATTTTCACTTCGCCAATCCACGTAGGAAAAAAGATGGCGGATGTACATTTTACCACAAGGCCTTGCGAACCTAACACAGCCTAAAAGGCACAAAGAAAAGCTAATTTTTACAATATATGTCCCTGTACTAAGGACACTGAGTAACCTAGGTTTGAAGATTGTATAACGTCTCCGTACGTTTTTATGAACGTTGTTAAGGTTTTCGTGTGTTAAGAACTATGAGTAAATGTGCCAGTCGCCATCTTTTTTCCTACGAAGGATTGGTACATGTCATATCAACTGACGGAAGTAGTTGTTCATACTAGGAATGTGGTCGAGAGAAAAAAAAAACAGAGTAAATGAAAACAAAGGAGCAAAGAGTTCTAGCAAGACGTACCTTAACAATAGCTACTTTATGTCTGGGACTCACTCGATAAAACACCGACGCCTGTTGAGAAAACAGCAGAGTGAGTGATGGCTCACCTACATCGCATGTTAGACAATGTAATGAAAGGAAAGTGGACGTTTTACAAGCATTTACATGAGGTCTGTGCTTTCTGAGCTCCATAGGAAGCTAAAAAAATACTACTTGTACAAGGTTTAGGACAGCCCAAAATAATGGCGCCAATGAGAAGATCAGAACACAACAGGCTACGTACCACAATATACGGTCAATGTAGACCCTTTACCTGATGTATGGCGTCTCCTAATTGAAAACTGTCCATCGCTTCTAGCTCTTCTCCCGACAAAGTTAACCTTCCCTTGACATGAATTCCCAGGATTTCCGCTGTAAATGACAGAGAAAACGAACTCTAGTTTGTATACTGTAGAATCCCACTTTAACGCCCTGAATGGAGGCTAGAAAGTGATACACTAATGACAAATTTCTTACACAGTTGTTGGCGATTTGGCTCGCAGAGAACGAAAGGTAAGGTAAAGCATACATTTATACACGATCTAAAAATATAACAGCAACGCTGATGTGGTAATGTCTAAAAAATTAAAAAAATATATCGATAAGACTATCTAACAGACTACGGAGAACCAACAGAGAGACGCCAAACGTTGTATATAGTTAGCTAAGACTCTACCAAGAGGTCATGGCGCCTTTCACTGTAACGTACACCTTATTTTCAACAAAGATTGTTTGGTGTATAAACGTCGCCTTAACTGACGTTTGCTGAATTAACAGTTCCTATAAGTGGGACCCTGTGTAAACCAACGCTACCACGTTTCTGAGAGTGAGTTCGACCTTATTTGTGAACCTGCTTAGCTAAACATGTTGAGTTTACCGATAGTAAGTGCAGTCTCCCGCGCGTCTCCTGTCAGCATCTTGACCTCCACCCCACTCTCTAGCAGCGTATGGACAGCCTCACGCACACCGGGTCTGGGGGGGTCAAGTAGACCCATTATACCCAGGAATGACAGCTGCTGCAAGTCGGTTCCCATGGCCAGGGCTATCACTGTCAAAAACAAAAATACGGATTAGTTTGTTCCATTCTGTCAACGTTTATCACAGGGGTTAGCAATCCCAAATCAAAGTTATAGACTTTGGTATAAGCACACTGGAAAGACGTCTCCTTCTTTTGCTCAGGTGGACTGGGAAGTGCATCTGGAATGTTCACACTACATTAAGTCCTGTTGATAACACTGAAGCACTACAAAATATTTAACTTGTCATTTGCATTTGTTCGAATGGCTCACCAAAGTACTGAAAGGGTCGTAAAAAAATGCAGAAGTACTACAAACTTACTTAACTCCTGATTTCAGATATATTCTTCAACAATGTAAATAGCCTATTGGTGTGTACCTCTAAGTCCTTTGGATGACATGGCAGCAACAGCATCACTAAACGTCTCCAAATCCTTAGCAACAAGTGGGACAACAGAACCGTGCCTGCAGTATGATGTGCACTGCTGTAACACCTTCTCAGGTGCCCCCTTCACATAATACACCTCTGAATTGTCCTGCAAGAGATATACAACCTGTGAGTGCCACACCTATGTATGTTCAAAATATCAGATGTTTATCTTACTTCAAAGGAAAAAAATCCCCACAAATGAAAAGGGCACTTTTACCTCAAAATGTGTTATTTTGATATGCGCACTATCATCTCACTAATTGGCATGAATTTCCCAAACACTCTCAACCGGAAATCTGACTGTCTTTGACAGTTCATGGTGTTAGTCTCCTCTACTAACTATGTGTCTGTCGACAAACAGTCAGCCATTGAGGTCCATGTTTAATACAATGTGGATTAATAACTGGGCTTGCACTAAAGTAGGTTCCTGGGGCAATTGCCTTTCAGTCTACTTACCTGTTTTCTATATCTTACAGCCATCCACTTCTTCTCTGAGCTGAAAGAAATTTCTTCCGTACGTTTGTACATGTTTCTTGGGTCATCAATACCAAGCTGTTAAAGGAACAACATACAGTTTCTTGAAATCAATCATTTTTCTTCCATGCAAAAGCATACAATAGTTGCACTGAATAAACTATATTCATAGGTCAGTATAAACCATACTACTTCCTGTGCACCTTGTCCCTTTGTGATTTAGCCTGTATCTCTAGGTGTGTGATGTCTTGTTATACAAAAATCACTGGCATTATAACATAGCTAACAAACCCAGGCAATCATATCCAATAATCCAAAAGTGGTAGTATGAGCAGATTGCTTCCACTGGCAATGTTATAAAACAAATATTGGTTCATCTGCTTGGGAGGTCTGGAGAGCACTCAAGAAGCTATCGCCTCAGGAAACTTGTTAACTTCTTTACTACTCTCCAAACTTCCTGTGTGTACCATAACTTGATAGTGCATGTTGAAGCATGAACCAATATGTTTCATTGCAAATTGTTACCTTGAGTGCAACAGCTATAAGGGCACCTTCTGTTGGCTGGCCAAATAGAGAGCCATCTTGAATGTGTGCATTGTTGCATAGATAACCAACCTGCAACCATCATGTCAAGTTAAACATCGGGCAATGGCTATGTTGTAACAGTTACAAAACACAACAAATAAACACAAAAACTGGGGACTCCTTACCTCGATAACTTTAGTTATAGACAAGTTGCTGTTTGGCGTTAGAGTTTGGCCTGCAATGGTTACATGACCACACCCATTGTAACCCACCCCAGAAACCTGCAAAATATGGAGAACATGACTCAGTTGTATAATTCTCCTGCCTTTAGAGCACTAAGTATAAGAAACCACTAGGAACAACACTTACCTCTGCATAGTGTCCATCAGCACTGAATATCTGTGTCGCTGTCATCTCATTCTTGGTCAGTGTGCCAGTCTTATCAGAACAAATCACACTAGCACACCCGAGAGTCTCCACAATGGGAAGCTTTTTGACAATGGCATTTCTTCTGGCCATTCTCATCACACCAAGTGCTAGAGTTACAGTGACCACTATGGGAAGACCCTCTGGGATGGCAGCTACTGCCAAGCTGTCAAAGAAAAATCATGACAAAATTGTTAAAAATTATTTTTTACTGGGGTTCTGCAACAATTAATTTCATTTTTTCAGAGAAACAGCCACTAAGGTAACAGCATGTCTTAAACACATGCTTTTGATCATTTGTGCCATGCCATAATTGATAATAATTGTCACAAATGGCCAAAGATCAATTCTCTATTTCTTACCTGACTCCAATGGTGAACATCTCTAGAATAGCTCTCTTTTGTAGCCATCCCAAAAGAATAATAAGTCCTTTGAGAAAAAAGACCACAAAGATACTTGTTAGTACAAGGTTCTGATGGGGAAAGACTTGTAAATGAGCCTTATTCTCAGAACTGTCATTAAATTTTGATTCACCGATAACCTTGATCTTCACACCCGTAACAAATTTGTTACTTAATATGTTAATAGTATCAATTACAGGCAAGTTCACAAGTAACATCAAGGGTCCATCAAACATACTCAGTCATAACAGGTGTTACAGGTTACAGCCCTTATTGTCCGCCCTGATTCTGATGTTGACCCATTTCATTGATTGAAATTGAACCTAATTTTGCTGATGATAAACCTTTGGCTTTGCTTGAAGACATCCTAACCAGCTTGAAGAAACATCTTTAAGACTAACAGAACAAGCACCCACCTATGATACAAAGGGAATAAAAAGATAACTGTTTTCCTAAGATGTCCATGCTTTTTTGAAGAGGAGTCTTCGGAGGCTGAAATAAAACAAGATTTAAATTTACATTTAATGTTTAAATCTGCTACTTTCCCATCAATCACAAAATTGCAGTCAATCTCTACATCTAACTAAAGATAAAGAAGCATCACTTTACACAAAACAATCACTAACTAGTTTGTTTGTTTGTTAAGTAAAGTGAAAAAATGATAATCAAAAGCTCACTGATTAGAAGTTTGAACTGTTTGCTGTTTCTATGATAAGTGGTTCTACTTTGATGCCAACGAAAGTACATGTAAAATGAAAAAAGCAGCTTCTCAACAATATTAATTCTACTGGAGATCACAATACAGTGCTTTCACCTGCATGTGCAAAGTTCTGGAAAAATGTTAACAAAACATAAAATTTTGCCACTGGTTTGCAAAAATAAGGTGCTCAAAAAACTGGTGGTTAGTCCTTCTTACCAATTGCTCCTTAATAACTTGATGATATACTACATACCTCTTCTGCTTTCATCATTTTAAAAACTTCACCAAATTCTGAATTTTCACCAGTACCGGTGACAACACCCTGGAAAAGAAGAAGTTGTATCGCACTAACTCAGTAAATGTCATCCATAAATAATGACAAATACGGTAAAAACTATTTATAAGGTGATCAATGAAACGAGATGTTTATTTTTTGGTTCAATTCCTTGTCCTATAACAATTAATAAATTGTGAAGGTGAATTAATCAACATGACACGAGCGTGGGACAAAGAAAAATTCTGAGTCCCCGACAGGAATCGAACCCATGACCTCCCGAACACCGGGCGGGCGCTCTATCCACTGAGCTACAAGAACTCATGGAGAGCAAGGTCATTTAACTGAGTTCATATATGATAGGTGTCCTGCATACTGCTAGGATCAACGCTGTCGAATTCATCGTGAGTAGTGATAAGTTAATAAAGATTGTGAATTTTAAGCTCGGTAATGAAATGTGAAGGTGAATTAATCAACATGACACGAGCGTGGGACAAAGAAAAATTCTGAGTCCCCGACAGGAATCGAACCCATGACCTCCCGAACACCGGGCGGGCGCTCTATCCACTGAGCTACAAGAACTCATGGAGAGCAAGGTCATTTAACTGAGTTCATATATGATAGGTGTCCTGCATACTGCTAGGATCAACGCTGACGCTTGATCCTAACAGTATATGAACTCAGTTAAATGACCTTGCTCTCCATGAGTTCTTGTAGCTCAGTGGATAGAGCGCCCGCCCGGTGTTCGGGAGGTCATGGGTTCGATTCCTGTCGGGGACTCAGAATTTTTCTTTGTCCCACGCTCGTGTCATGTTGATTAATTCACCTTCACATTTCATTACCGAGCTTAAAATTCACAATCTTTATTAACTTATCACTACTCACGATGAATTCGACAGCGTTGATCCTAGCAGTATGCAGGACACCTATCATATATGAACTCAGTTAAATGACCTTGCTCTCCATGAGTTCTTGTAGCTCAGTGGATAGAGCGCCCGCCCGGTGTTCAGGAGGTCATGGGTTCGATTCCTGTCGGGGACTCAGAATTTTTCTTTGTCCCACGCCCGTGTCATGTTGATTAATTCACCTTCACATTTCATTACCGAGCTTAAAATTCACCATCTTTATTAACTTATCACTACTCACGATGAATTCGACAGCGTTGATCCTAGCAGTATGCAGGACACCTATCATATATGAACTCAGTTAAATAACCTTGCTCTCCATGAGTTCTTGTAGCTCAGTGGATAGAGCGCCCGCCCGGTGTTCAGGAGGTCATGGGTTCGATTCCTGTCGGGGACTCAGAATTTTTCTTTGTCCCACGCTCGTGTCATGTTGATTAATTCACCTTCACATTTCATTACCGAGCTTAAAATTCACAATCTTTATTAACTTATCACTACTCACGATGAATTCGACAGCGTTGATCCTAGCAGTATGCAGGACACCTATCATATATGAACTCAGTTAAAAGACCTTGCTCTCCATGAGTTCTTGTAGCTCAGTGGATAGAGCGCCTGCCCGGTGTTCGGGAGGTCATGGGTTCGATTCCTGTCAGGGACTCAGAATTTTTCTTTGTCCCACGCTCATGTCATGTTGATTAATTCACCTTCACATTTCATTACCGAGCTTAAAATTCACCATCTTTATTAACTTATCAATTAATAAATTGTTGTCATAATAACGTTGCTTTTTAGATGTTTATAGAAGGCTAAGAGTTACTAAAATTTTGAAAACCAAAACATTTTTGACTGTACGGTCATCATCAGTGGCACATGATGGAAAACTACATACGACATGGTTTTGTTCAATTAATAAGTTATTCCTGAGGGGAACAGTCTTGCAATGAAAGAATGTACTTGTTTGTTGATGACCATATGGTCAAAAATGTGTTGGTTTTTAAAATTTTTAATTAGTAACTTTTAGCCTTTTATAAACAATTAATAAATTATTTCTCAACTTAAAACCTATTAATTATACAGTGCATTATTAAGGTTGTCTCATTGCACAACTGTCTGATTACTCCTGATTTATCACAGGTGACAAACACAGTTTGAGATGACTTAGGACACGCCCCTTAAAGTAACAACAAACGGAAGTTGTTTGCCAAAACATTTTTAAGATAAAATCCTATAAGTCAAGAAATCATATGGGAGTCAAACGAACAATACAAGAAAAAACAGATATCTTGATGGAATATGTTTAAACGCTTTTATTATTACTTCCACATTGTGGTTCTTAATACATAAGCCAGGACTGGAGCCTGGGGGAGGGGGAGTGTGTGTGGTACTTCCCTAAATTTCGGATACGTGTGTGCCACAAAGGGTCTTAAACCCTGACCCTATTTAAAGGATGAAGCAAATGTATTAATATCCTAATTAAGCCCAAAATTGAAAAATGATAACTTAGGTACCCTATCTAAGGATCACACCAGGAACGTTAACGCAATGCCAACAGGGGCAAAATGATGCCCTATTTAAGGATCAAGGACCTCAAAAACCTTATCCTATCCCACAGCAAATACCTATATAGCCCATATATGTGACTACCCCCCCCCCCCACCACCTCCGCCAAGTGCAACATAACAGTACAGCATCAAAGTGAAGCTTACAATAAAAGCTCTCATTTGTGGAATGAATGATCACTAAATAGAGTCTTATTCAAAGGTGTAAATTTAAGACCAACATTAAACTTTTTCATCAATATATGTACAATGTTACACGGTGAAAGAGCTGCATATATTTAATCACACACCTTGCCACGGCCACAACGGACTAAAGTACCCATGAAAGCAATGTTTCTTCTTTGTGAGATCCCTCCACTTGATTTGGATGGAGGAATCATATCAGTTGTTTTACTTGCTGGTTCAGTCTCACCAGTAAAACTTGATTCATCTATTTTCAAATCTATAGCCTAAAAAAACAGACTTTTATTGACAAACAAACAATTGGACGATAATATATCTATCTAGATAATTTATTTATTTATTTATTTATTTATTTATTAAAATTAATTATTAACAACTGATTGACCATGTTGTATAACACAAGACCCATGTGATAAGGAAGCAGTCTTTATACCTCGATTAGCCTTAAATCTGCTGGAACTCTATCTCCTACTGAAATGGTGACTAGATCTCCAGGGACTAAACTGCGAGCCAAAAAATCTGCTACCTGGCCTTCACGAATACTGAAGAAGGAAAAAAGTCAAGAATGCCATGAATATCTTGTCCACCTTACACAGAGTGACATGTATTGCTTGTACATGTATAACATTAATTACAGTCACTGATGTCTCTCAAAATAGCCAGCGGTGGAGATTGGGGAAGTGCCAAAGGGTAAGGGATGTACAAATAGCTAAAGGCTGGTTGCTGGCTAATTTCACCACCTGAAAGAGGACTTAAATCTGGCTGAAATTTCCCACAGAACAAAGATTTGATTACATCATTGTCAGAGAAGCCGGCTGGGCTTGTTAATGAGCTGGCCTAGTGTCTTCCGGATTACATCCCTGGCGGACCGAAAATGTTTGGCCTTCCCTTATCCCCTTTGCTCTTTCTGAACAGCTCCAAACGTTACATGATCATGATATTTTATTGTGAACAATGTAAATTAAACACAAATCCACTTGAGCCTTTTTACCAGTGACAGCCAGGTGGGACAAGTTTCTTGATGGCTTCCACTGACTTGTCAGAACGGTATTCCTGCAAGCATAGAAAACAAACAGTAAAAAAATAAGCAAAACAAAGGAATTTGAATGTACAAAAGTCCATCATTTTCAGCTCTAAATCCAACACAACACAGCTGAAACCATGACGTAACCAGCTCTTGTAGGCAACCATTTTTCCAAAATACCAAAATTTGCCCAGTCAAATCACTAATAGCTGGGACCTTTTGTTCCTGACAACCTCTCATAGTTGACTGCAACAAAAGTTAAGACTCTGTGATCTGATCTCAATATATGGACCAATGGGGTAACAAGATGGCTTACAGCTCTGATATGAAGATACAGTTTGTTTTCAGTCATGAAAATTTTACATCTCTCATATCTAATGTTTATGGATTGAGAGAATATTGGTTCACAGTTGAAAATATTTGCACCAGATGCCCTGAAATCATTTCAAATTACTATACTATCGGTACTTAATATATTCTTGACTAAAACCTTTCAGAGTTTACAGAGTATTTGCGCATAGATCAAACCTCTGGAAAGACTAGTAACACCCAAGGGCTCTAAGATTACACCCCATACAGTCTAAACTATGTCTTGCACAAGTTACCACTCGCTATATTACAGGCCTTGGGACCATGTAGCCTCAAGTAACAATTTTGAAGTCGTAACATATCTACTAGAAGTCAAGAAAAGCATTTAAATACAGTAATTAAAAGTAACCATACCTGAACAAATGCTACTGTAACAACAATTATTATGGCCTGAAATATAAACCATTCAGAACAATGAATACATGAAAACATTATGGAAATTTGACTGTATGTTACCATTGAAAGCTAATTACTAACAGTGAACAAAAATTGAGCAGTGACATTAAAATGCCTTTTCATTAAATTCCAATATTACGCCATTTTACTATTAGGTATAAGGTCAAGAAAACGTGCAAAAATGAGCCCCTATTGCATTGCAGAGTCGCATATTGTTTTCTTAGCATGCATTGCAGTAGCCATATGTCAATCATTTGTTTATTTAAGGACTGTGCCTACATATACTTTTGATATTGCACACACGGCACACATCCCACAAGGCCTGGATTAAAAGCCACGTCCACATGAGTTGAAACTGGGATAGTACTTTATGTAAGACTACATATAATGTCCCGAGAATATGGCTGAAGCTTTAGTATACCCCCATAAACCTTTGTTTACCCTTGTATACCAATGTAAACCCTTGTACACCCCTGTAAACCCCTGTATACCCTTGTCAACCCCAATCGGATCATCGGCAGCCGTTCGTCTCGGGAGACAATGATGTAGCGCTATGTCCATGTAGAGCATCGTCTCGAGTGGCTATAAAACGAGGCTGTAAACCGTTGTAAACCCTTGTATACCCCTGTAAACCCCTGTAACCCCTTGTATACCCCTGTAAAACCCTGTATACAACTTGTATACCCCTGTAAGCCCCTGTAACCCTTCCTATACCCCTGTAAACCCCTGTAACCCCTTGTATACCCCTGTAAACCCCCTGTATACCCAAGTAAACCCTTGTACACCTCTGTAAATCCCTGTATACCCCTGTAAACCCCGCTAACCTCTTGTATACCCCTGTAAACCCCTGTACACCAATGTAAACCATTGAATACTCCAGGAAACCCTTGTATACTCCTGTAAACTCCTGTATACCCGTGTAAGCCCTTGTTTACCTCTATAAACCCGTGTATACCCCTGTAAACCATTGTATACCCCCTGTAAACCCCTGTATACCCTTGTATACCCCTGTTAACCCTTGTATATCAATCTAAATTCCTATGTACCCCTGTAAACCCCTTGTATACCCCTTTAAACCCTTGTATACCTTTGTATACGCCTGTAAACCCTTGTATACTCCTGTGAAACCTTGTATGCCCATGTAAACCCTTGTATACCCCTTTATACCCCTGTAAACCCTTGCATACCTTTGTATACGCCTGTAAACCCTTGTATACTCCTGTGAAACCCTGCATACCCTTGTATACCCCTGTAAATCCCTGTATACCCATGTAAACCCTTGCATACCCCTGTAAATCCCTGTATACCCCTGTAAACTCTTGTATACCCCTTGTATACAGGCGTATACAAAGGTATACAAGGGTTTACAGGGATATAAAGGGGTTTACAGGGGTATACAAGGGTTCAGAGTGGTATACAGGGCTCGACAGGGGTATACAAGGGTTTACAGGGGTATACAAGAGTATACAAGGGTTTACAAGGGTATACAGGGGTTTACAGGGGGTATACAAGGGTTTACAGGGGTATACTAGGGTTTACAAGGGTATACAGGAGTTTGCAGTGGTGTACAAGAGTTTAGAGGGGTATACAAGGGTCTACAGGGGTATACAAGGGTTTACAGGGGTATACAGGATTTCACAGGAGTATACAAGGGTTTACAGGCATATACAAAGGTATACAAGGGTTTACAGGGATATAAAGGGGTTTACAGGGGTATACAAGGGTTTACAGGGGTATACAGGGATTGACAGGGGTATACAAGGGTTTACAGGGGTATACAAGAGTACACAAGGATTTACAGGGGTATACAGGAGTTAACAGGGGTAGACAAGGGGTAGACAAGGGGTCTACAGGGATTGACAGGGGTATACAAGGGTTTACAGGGGTATACAGGGATTGACAGAGGTATACAAGGGTTTACAGGGGTATACAAGAGTATACAAGGGTTAACAGGGGTATACAGGGATTTACAGGGGTATACAAGGGTATGCAAGGGTTACAGGGGTATACAGGGGTGTACAAGGGTAAACAAAGGTTTACAGGAGTATACAAGGGTTTACAGGGGTATAAAAAGGTTTACAAGGGTATACAGGGGTTTGCAGGGGTGTGCAAGGGTTTACAGGGGTATACAAGGCTAAACAAAGGTTTACAGGGGTATACTAGAGCTACAGCCATATTCTCAGGACATTATAAGTAGTCTTACATAAAGTACTAACCCAAAACTGACTCCACCACCAAAATGAAAGTGAAATTTTCCAAGAACACTTAAAGATATTGTAGTGCCCAACATATTGTCTGCCTTTTTTCTGAGATTCAAGACTTATCATCTTTGGAAAATGCTTGGTTTACCCCTGGTGTTCTTTTTGAATTCCACTGTAGACCTTGCTGACATGTTCCTTTTCCACATAATCCTACTTTGGACAAAAGACCTTTGTATTAAGTAGGCACCATCCTTACCACTGCCCCAATACTTACCACTGTTATACTGACAGCATCATCATACTGACCCATAGCTACACTAACCAGTCCTGACGCCAGCAGTAACACAATCATAGGCTCTTTAAACTGGAAAAAAAATAGCCCAAAATGTTATCAGAGAAAAAGAATGTCTGTCAAAATGTATGATCCTTAGTGTTTTTAATTTTGTCAAAGCTCACCATTAACCATATACTCCAGATCTGTCAGGGCTGAGTGGCTGGGTCCCCAGTTGGGGAGGGCGGGGAGGTACTCTCTTATATGGGCTATGTAGGTAAATTGTGCAGTCCTAAAGGGTACGGTTTTCAGCTATTTTGGTAATAAATAGGGTATCGATTTTGGTCATGTTAGTCATAAATAGGGTATGATTTTGCACTCTAGTCTTGAATAGGGTAGGTTTTTAGAATAAACTACTTTTTCATTGATAGGACCATATCAACAAAAGCCATTCACAAATTACGTTTACAGCAATTTAACATTCGTCTGAACTAGGGACTAATTATAAGGAAGGTCTGAAACAGGGTATTGAATGTTTGGTCAGGTCATAAATAGGGTAGGGAAAATCGCACATATTGGTCATAAACAGGGTGAAGGTTTTGAGAAGTGGGCCGCACACCCGCACCCAGTTTTTTCTGCGAGTAGCCACCACGGGTTGGGCCCTAGAAGTGCCCAGGTACCACAGGCGACCAACTTTTGCCTTTGGGCAACTGGAAAATCTTAATTTTTTAACATAAGTTTAAATGCTGGGTGCCCAGGTTTTCATAATTAGGAACCTTTGGGCTCCTTGTTATTTTTCTCAGACCACAGCCTTGACTGTAGTGCTAAAAGCAATGTTATTTACTTATGAATGTTTCACTGACCAGTACACAACTGACAGCTTGTAGTGTTTTTCTCTTTAAAATCAGGAAGACACAGGTCAAGGTTTTTTAGAAGAGAACAGATTGAACAAGACAAGGGTGAGGTAAGTCCTTCCCTTGCATGCTGCCCTTAGCTTTTAGCATTCATGTTTGCAGGAATATACACTCATTGGACCCTAAGAGAAATGTCTGGCTACAAGCAGTGTACAACTTCCAAAAGCATAGTTAGTAGAGGAGACTAACTATGTCAAAAAGTGATAAGTACAATGATCATGTATACTACTGTTTACTGCTACACTTGTTATCTGCTATGCAAGACAAGGCCTTGAGGTAAAAACAGCCTTTTTAAGCCATCTTGATCAGTGTCTTGAACTGAACTAATTTGTAAAGAAAATAACCAGTTACTGGGAATTTTCTGTACAAATTAACTCCGCTCTGAAACATAACTGATGGCCTGTCAGATGGCCTCCTCCAGGGTTCTAGAAAAATGATAGTATTATTATATAATATTTTTTATTAGTATTTCACATATCAATGATAATTAATAATTATGTTAACTGTCACAATATTTTGTAACAACCTTCTTTATATTGTTTTATACCTCAGGCTTGTTTTATAAAATGTATTTTGTGAATAGCAATGTAAGACTACATGTGCCATGACCTGGTTGCACGGGGCCCATTGTTCAAATCATAATACACTTGATTTGTCCAGGATTAGTACTGACCAGGCCTTTAGCCAGATGGGCATCCCCTGAGGCATCCTGTGGATGGCTACTTATTAAAGAAAATTGTTGGTTTTTATTTTATACATTGCCTTATAAATTGTTCATTTGAGCAGGTCCTATAGCACATCTTGGACACTCACTTTTCAAATCCTGGCTAGAAGCCTGCTACTGACATGAATTCAGTTTGAACTTTGCAGTGAGGATTTCTCTTCATATTTTCTACCTTCCAGTTTCAAAGTTGAATGGTTTCAAACTCCAGAAAAATATTTATCTAACAATGAAAGCCACTTTAATTTATTAAGAAATTAAGCTGATTTAAAGGCTTGATAAATTTCCAATTAAAAGCTAATCCTGGATTAGCTGTTGGTAATCATCTATCGAACAAGCTACCCCTACACCTCAGATTGAAAGATCCAGGTGAAAGCCCCTTGGAAGAGTAACTGCACTGTGTTCTTGGGAAATGCACGTCACTCTCACAGTGCCACTCTCCCCTCAGGTGTATATGCACATGTACCACACCATTTAATACTAGAGGGTAACCCTCAGATGAATTAACGCCCCAGGAGAAAGCTAGCGGAACTTATTCTAGTTACTTCATGCTACAGAAACTACTCTGGTGCCTATAGGCAGTAGGCACAAGGTGTAGTTCCAGAAAATATCCATACCTTCCCCACAGAAGGGATTTTTTTTTTCCAGATCCCCACCCCACTCCTCTGGAAATTAAAATTAAGCTTCATACATTTCTTTACATTTTTGGGGTTTAGAGAGCCTCCCATCCCTCACCCCCCAGGAAATTCCAATCCCTTTTGTGGGTGGAATATGGATATTTTCTGGAACTGCATGATATAGACTTGAAACTTGTGAATCACAGCTTTGAAACATTAGTTCCAAACACATGCTACATTTTTTGGGCATTAATTTCGCAAAGAAAGAAACATGTACAGGTGCAGAATATAACTTTTAACGACCCAAAAGGAAAGCAATACTTTGCGCCAGTAGACTTCAATCACATATCAGCAATAAATGATCAATATTGAAAACAAGTGACTTTGGATTTAATAAGGAAAATATGGACTTACTTCCAAGAAACTAGCTCACTTCCTGCAGAAAGTGAACTCTCTTGTTGTTAAAGGATTCAATTGTTATTTCTAAAATACATATAATATATTCAAAGAGCCCAATAGATATATCGACCAGCTACAAAACCTGTCAAGATTGTATATAAGGGAAATAGTGTCAAGGAACACAAATTCACTTATTTGAAGAGATTTGGATGCCATTAAAGCTTGTAGAAGAGCCACTTAAAGGCATGGGAAAGTGTTTTACAGCATGCAATGTTGACACTATGTTGTATTATAAAAGCAGACTGGAGATATTTACCTTTCTGCTGAAAGAATATTTCCAATGTTTGTTTTTGCTAAATGTTTAAATAAGACAAAAGCAAAAAATACACAACCCAGTAGTGTACCAGAACTGTTTTCCCCACCTCACAAATTCTGCAGTCAAAATACCAAAAAAATGAATACAATTTTTTTACTTCTGCCAATGTTAACACAAACACAAAAAAGTTAACAGAAAATGTAAATCAAAGTTATTTAATTTGACATTTTACTGAGAATTGGGCCCTCTTCTTACCACAAAGAGATAAGATAAGGAAAAAAATTAAACCTAGTTTTAATTACTTATTGGCTTCAATATTGCAAACCTAGAGGGTTTTCATGTGCTGGTTCTCTACTTCTATGGTGTATTGTTATTAACAATGCAAAGAATCTCCCAAAATGACCAGTATTCACTAAATGCAATTTAAATTGCTTCAATAGAAAAACAGCTGATTGTGTTGCTTTATTATGATGTAAATCATTGTAGTCATAAGATGGGTTATTCCAGTTTAAACATTATATATAAAACCTAAAAAATATATAACAAACATGGAGGTAAGTAAAATAAAACTTTTAACACTTATTTGCTTGACTACCATCTTGCCTTTCAAAAGATCAATAATGACAATTCATTTTTCGAGAAGAAAGACAACAAAATGTCTCCATTTACCAACTGAAATTTTCACTGTTGCTATGACTCCATGAATGCAAAGATGGTATGTTTTGTTGTTCCTGCATTCGCATTGAAAGAAAAAAAAAGGCAAGCAAGGATTTGAAATCCACAGCATTCATGAATTTAATATATTATACTAAGGCCAGAGAACTAAACCATTAATCATACCCTTCACCTATCTTAATTTAATGCTTTTCTAACTTAACTTACATAGCAGGCTGCAAAATAAGGAATAATTCACAAGTGACAAATATTCTTCTAACATCTTCAAATGAAGGGAAAAAGACCTTGGTCCAACTCAACAGCCATTAGCTTGGTAAACATTGGTAGCGTTTGTAAACTCATACGCAAAAATAGTGTAGCACACTCATCAAAATAAGGAAAAAATTGAATTTTCAAGTTTTGCTGTAGCCATAAGAATGTACCTATTTTTATTTTATAGTTGGTTGTTAAGTCCTAAATCTAAGCTTCTGTACAAGTACATAGATGTATAAACCAGCCTCAACAAGAATAGTATGCAAAGAGGTTTTCTATTTCCACATAACTATTACCCTGTTGCAATCACACCCTCAGTTTTCATTCATTCTTACTTAGCAGAATATATTGGCAAAGTGGGATTAGAATTTCGCCCCAACCTGTTTAAATAATTATGGCAATTTAAGTAAACTTCAAATGAGATTCACAGCTATATATATAAACGCTGGAAATGCTTCCCAATAGCCGACAAAGATGTTAAATGAAAATTCTTCAGTGAATTAAATTAAGTAAGGTTAGTTAAAATAAGCTACAAAAATTATAGATCCACTCCAGTCTAGGATGACAACAGATGACAAGTTAAAATTTCAAGTTAAGCTTACATGACCCTGGTGAATAGCAAATACTAAAAATTTGTTATTCCCTCAATACAACCTACTGCACAGAAAATGGTGTGATATAAATGCATGGTCAACAATTTAAACTCAAGATCATAAAGCAAGCTTATCAAACCAGGGAATAGCTGACAGGATGATTTTTGCCCAACCAAAATAAATGAATATTTCCACCGTGGCGAAATAATTAAGTATTAGCGTCAGACTGCACTTCTAACCTGGTCAATATATTTTCTCCAGAGCGGCGTATCCTCTACCACATCAAATTCGTTTAAACCGTGAAGCTTTCTTCGTCTTTCAACTTCATCGTTTGCCAAACCGCGTTCGGGATCACTCCGAAATTGTTTTAAAACTTCGGACACAGACAGCGAGGAAGCCCTCCCCGACGATATAACGGTGGACATCATTCCAGACCCTCTTCCTTCCTCAGGGCATTCTTCTTGCTCAAGCTGAATGTAGTTGCCCATTATCGAGCCAGAGTGTTAGATATTTCGCCATAATTTCACTCTCATATTGGTTCAGAAAAGAAACTTATTAATGAGTGCCCGCCACAAAACAGGAACTGTGATTACCCAACATGCAACGAGGGACTAAGTCCGAGCAGCCTTCGGAAAACTGGGTCGGCGGTTTGAAGCACTTCCGGTACGTCTTATTTCCGGTTTTCATATCCGGAAATTTCCACCAGTTTGCGAAATCTCCGGAACAGAAGACCGAAAATTTTCGTAAATATCTTACCGAAAATTTCTGTTCAATTTGACTTTCTTCCCAGAATTTTCAGTTGAATGGTTCACTTTTCGTAATTCAACCATTTGTGGATTTTCTGGAAACTTTTCCTGGAAATTTCTTTATCATTTCTTCCCTTTGAATGGAAAGTGCACCCGAACAACCTTCCGTACTGGAAATTTCCAATAGAGCATTTTCCGGAATGGCCAAAATTTTGTCCAGGAATTTCCATTTGCTTTTGTCCTAAGCGTTTCTAGAATTTTGGGTTGAATGATTCCTATTTCATAAATTCAACAGTTGTCAGATTTTCCCGTAGCTTTCTCAGGAAATTTTCAAATCATTTGCCCTGTTTCAGAAATTTCTAAATTTTTGGTTGAATGGAAAGGGCCCAAATGTCCCCTCTAGCCAGCATGGCAAAAAAATAGAAAGAACCCTAGAAGGCATTGGGGAGGGGGAAAATGAATTTATTCATCCTCTCAGCTCCACATAATGTAAAGCAGCCCATGTGAATTGTAATTTCTGTTCATTTCTTTTTTCTTACCCTTCCTCTGCCCCTTCCAAATATGCCTAAATGTTTCCTTGTCATAGCATTTGAGGAGCAACTGCAGCTCTGTCTTTTCCTTTCATGCAGCAATGGGGAAGGGTACCAAATGAACTGTGGTGACGTGTGTGTGTAATACAAAAGAAAACTAAGCCTTAGTGTTCAAATTCAATGAACTTGTTCTTTGGCCATAGAAGTTTAATTAAGCATAGTTAACAAAAATAGCATTGATACACAGGGTAAACAAAACATCTTGTTAAACAACTTGATGTTTTAAGCACTACATAGGTTACACTTTCAAACGAAAATGAAAAAGATCTATACACTAATATCTATTATCAACATTGCTCGAACACGTAGAAAACCAAAAAAATAGTAGTGATTTTGGCAAAAAATTCTTTCTTTGAGATACCTAATCACTTCTTATTGACCTATCTTTCCTGTTTAGACATAGCATTTTACATTTTTGAAGATTTGAAAATGTTCATAACAACATTAACCTATTGCATTACATTAAAATATTGTTATTAATTAGCTCTTGATATCTTAGCAGGAGGTCTGAATGGGAGAATCTTGGCCAAGGTTGTGAGTACAGACCGAACGCAGTGAGGTCTGCACACATGACTGAGGTCAAGATTCTCCCATACAGACTGACTTAGCTCGGTTAATAAGATGTTTATTATATGGCAAAGAAGAAAACTTTAATTCGTTTAATGTAACTGGTTTGCTGACATTTTGCTCGCAAACGGAGATGAGCTTAACTTAAACCTGGCGAAATTTGCTCATCCTCTTTCCATTTTTTTTTTGTCATCAGGCTTTTTGGCACTTCCATAAATGATTGAGAAGAAAATAAAAGAAAACGGTGAACATTTTTGTATTTGAGTTTGCTACTTTTTCAATGCAAAATGAAACCAGTCTAGATGCCGGTCTAGATGGCAAAAATCTAGACCGCTGTCAATATCAATTTCAGCCAATCAAATTCATGAATTCGGTAGTTCCCAGTCCTTGTGAGACACAGCCATATGATAATAAAAAATTTTACTCCATTTTAACTGTATGGAGCAGCTCCTTGAAAAAAGTGGAAAAAAATGTAATCCTTATACTACAAAATATGCCTACCATTCACTCACTACAAGTAATACAAAATTCCCAATACAAAGAATTTTGTTATCCTCTACAAGAATAACAGCAGCAACTTACTACACTATTTACATAAGTGTTTTCATCTTGCAACCCCTCTCCCCTAGGGCATTGAACGTTACTACAGGCCCCTGTTTCTTAACTCCCTGGACCTGACCCTATTTTCTATCAAGTTTTATTACATCTCTTACTTACTACACATGCTGTGATCGGTCAATTTAGTAGGTCATATTCTACTACGCAGCCTGCTTGTTTGCAAAATGTTTCTTGATTTTTTTCAGGTGTTCTTAACTTTTATAGCAAGTAGAAGTTCAAAACTTTCTTTAACTTTTAACCCATTGACTCCTGGAGCTTTTTGCTAAAAATGCATTTTTTGGACATTTTGAAGATTTTCAGGCTGGATATGGGCGAAATTAGGTCCAATCTACTCAAAAACGCATTTGCAACAGGACACCATGCCTTTCTTTCCACTAGCATCGCGTTTTACAGCATTTCCGCTCAGGCATGCGCAGAAATAAAAATTTAGGCTTTTCGATTTTTAATTCTTTTTTTGCCTTTCCTTTTTCTCCTTTTCTTTTGTTTTTGCTGCACTGATTGACCTTCTACTGGGCATGCTTCCAGTATAAAACATTCTGAGAAAGCATCATTGAGACAGGCAATTCTTGCCATGGAGTAGCCACATGTAGGGGCAGGAAATTTTGCTCTGAATTTTTCACTCAACTTTTTGAGCATTTTTGTGCATATCTCAGGTTCCATTGGGCCAATCACTCTGATCTGGGTATCATTGGAAAGATCTTTTCCTCCTGCAGAAGTTGAGAATAGATAATGCCCATTTTGGTCAAGGGTGATGACGTCAGAAGTGGAAAAAAGGTCAAGGCTTGTCACAGCCGGTTATGGCTGGCACAGGAGTCAATGGGTTAATAGTGTAATAAACATGCTAATAGCTTAACAACAATTTCAAATTGACTTGTTTTACTTTCAATGTGCGTCAGAAATTTGAAGCCATTCCACCTGAATAGAAATCGTTCCCTAACCTGTCAGACACACAGCAGAGATATAATAAATATCTTACTAACCTTGCTGTCACAGACTGTACTGTAAGTTATGAATCCTCGATTTTTCTGCTTGGGCTATAAATCTAAGGGGGAAAACTTGGTTCATAACTTACAGTACAGACCTCAAACTCACATAGTAAAGGGTATTTGTTGAGTTATTTTTTTGTAAAAAAAAATACCTCTTAGTCGGCATGTCGGGTATGTTATGGACGGGTCAATGGGAGAGTGAGTGAGTGAGTGAGTGAGTGAGAGATGTATGTATGTCACACCAATCAGATTGGATCTACTATGAACAGCTAATCAAATTTCTTGTTGTAAAGCTAAATGGTACGTAAGAAACACAAGGTATGTATAAACACAAGGACTTTGGTAATTGAAAAATAAAGAGTGACGTGTATGTTGCCGGTTTGCGATTTTTAGTCCGGTTTGGAGGGGAGTGTGACAGTTACATACGTACATTGGGTTGTTTTAGACTGCATGATTTTCAGTGTAATGGTGGCTAGTTATGAACGAGATGAGTCTTGAGTTTTGAAGCAGTTCTTGAGTTAGTAGTAGGCAAATGGCACGAGATATTTTTATTTTTAATTACAGAGGGTAACTTGATACTTTTGTTTTTCACAAGGAGTTAATTCAATTAGAGGTCACGAATCGTCGGTTCTAGTTCTTAGGACATGTTTTAGAGGAGACGAGACTATTTAGATTTGAAGCATTTCTAACATTTACAATAGTAAGCGCAGCTAACAATTGCTTTGTTCTCATTGCATGCAAATATAACGAGATATTTTTATTTTTTAGTTACAATGGGTAATTTGACACTCTTGTTTTTCACAAGGTGGTAAATTCAATTAGAGCTGACGAATCGTCACCACTTGTTCCCATGAGATGGAAGGGCTCCTGAGGGGCTACTCCCAGAAAAATTGGTCAGGGGTGTGTGGCCCGCTTCCCAAAACCCTTACCCTATTTATGACCAAACTCTGCGATATTCCTTACCCTATTTATGACCTGGCCAAAAATTCGAAACCCTATTTACGACCTGACCCTCAAATCAAAATCCTGTTTCAGACCTGCGTTATAATTAGCTCCCTAGTTCAAACCAATGTTAAATTAACGTAAACATACAAATTTGTGAAGGGCTTTTGTTGATTTTCTTTTCGATAATGATGAAAAAGTGGCTTCTTCTTAAAGCATACCCATATCAAGGCTAGAGTGCAACAACCATACCCTATTTATGACCAAAATGGCCAAAATCAGCTAAAATCGATACCCTATTTATGACCAAAACGGCTGAAAAACCATACCCTTCGGGGCCGCACAGACCTATATAGCCCATATAAGGGAGTCCCCCCGCCCGGGGGAAGGGCTACATGATCAGTGAGTGAGGGAGCTATGCATGTGCGAGTGTCTGACCAATCACAGCGTGGGTTGTATCAAAGAACGAATAAAATTGTCTGTTAAAAAATAAGATGGTATCTACATTAATCTGGAGACGTGTCAGATTACTGTAGTTTCTTCAGTCAAACATTTTATGGCTTACTATTTAGTTATCTTACCATTACCGATGTAACATTGTATGTACATCATAAACTCCCAGTTTCTTTCTTGCTGTACATCGCAACCAAAAAACTTGTCAAATCAACCAAATCATTACTGTAAACAGTTCCATGAATGCTGCTATCTCCGAGACTTATAGTTCACAAAAAAATAACTCTTCCACGCCTTGCGTCCCTATGTTTTATCTATGGTCTTCATCAGATGAAGATCAGTCAAATTTCCGTTCTATTGCTCCCAAGGTGTCCAAACATTTCCATGCAGCTCTGGTTTTGATGCAGGATCTGGATTAGGGTAGCGTACTGGTACAGAAGTTGCATTGTATTCACTGAGTTTCTTCATCAAAAAGGACACCATATCTGGAAATACCTCAGATAGTTCATTTCTCTCTTCGGGGTCTTCTCTTATGTTGAAGAGGAAGGTGCTGTTCATGTTGTCAAAGTAATTTGTTCCATGTTCAAAGGAATAGGAACTCTCTGGAGGGGGAATCCAGCTCCCATTTCCTGGACAACCTTTCAAGAGTTTCCAGTCACCGACTCGTATAGCAGCTTGTCGGCATTGTTCATAAGGTTCAATGAGAGAGTCCCAGTAGGCATCTATTGGGTCAATATTATGCAAGATCTCATTTCTAGGTGATGGTTTCCCATTACTCAATGTTTCCCAGACATTATAGCCATCAAGAGGTATGCCCTCAACAGAGCCCCCTGACAAGTGTATGATTGTTGGGTACCAGTCAGTGACATGGATCAACTCTGTGTTTATCTTACCCGGTTTTGACAACAATTTGCTATAAACCAGCCCCACCCCTCTCATTCCGCCTTCCCACAGCGAGCCTTTCCAGCCGCGTAAAGGCCAATTACTGCCACCTGCATAGATCTGACCACCATTGTCAGTACTGAAAAATAGCACCGTGTCATCCCACAAGCCATGATCCTTTAAAGCTTTTGTTATATTACCAATCCCTTCGTCCATGCAGGTCACCATGCCTGCATACGATCGACGAGCATGGTTCTTTATACCTTTGTATTGCTCCGTGTACTGTTCAGGTACCTCCAGTGGTGCATGAACGGCTTGGTACGCTACAAACAGAAACAAGGGTTTGTCTTCTTCGTGGGAAGAAATGATCTTTACTGCTTCGTCTGTGAATAAGAAAGTGGAATACTTCCCGGCAGCATCAGTTGCGACGTCTTCATTTCTTCGCAAGTCATACCCATTTAATTCCTCGTACTCCTTGCTTGGATACCCCTTCCCATTCTTGTGTGAATAATAATCTTCTGCGCCGGTCAAATAGCCAAAGAACGAGTCGAATCCCCGCTGAGTTGGAATGAACTCTCGCTTATAGAACCCAATATGCCACTTTCCAACCATGTGTGTACGGTAGCCATATTCTTTAAGCTTACTTGCAATTGTGGTATCATTCTTGGGAAGTGCATTGGCTTGGGAAGGCCAGATTATTCCGTGTTGCAGGCCAGTGTGGATTTGATATCTGCCGGAAAACAACTGACTTCGAGTTGGGGTGCAAATCGGCTGCACGTAATAGTTTTCCAAGCGTACTCCTGTAGCGGCTAAATTGTTAAGATTTGGCGTTTTTATGCGTGGATTATGATAGCCGACGTCGTTGAAACCATAATCATCTGCCAAAATAAAGACTATATGGGGTGGTCTTCCCAAAACAATATGCAAACAGGCAAAAAGGGTTACAACCCCCAAACACGTGACGCGCCCATTACACGACATCTTCGCTTTTCTCCACTCAATACGCCGAATACGTATGCACGAATTGTCTCTTTCCTCTTGCATGACGCTAACACTGATAACCAACATGGCGACAAGTGACGGTCTTTTCTCTTATCGTTCTACCTACACAATTAGTGATCCTCAAAGAAACGAGCATACTGCGCTTTCAAGCTCTCGCGGATGGGGTAAGCAAGCGGCTCAGAGACTCAATACAAAGGACCAATTCAAGAACGATCCACTTCTTAGGACTTTAGAAGGTAGAATCGCCGTGAATTTTGGTGACTACAAACCATGGCAACGGACAACTCTTTCCAGATTTCCGAAGGATGCACAGACTAGAAGGAGAAGTCCCAGTCGTCCTTTGTCTGGACTGACCACAGTTTCTGTTGGAAGTGGGCCCGGGTTACCCAGACAGGAATCATTTAGAATAGGAACCCGGCCATTCAGTGCAGCTACAAGCACAGCTTGCTCTACGGTTTGTAATCACCCATGGACCAAGAAACCACAACCAGTGGATGGTGTCGAGGCAAGACGGAAACAGAATGTGTTGTCAATATTAAAGGTATTTCTGGGTCAGGGCAATAGCTCAACCCAGAAAAGCTAAAGGAATATGTGTCAGTGGCATGATCTCACAAAAGTTTTGGCCTTTGTTACTGTTAATGCTGCATCCCCATATCCCTGTATAGGAAAGTCAACTCTGCAGGGTTCCAGATAATTTTTTAAAGGAGGGTGTCAATAAGGGATCACATTACTCCCACCAAGTCATTATAAATTTTCTATCAATTTGTCAGGTCACGTAGCTGACCTTGTCGGTTTTTTGAGCTGAGACCACTCAGTTATCTGGAACACTGCTCTGTGTCTTGTGGTTTTTTGTTTTGTAAAATACACACAAAAGCATGTATGAATAACAAAGGTTCCTTCGTCCAGTTAAAATACACACATCTGAAATTACACACAAATGCGTGTAGCTACAAGAACAGTAGATTTTACATGTGTGTAATTACACGCACCTTACACGCGCTGTCCTACCCTGTGAGCAGTTGGTTTCTACTTTGCCAAACAAGAAAGAAACCACTGTGAGCAACCGTCTGCTTTTGCATCGAGTATGAGCAAGTTTGTCACATCCCATGTGATGCATTTGATGTCAATTTCATTTGTCAATTGATTTTTCGCTGGAAGTCTTTGTACAAATGAATGCAAATTTCTCGCCAAAAGCACTGACCAAAGAACGATCCAAACCTTCGTATATATCTAGTTTCAACAGTTTTCAGATTTTCCATAGCTTTCTAAGGAAATTTTAACATCATTTGCCCTGTTTCAAAAATTTCTAAATTTTTGTTCGAATGGAAAGGGCCCAAATTTTGCTCTATTTCTGCATTTTTGTTCCCAGAGCCTCCTGTTCCTCTTAGCTGGGAGGGCCTTGGTATGTGGATAAGGTGGCTCTGGACACAATTTATTTCATTAGCTAGGTTCTTGGACTATGATCTTTGCAGCTTTTTGAGAGAATAATGCTCAGATCTCAGGTTCTGGAGGAGGGGAATGGTGTCCCTGGATTTGCTTGAATTCTGGGGGACCAAAGTGATCCACTCTCTCTCCCTTCACTGTCCCCCCTAGCCAGCATAGCAAAAAAATAGAAAGAACCGTGGAAGGCATTGGGGAGGGAGGAAATGAATTTATTCATCCTCTCAGCTCCACGTAATGAAAAGCAACCTTTGCTGAATTGTATCACCCTGGTTAAATAAATATTACATTCCATTCCTTTAATTTCTGTTCATTTTTTTCTTACCCTTCCTCTCCCTCTTCCAAATATGCCTACATGTTTCCTTGTAGAGAAGGCAACCTCTGACCATCCGCTAAAGGCCGCCTACCAAATCATGCTTTGACTGAGTGTCTAAATTGTCTTTCTTGTTATAGCATTTGGGGAGCCTCTGCAGCTCTGTCTTTTCCTTTCATGCAGCAACAGAGGAGGGTACCAAATGAACTGTGGTGATGTGTGTGTGTAATACAAAAAGAAAACTAAGCCTTAGTGTTCAAATTCTATGAACTTGTTCTTTGGCCATAGAAGTTTAATTAAGCACAGTTAAACAAAAATAGTGTTAATACACAGGGTAAACAAAACATCTTGTTAAACAACTTGAGGTTTTATGCACTACATAGGTTACATTTTCAAACGAAAATGAAAAAGATCTATACACTAAAATCTATTATCAAGATTGCTGGAACATGTAGAAAACCAAAAAAAGTAATGATTTTGGGCAAAAAAATTCTCCCTTTGAAATACCTAATCACTTCTTATTGACCTATCTTTCCCGTTTAGACATAGCATTTTACATTTTTGAAGATTTGGAAATGTTCATAACAACATTAACCTATTGCATTACATTAAAAAATTATTATTAATAAAAATTTTACTGCATTTTAACTGTATGGACCAGCTCCTTGAAAAAAGTGGGGAAAAAAATGTAATCCTTATACTACAAAATATGCCTACCATTCACTCACTACAAGTAATAAAAAATTCCCAATACAAAGAATTTTGTTATCCTCTACAAGAATAACAGCAGCAACTTACTACAGTATTTACATAAGTGTTTTTATCTCACAACCCCTCTCCCCTTGGGTGTTGAATGTTACTACAGGCCCCTGTTTCTTAACCCCCTGGACCTGACCCTATTTTCTATCAAGTTTTATTATATCTCTTAGTTACTACGCATGCTGTGATTGGTCAGTTTAGCAGTTCGTATTCTACTATACAGCCTGCTTGTTTGCAAAATGTTTCTTAATTTTTGTCAGGTGTTCTTAACTTTTATAGCAAGTAAAAGTTTAAAGCTTTCTTTTACTTTTAATTGTGTAATAAAACATGCTAAAAACTTCAAATTGACTTCAATGGTTAGCTTTTAATATGGATCAGAAATTTAAAGCCATTCCGCCTGAATAAAAATCCTTCCCTGACCCGTCAGACACGCAGCAGAGATATAATAAAATCTTACTAACCTCGTCTTCACGCTCTGTATGTACTGTAAGTTATGGATCGCCCTTTGCTCTTAGCCCATAAATCAAAGTGGAAAAAAACTTGGTGCGTAACTTACAGTGCAGACCTCGAAATCAGGTAGTAAAAGGTATTTGTTTATCAATTCAATTTAAGTCCAATTTCCTTTCTATTGCTCCCAAGGTGTCCAAATATTTCCATGCAGCTCTGGTTTTGATGCAGGATCTGGATCAGGGTAACGTACTGGTACAGCCGTAGCATTGTATTCACTGAGTTTCTTCATCAAAAAGGACACCATATCTGGAAATACCTCAGATAGTTCATTTCTCTCTTCAGGGTCTTCTCTTATGTTGAAGAGGAAGGTGCTGTTGATGTTGTCCAAATAATTTGTTCCATGCTCAAAAGAATAGGAACTCTCTGGAGGAGGAATCCAGCTCCCATCTCCTGGACAACCTTTCAAGAGTTTCCAGTCACCGACTCGTATAGCAGCTTGTCGGCAGTACTGATAAGATTCAATGCGAGAGTCCCAGTAGGTATCTATTGGGTCAATATTATGCAAGATCTCATTTCTAGGTGATGGTTTCCCATTACTCAACGTTTCCCAGACATTATAGCCATCAAGAGGTATGCCCTCAACAGAGCCCCCTGACAAGTGTACAATTGTCGGGTACCAGTCAGTGACATGGATCATCTCTGTGTTTATCTGCCCCGGTTTTGACAACAATTTGCTATAAACCAGACCCACCCCTCTCACTCCGCCTTCCCACAGCGAGCCTTTCCAGCCGCGTAAAGGCCAATTATTGCCACCTGCGTAGATCTGTCCACCATTGTCAGTACTGAAAAATAGTACCGTGTCATCCCACAAGCCATGATCCTTTAAAGCTTTTGTTATATTACCAATCCCTTCGTCCATGCAGGTCACCATGCCTGCATACGTTCGGCGAGCATGGTTCTTTATATCTTTGTACTGCTCGGTGTACTGTTCAGGTACCTCCAGCGGTGAATGAACGGCTTGGTACGCTACAAACAGAAACAAGGGTTTGTCTTCTTCGTGGGAAGAAATGATCTTTACTGCTTCGTCAGTGAATAAGAAAGTGGAATACTTCCCAGCAGCATCAGTTGCGACGTCTTCATTTCTTCGCAAGTCATACCCATTTAATTCCTCGTACTGCTTGCTTGGATACCCCACGCTATTCTTGTGTGAATAATAATCTTCTCCGCCGGTCAAATAGCCAAAGAACGAGTCGAATCCCCGCTGAGTTGGAATGAACTCTCGCTTGTAGAAACCGATATGCCACTTTCCAACCATGTGTGTACTGTAGCCATATTCTTTAAGCTTACTTGCAATTGTGGTATCATTCTTGGGAAGTGCATTGGCTTGGGAAGGCCAGATTATTCCGTGTTGCAGGCCAGTGTGGATTTGATATCTGCCGGAAAACAACTGACTTCGAGTTGGGGTGCAAATCGGCTGCACGTAATAGTTTTCCAGGCGCACTCCTGTAGCCGCTAAATTGTTAAGATTTGGCGTTTTTATGCGTGGATTATGATAGCCGACGTCGTTGAAACCATAATCATCTGCCAAAATAAAGACTATATGCGGTGGTCTTCCCAAAACAATTTGCAAACAGGAAAACAAGGTTACAAGCCCCAAAGCCCTGACGCCCCCATTACGCGACATCTTCGCTTTTCTCCACTCAATACGCCGAATACGTATGCACGAATTGTCTCTTTCCTCTTGCATGACGGTAACACAGGTAAACAATATGGCGACAAATGACGGTTTCTTCTCTCATCGTTCTACCGACACAATGAGCGACCATCAAAGAAACGAGCATAATGCGCTTTCAAGCTCTCGCGGATGGGGTAAGCAAGCGGCTCAGAGACTCAATACAAAGGACCAATTCAAGAACGATCCACTTCTTAGGACTTTAGAAGGTAGAATCGCCGTGAATTTTGGTGACTACAAACCATGGCAACGGACAACTCTTTCCAGATTTCCGAAGGATGCACAGACTAGAAGGAGAAGTCCCAGTCGTCCTTTGTCTGGACTGACCACAGTTTCTGTTGGAAGTGGGCCCGGTTTACCAAGACAGGAATCATTTAGAATAGGAACCCGGCCATTCAGTGCAGCTACAAGCACAGCTTGCTCTACGGTTTGTAATCACCCATGGACCAAGAAACCACAACCAGTGGATGGTGTCGAGGCAAGACGGAAACAGAATGTGTTGTCAATATTAAAGGTATTTCTGGGTCAGGGCAATAGCTCAACCCAGAAAAGCTAAAGGAATATGTGTCAGTGGCATGATCTCACAAAAGTTTTGGCCTTTGTTACTGTTAATGCTGCATCCCCATATCCCTGTATAGGAAAGTCAACTCTGCAGGGTTCCAGATAATTTTTTAAAGGAGGGTGTCAATAAGGGATCACATTACTCCCACCAAGTCATTATAAATTTTCTATCAATTTGTCAGGTCACGTAGCTGACCTTGTCGGTTTTTTGAGCTGAGACCACTCAGTTATCTGGAACACTGCTCTGTGTCTTGTGGTTTTTTGTTTTGTAAAATACACACAAAAGCATGTATGAATAACAAAGGTTCCTTCGTCCAGTTAAAATACACACATCTGAAATTACACACAAATGCGTGTAGCTACAAGAACAGTAGATTTTACATGTGTGTAATTACACGCACCTTACACGCGCTGTCCTACCCTGTGAGCAGTTGGTTTCTACTTTGCCAAACAAGAAAGAAACCACTGTGAGCAACCGTCTGCTTTTGCATCGAGTATGAGCAAGTTTGTCACATCCCATGTGATGCATTTGATGTCAATTTCATTTGTCAATTGATTTTTCGCTGGAAGTCTTTGTACAAATGAATGCAAATTTCTCGCCAAAAGCACTGACCAAAGAACGATCCAAACCTTCGTATATATCTAGTTTCAACAGTTTTCAGATTTTCCGTAGCTTTCTAAGGAAATCTTAACATCATTTGCCCTGTTTCAAAAATTTCTAAATTTTTGTTCGAATGGAAAGGGCCCAAATTTTGCTCTATTTCTGCATTCTTGTTCCCAGAGCCTCCTGTTCCTCTTAGCTGGGAGGGCCTTGGTATGTGGATAAGGTGGCTCTGGACACAATTTATTTCATTAGCTAGGTTCTTGGACTATGATCTTTGCAGCTTTTTGAGAGGATAATGCTCAGATCTCAGGTTCTGGAGGAGGGGAATGGTGTCCCTGGATTTGCTTGAATTCTGGGGGACCAAAGTGATCCACTCTCTCTCCCTTCACTGTCCCCCCTAGCCAGCATAGCAAAAAAATAGAAAGAACCGTGGAAGGCATTGGGGAGGGAGGAAATGAATTTATTCATCCTCTCAGCTCCACGTAATGAAAAGCAACCTGTGCTGAATTGTATCACCCTGGTTAAATAAATATTACATTCCATTCCTTTAATTTCTGTTCATTTTTTTCTTACCCTTCCTCTCCCTCTTCCAAATATGCCTACATGTTTCCTTGTAGAGAAGGCAACCTCTGACCATCCGCTAAAGGCCGCCTACCAAATCATGCTTTGACTGAGTGTCTAAATTGTCTTTCTTGTTATAGCATTTAAGGAGCCTCTGCAGCTCTGTCTTTTCCTTTCATGCAGCAACAGAGGAGGGTACCAAATGAACTGTGGTGACGTGTGTGTGTAATACAAAAAGAAAACTAAGCCTTAGTGTTCAAATTCTATGAACTTGTTCTTTGGCCATAGAAGTTTAATTAAGCACAGTTAAACAAAAATAGTGTTAATACACAGGGTAAACAAAACATCTTGTCAAACAACTTGAGGTTTTATGCACTACATAGGTTACATTTTCAAACGAAAATGAAAAAGATCTATACACTAAAATCTATTATCAACATTGCTGGAACATGTAGAAAACCAAAAAAAGTAATGATTTTGGGCAAAAAAATTCTCCCTTTGAAATACCTAATCACTTCTTATTGACCTATCTTTCCCGTTTAGACATAGCATTTTACATTTTTGAAGATTTGGAAATGTTCATAACAACATTAACCTATTGCATTACATTAAAAAATTATTATTAATAAAAATTTTACTGCATTTTAACTGTATGGACCAGCTCCTTGAAAAAAGTGGGAAAAAAATGTAATCCTTATACTACAAAATATGCCTACCATTCACTCACTACAAGTAATAAAAAATTCTCAATATAAAGAATTTTGTTATCCTCTACAAGAATAACAGCAGCAACTTACTACAGTATTTACATAAGTGTTTTTATCTCACAACCCCTCTCCCCTTGGGTGTTGAATGTTACTACAGGCCCCTGTTTCTTAACCCCCTGGACCTGACCCTATTTTCTATCAAGTTTTATTATATCTCTTAGTTACTACGCATGCTGTGATTGGTCAGTTTAGCAGTTCGTATTCTACTATACAGCCTGCTTGTTTGCAAAATGTTTCTTAATTTTTGTCAGGTGTTCTTAACTTTTATAGCAAGTAAAAGTTTAAAGCTTTCTTTTACTTTTAATTGTGTAATAAAACATGCTAAAAACTTCAAATTGACTTCAATGTTTAGCTTTTAATATGGATCAGAAATTTAAAGCCATTCCGCCTGAATAAAAATCCTTCCCTGACCCGTCAGACACGCAGCAGAGATATAATAAAATCTTACTAACCTCGTCTTCACGCTCTGTATGTACTGTAAGTTATGGATCGCCCTTTGCTCTTAGCCCATAAATCAAAGTGGAAAAAAACTTGGTGCGTAACTTACAGTACAGACCTCGAAATCAGGTAGTAAAAGGTATTTGTTTATCAATTCAATTTAGTCCAATTTCCTTTCTATTGCTCCCAAGGTGTCCAAATATTTCCATGCAGCTCTGGTTTTGATGCAGGATCTGGATCAGGGTAACGTACTGGTACAGCCGTAGCATTGTATTCACTGAGTTTCTTCATCAAAAAGGACACCATATCTGGAAATACCTCAGATAGTTCATTTCTCTCTTCAGGGTCTTCTCTTATGTTGAAGAGGAAGGTGCTGTTGATGTTGTCCAAATAATTTGTTCCATGCTCAAAAGAATAGGAACTCTCTGGAGGAGGAATCCAGCTCCCATCTCCTGGACAACCTTTCAAGAGTTTCCAGTCACCGACTCGTATAGCAGCTTGTCGGCAGTACTGATAAGATTCAATGCGAGAGTCCCAGTAGGTATCTATTGGGTCAATATTATGCAAGATCTCATTTCTAGGTGATGGTTTCCCATTACTCAACGTTTCCCAGACATTATAGCCATCAAGAGGTATGCCCTCAACAGAGCCCCCTGACAAGTGTACAATTGTCGGGTACCAGTCAGTGACATGGATCATCTCTGTGTTTATCTGCCCCGGTTTTGACAACAATTTGCTATAAACCAGACCCACCCCTCTCACTCCGCCTTCCCACAGCGAGCCTTTCCAGCCGCGTAAAGGCCAATTATTGCCACCTGCGTAGATCTGTCCACCATTGTCAGTACTGAAAAATAGTACCGTGTCATCCCACAAGCCATGATCCTTTAAAGCTTTTGTTATATTACCAATCCCTTCGTCCATGCAGGTCACCATGCCTGCATACGTTCGGCGAGCATGGTTCTTTATATCTTTGTACTGCTCGGTGTACTGTTCAGGTACCTCCAGCGGTGAATGAACGGCTTGGTACGCTACAAACAGAAACAAGGGTTTGTCTTCTTCGTGGGAAGAAATGATCTTTACTGCTTCGTCAGTGAATAAGAAAGTGGAATACTTCCCAGCAGCATCAGTTGCAACGTCTTCATTTCTTCGCAAGTCATACCCATTTAATTCCTCGTACTCCTTGCTTGGATACCCCACGCTATTCTTGTGTGAATAATAATCTTCTCCGCCGGTCAAATAGCCAAAGAACGAGTCGAATCCCCGCTGAGTTGGAATGAACTCTCGCTTGTAGAAACCGATATGCCACTTTCCAACCATGTGTGTACTGTAGCCATATTCTTTAAGCTTACTTGCAATTGTGGTATCATTCTTGGGAAGTGCATTGGCTTGGGAAGGCCAGATTATTCCGTGTTGCAGGCCAGTGTGGATTTGATATCTGCCGGAAAACAACTGACTTCGAGTTGGGGTGCAAATCGGCTGCACGTAATAGTTTTCCAAGCGTACTCCTGTAGCGGCTAAATTGTTAAGATTTGGCGTTTTTATGCGTGGATTATGATAGCCGACGTCGTTGAAACCATAATCATCTGCCAAAATAAAGACTATATGGGGTGGTCTTCCCAAAACAATATGCAAACAGGCAAAAAGGGTTACAACCCCCAAACACGTGACGCGCCCATTACACGACATCTTCGCTTTTCTCCACTCAATACGCCGAATACGTATGCACGAATTGTCTCTTTCCTCTTGCATGACGCTAACACTGATAACCAACATGGCGACAAGTGACGGTCTTTTCTCTTATCGTTCTACCTACACAATTAGTGATCCTCAAAGAAACGAGCATACTGCGCTTTCAAGCTCTCGCGGATGGGGTAAGCAAGCGGCTCAGAGACTCAATACAAAGGACCAATTCAAGAACGATCCACTTCTTAGGACTTTAGAAGGTAGAATCGCCGTGAATTTTGGTGACTACAAACCATGGCAACGGACAACTCTTTCCAGATTTCCGAAGGATGCACAGACTAGAAGGAGAAGTCCCAGTCGTCCTTTGTCTGGACTGACCACAGTTTCTGTTGGAAGTGGGCCCGGTTTACCAAGACAGGAATCATTTAAAATAGGACCCCGGCCATTCAGTGCAGCTACAAGCACAGCTTGCTCTACGGTTTGTAATCACCCATGGACCAAAAAACCACAACCAGTGGATGATGTCGAGGAAAAACGGAAACAGAATGTGTTGTCAGTATTAAAGGTATTTCTGGGTCAGGGCAATAGCTCAACTCAGAAAAGCTATGGGATTTTGTTACTGTTGATGCTGCGTCAACTCTGTAGGTGTAAGTTAGGAATGTTATTGTACTCATGGAGTGATGGACTGTGAGCAGTCTCTTGTTTCCTCGAAAATCCATGGGGAAGAATGCAAAACAAGTAATTGCGCGAGCGTGACATGTGAGTGGTGATGCCGCGAGCCACTGGTGGTGTGGGCATCAGAAGATGAGGGAAAAGAAAGAGAAAAGTGTTAGGTCTCCTCAGTCAGATTCAGAATCATGGCAGATTAGTTTGGAATTCAATTGTAGAATCCTGGGGCACTAGACAATTGAACACGAACAGATCACCCTGAGATGGGGCAATCGAATTACATTTATTGTGGGGTTCTGTCAACTGGTATGCAATTTAAGCAAAATAAGGTCGCCATGATCTTTATCAGAGTATAAAGCCTACAAATGGTTTTATTCCGTTTCGTTGAGATAGTCCTTTACTATACCCACCCTACCAGTGTTCTACTACAGTGAGTTAAGATGGACTTAAACTTGTTAACTAAACATATGTGTATTGCCTTCTCTGTCTTAGATTCAGATTAAAACAAGACAGAAGTCAATAGCGGAATATGAAAATAGAAAGAAAGAGTTGTATCCTTTCTGTAGCTGAGTTATACTAATTTATTGTACGCCACATCTGAGCTACAGTTACAGGTAACTACAGGTACTGGAAGCTAAACAGGGAGTCTGGGGTGGATACAGGAGTTAAAGATACAGAGATATAGATATTTTTGTAATTTCCCATACATTTGGCTGTAAATGTTTTTTCCCCGCGAAATGCATCTACCCAGCCAAATTTACAGACAAATATATGGGAAATTAGAAAAATTAAGTGAGAGTCTTGTAACCAAGCTACATCCTTCAAACTTGGTGAATACAATCTTCCACCTAGTAAATAACATTGCGAATCACAAATTGGGTAAAATTCGATTTTGCAAAAAGTTATTTGCAATCGGATGAATTCCCATACAAACACTGTAATTTCTGACCACTTTGCCTACCCACCAAGATGGTGTTGAAAACCATGATAAGGTCTATTGAGGTCCTTCAATCAATCTTTATTTGCACTCTCACTCTTGCTCAAAAATAAGAAATTACAACAATAGCCTTTTTGAGTCCAAGTCAGCATGTTATAATGTCACATGATCATTCCTTCTCCCGAACCCCACCCAGATCCACCTCAGGGAGTTTCTGGAGGGATATCTAGTGAGGGGTTCAACCCCTAAGAAACCTTCCTGTGGTAAGGGAATATTCTGTGGAACAAGACAATGAACTATTAGTGTCCTCCTTAACTATTTCATTAGACTTTTAGAAAACATGAAGATTACAGATCAAATGGAATCATCTGAAAACAATATTGTGAGTTAAAGCACTGTTCCATTTGTATATTAGTTATAATTATTTAATTGCTGACAGTTGTCAGAAGTCAGAATATGACCCAGCATTTTCTTGATCCAGGTCATTCGTTTCTATAGCGTACACAATAGATGACAAGTGAACCTGCACAATATCTCAGGTTACAATTCTGTAAGCGATATCAGCATTGCATATTGTAGGGTTCTGAACAAGACAAATGAATTAATGAGGCCCTTTCAGGGTTTCAGGATTAGAGATTATTAGAGTCATTAAGTAAATTTTCCCTGTCATCCATCTTACGTCAAAGGGATCTTATTTTCTGGTTCACATTACATGTAAGTAACATTTTATTACATATTTCCTGCAGCCTGTGCAAAGTGGAGATCTAGACATTCCAGGGGATCCATGTTGAAACCTGAAGATTTACTGTTAAGCATAAGTTATATTAAATTTGTACATGTAGTGTTCGGCAAGAAATCAAAGATATTTAACTGAAATGTCATTCAGTGTAAAACTCTGTGAGAATACCATAATCTCTGAGAGGACACCAGGCAAATCTTATCTAGAGTCATTACTATTCTGACTCACAGAGCTTGAATTTTATAGTTTCACCTATAGTAAGCAAAATTCCCAGGTCCACTTTAATGTGACATTGGTCTAGATAGATGATGGATGTTTTTTTTTTCAGCATGGTGAGGTAAAATCACTACTACAGAAGTATGAACGATATAGGGTAAGTTAGTTTCTTCTCAAGTGACTATTTGATGAAATTTCCCAAGTTGTTTATCAGTGTCTTTGAAACAATCAGGGAGTTTTTGCCCTTTTACATCTTTTGCCTAGCTGACACATTCAATATTTTGACTGTTTTTGAAACAGGGTGCTATGTCAACATTAAGTAAGAAGTTTAGTGAGGATCTTGTTATCACAAAGAAAAGGCTAGCAGAAACAGAAGCACTAGTTAATAAAGAAATTGAAGGTATACCTCATTATATGTTTAATTTCATGGTAATACAAAGCTGGATGATTTGTTGATTAAGAACTAAATAATGTTTATTACAGTTGAACCTCTATTAAGAGGCCAGTTATCAAAGTCCCAAAATTATGTCAATGACATATTGTAAGTAAAACCCCTATTAACCGGCTACCTCTATAAAGTGGCCATAACCACCTTTTGGTCCTCACAAAGAGGATTTTTCTATTGTCTTTACCCCTATTAAACGGCCACCCAAAATTTGATATACGTAAATTAACTTCATTTTGGAAAAGGTGACAGCAGATAAGAGTCGGAAATAGAGGGTGAGGAGTGATAAAAACATTCAAACATGTTTATCATAATTGCCTTGAAGTTACTCCATGTTCACTAAGAAATTAACCCGATGGTGAAAAATATTCAAGGTAAACAAACCCCTATTAAGGGGCCCCCTCCCATTTCGCCAAGGGTGGTCGCTTAATAGGGCTGCGACTGTAGTGTAAAAAAGAAACGACATTGGTGGAACGTGGCAACCATTTTTAAATTGAATAGACGGTAATTTATAACTTTTTATATATTTTGGATTTGACCATAAATCGGACATAATAGTTTGAGAATCATCTTTTTCGAGCTACATGTGGGTCAGTCTATTTTAACTTGAAGACAAGTCAGTCATTTGTTTGGACTGTAAGTAGATGGGAGAGACTTGTTACCTCTCTGACTTGCGTTTGTCATTTTGCTCTATTTGTAGAGTTGCAGCACCAGCTCAATGTTATGGATATGAGGTTAATGCAAAAGAACGAGGAAATGAACATTTTATTAAATTATAAGGTCAGTAAAGTAAACAGAATTATGCTTTGTTTCTGACTAGTACTTAGTCTGGAGATGAAAAACTAGTGCTTTTGTTTTTGAAATCCTCATTGTATCTAAGAGGTAAAAAAGGTAAGTCAAAGTCTGGATACAAGCCAAGGGGGCCACCAGGTCAGAGCTTATTCTGGTTTCTGTAGAATGAAGTGATTAGGAGTATTTCTACTCCCCCCTGGATGAGATGCTAGTCCATCACAGGTTTACCCCCAGCATTAAGTTCACTGTGGGAGGTGTGGTGGTCTCATGGTTAGTACGCTCGTCTCTGGATCAAGCAGTCCGGGTTTGAGCCCTGGCCGGGGACATTGTGTTGTGTTCTTGGGCAAGATACTTTACTCTCACAGTGCCTCTCTCCACCCAGGTGTATAAAGGGGTACCGGCAAACTTAATGCTGGGGGTAACCCTGCGATGGACTAGCATCCCATCCAGGGGGGAGTAGAAATACTCTTAGTTGCTTCATTCTACGGAAACCCAGGTTAAGCTCCAGCCTGATGGGCCACTTGGCTCATATGCAGACTTTACCTTACCTTTTATTAACTTTGCCAGTACCCATTTATACACCTGGGTGGAGAAAAACACTGTAAGAGTAAGTGTCTTGTCCAAGAATACAGCACAATGTCCGTGGCCAGGGCCAAACCCGGATTGCTTGATCTGGAAATGAGAGCACTAGCCACGAGGCTACCTTGAATGTCACTTGCAGTGCTCCAAATGTTGTCGTGTAAGCTTGCTGCTTGAAAGATTCATCAGGTTACGAAAGCTCTGCCACTAAACTAATTTTCATTGAATTTTCAGAAATCTTGCCTTGTTCCCTCACTGTGAGAAATTCTCAATGTGAACATTACTATTAGCGATTGTTCTTTTGTATTATTATGTTCTTGTAGGACAAGGAGTACCCAGCAAAAGCACTTCAAATAGCCAAACTTAAGAGGCAAAGAGAAATTTTGGAGTTGACATTTAAGGTAAGATTGTCTTTGCAGAAATGAAAGATTACCCTGGGTAAATGTCCTATTACTATTATTACTATATTATTATTGACCCACCTTCACAGAAGATATTTTTGGCTTGAAACTCCCCACCTACCCTTTTGGAAATTCCAGTTTAGATTCACATTTTTCTTTGCTTTTTGACACCCCCTTGGCCTTGGAATTTTAAGTGAGTATGGATACATTTATTTGGCTGATCTAGAGGCAGTTAAGGTGATTCCTCAATATTACATTATGCATCCCTACTGTGCATAATTTTTGCATCATTAGCACACGCAAATGAGTGTGTGCACATACACAACAAAAGAGATTTCCCTCAAGCTAAGCTCAACAGTGAAATAAATGCTCATTTTCTCTTAAACGATCATGGTGACCTATATTTTTTTATTGCATAATTTCAATGAGAACAGTATCCTCAATAACTGAGAAAAAAAAAGCAGAAATCTTTGGCTAATTTTTTAGCAAATGAAATAAATTCTACAGAGGGAGACATAACAGGCCCAACAGCACATGTCCAAATTATGTTGCCATTAAAGGATAAAAAAAATGCAGGGTATTTGAAGACATTTTTTCTGGGACGTAGATGAATAAACAATCAAAGAAAGTCAAACTCTGTGTGATGCAACGTGCCGCTTTGAAAAATAATCGAGCTTATTTGTTACACACAGAGATTACCAAAAGTCACCTAAATAACCATATTTGTCAGCATTGTGGCATGAAAACAAGCACAGTGACTCCCTCTTTTTATTACGTTTTTAATAACTCCTTGTCCTGGAACAACAGCATACCAAGTTTCATTGGAAATCTATGGCGGTTTCTTTTACTAGGGAATCACCTTAAGTGTGTATGGCAAATATACCAAAGAAGCCTTACACTGAAAACCTGCATGTGTTGTGCGTGGCTATCCAATTGTTTAAAACTGACAGAAAACTGTCTAGAAATCATCAACATGGATTGCTTCAGCTCAACATATAGTGCAGTAGTCTTGGGTTTGTCCCTCACGTGCAGAAAATCAGAACCTTCCTAAATATCCTCGTTAGCTAAGGAATTTATCACGGATTCAAAATTATGTCTGGATTACAAAATGTCTGCTGGGTTGATTTCCTGACAGGAGGAACTCGAAGAGTTACAAGCTGTCATTGATGCGGAGAGAGACAAATTTAGTCAGCAAAGGGAAACTGTTCAACGGGAAGTGACCACAAAAGTAACTGAGGTAGAAAGACAAAGTACACTGAATAATAATTTCTCCATACAATGATGTTATTAATTTATTATTAGAACAAGAACATTTTTCTTATTAGCTTCTGAGCTTTTTTCTGTGCTTTGTTCTCCTCTAACATTAACACTGTTTTCACTGCTACACAACCTTCGAAATCAAAATGCTCTTTGCAAAAGACTTTTGTCACTCAAACAGTGGTACCTTATATGGAATAACTATATAAGAGAGAAAATAATATTAATTGGAACGATGCAAAAAGTTATAAACTATGTATCGAGATTGTGCAGACTAAATGAGAATCTTTTTTCTAGTATACATTCTGTGTATTTTGTACTTGTCATTATCAATCATATTAAAAAAAAAACTTAAAATTAAATATTCAAACTTGTATTTACTTCACTACTTTTATTCTTAACAATTCTGTTTGGAAAGGGTTAAAATTTTAATTTGTGTTTTTGAACATTCTCAGGATACAATAAATGCCATGGGAACAGATATCAAAGAGATGGCTTTGCAAAATATGATTATGAAAAAGGTAATATGTAGGATAGATTGTGAGAATAAAAATAGAACTTTTGTCAATAATGCCATTGTTGGACGAGCAGCCTCTCCTTTTCTCCCAGTTTTGGGCAAAGCAGGTATGAAACAAGTCAAAAGAGTTGTGTCCAGTGTTTATAGGGGCAAGGAAGTGTCTTTGTGATATTTCAACTCAATATTGATATTTTGCAACAACGCCTGCCTTCCTGAAAATATTGTAATGATGATGCAAACAATGTATTGACATTGTAGTTTTGACTGAATTTTTTTAGGAAGTTGAAATACACCAGAATGAAGTGAAATTGCTGGAAACCAACAACGCTAAGTTAGAAATTGAAATAAGGTGAGGAAAAACATGTACCACAAGACTTCCAAGAAGAAGTGGTCTAGGTGTGTAACGAACGACCCAAATAGTGACTGTGGGAGGGGAGACCACACTTCAGCCCCTCCCTCACGGGACTACTGGGCATGGGTCCAGCTCATGGGTCCCCGGGTAAAACAAGACATCGAGACAAGTTGCAAGCAAATTACGTAGTGTAACAGAGAAGAAGTTCCATTTTACATAGCCTACAAGCACGCTGGGAGCAAACCTCACATTTGCTGTCCCATGAGCGAGTTACCCAAAAGCCCCTCTGCCTCACAGTTTCGCCACTAAAGAGCCTGCTTTCACTTGCGCGCTACTATGAAGCTGGTGGTACACAGAGAGGGGTCTCAGGTTAAAAATCCAAGAAGTTCCACTGTATCTGACAAATTAATAGAAAACTTCTGATATTTTGATGAGGCTCACATCGTTTGACCTGTTAGAATTCCTTATGAACACTCTACATGTGCCTTTAAAAGTTATCTGGAACTCTGATGGTACCTACATGTACGTAATAAGATATTTCCGAGTTACTTTCTACCTCTGTTTCAAAACGAGTCCTGTTGCACAACCTTTCATATGGAGATGAGTTTGATTTGCAAGACAATAAACGTGCAAGAAAAACTCATTTCAATGTGAAAGGTTGTGCACCAAGACTCGTTTTGAAACAGAGGTAAGAGCAGCTCGGGAATGGCTTATTTGTCCCCTTGCAAGTCAGAGACTCGAGCGTCCTGTACACTGAACACGCTTCAAATATCACAAAATCGAGACGAAAAGAATACGTGTAGACAAAAACGTGTTTAAAAACACGTTTTTGTTCACGATTTTTGAAAAAGCGCAGGTTGTTTGCCATCTGCTTTTGCTTTGATGAGTGATTGGCAACTTAGGCGTGTGAATGGTAACTTGGCCAGGCCCTGGATCGTGAAGATGACAAATAGCAATGGTGTGATGCAGTTTAGTTCATTCTTGGGCTTTTTTGTAGCATACGGTAACTTTTTAACCCTTGTTAATCCTACAGAGAATTGCTAAAAAGCGAAACCTTGGACACACAGGCTGAAATATTTCCTGAAGTATTTGGGAAAAGGGAGAAGTGAGTACAGCATTTCATGTGGTTTACATTTTGTGAATAGTCTTTGTATAGAGGATTTCAGACGTTTGTATTTGCTTTTTCCGTTTTTATTTTGTCCAATCACTGAGTAAATTGTGAGGAAAAAAGTGGAGGTAGCGTGCCTGCGTGCGTGTGGAAGTGCGTGCGTGTGGAAGTGCGTGCGTGTGGAAGTGCGTGCGTGTGGAAGTGCGTGCGTGTGAAACTGCGTGCTTATGACAGTGCGTGCGTGTGAAACTGCTTGCCTGTGTGCGTGTAGGTAAGATTGCAGTGTTAGTGTTGACTCGTAGAGATACTTCAATTCTGTTATTGTAAAGGAGGGTTGAATGCCGTTTGTGATAAAAAAGACTTTGGTCATATATACACCTGAAAATAATGACGTTGTTTTGAATCGTTCTGCAGATGTACCCCAGACATGGAGCTCCATCTTGATATCCCCACACACGACTGGCTTCCAATATAGCGACTCACAGATAGTCGTTGCTTCTCATAAAACCCTGGTGTAAAAAAACGTTATTTATAGATACCGATTTGTAAAGAAAATAATAATAAAAAAAACATTGTAAATCATCACATCACGCTCATTTGTTCGAGTCCGCTCCTTCAAAGGAGGTTAAATACAGTCACAATTTATTTCGAGTTAACTGGTTTCCAGTTGAACGTTTGTTTCGTGACATGATCTACGCACGCGAACACTGTTACAGAGGTTTTGATTCGTGTTTCTTGTGACACTATTTTTCTTGGTTTTCTCGTAGCTTAGCCAATCAAAAACTATTTCCTCTGGCAAGGGAAGAAGTTGTTCTCGGATATATTCCTGTTATACCTGCCATTGTTGTTTTCCATTTGACTGGATGAAAACTTTAGAGAGTAACAAAAAGAAAACATACAACGAAAACAAAACGAAAACTTTAAACGAGTTCAAACATCTGTATGGCTAAACTAAACATTAATTAGGTTTTGTAATAGCAACGGTGATTGCTTTCAGTGAATTAACAAAGGTGGCAATTTTGTACTGATATTTTTGTTACTTTGACTGTAAATATTTTGAGTTATTTAAAGAACTGCTGTTACCATTTCTGGATATTTGTAAAAAGTACAAGAAAAGCGACTGCTTCTGTAAAAGATTGTAAAATATTTACGATAAATAAGAAGTGTTTAAAATGTATTGAAAACTTTTGACTCTTGATTATGCCTGTCTTGTATTAGAGGGATTTTCAATTGATTGTCGTAAAACCAAAACCAAAGAAATCACTCTAGCCGATCACAAAGGACACAGAGAATCCAGAGACCCAATCAAAACTCAAAGTATTATGTAAGTAGGTATTATGATGTAATGGAGTTGTCTTCAAGCACATCCCTTCGTATGCGGCTGGATAAATTTTTTGGGATATATACCTGTCCCGGGTTGTTCGAAAGGTGGATAACGCTACCCACTGGATAAATCTATATCCAGCGGATAGCATGGTTTGTTTTGTTGAAACTTATCCACTGGAGAGCGATTTATACGGTGGACAGCGTTATCCATCTTACGTACAACTGGGGCCCGGGGGAGGGGTACTCCCAGAAAAATTGGACCGTAGGGGTGTGCGGCCCGCTTCCCAAAACCCTTACCCTATTATACTATTACCCCTTACCCTAAACATAATTTGTGAAGGGCTTTTGTTGATTTTCTTTTCGATAATGATGAAAAAGTGGCTTCTTCTCAAAAACATACCTATATCAAAGCTAGAGTGCAAATACCATACTCTATTTATGACCAAAATTGCCAAAATCAGCTAAAATCGATACCCTATTGACGGCTGAAAAACCATACCCTTTAATCTTTGGTGTCGCACATACCTATATAGCTCATATAAGGGACGGACCATTAGAAAAGTGATGGGGGGGGGGGGGGTTGGGGAAAGAAACCGAAAAAAAATTCATGCAAGGGAAAATGCCAAGAAAAAAAAATTCGTGCAAAGAAGGTAAAGAAAAAATATTCATGTAGAAGGTCCAATTGTGACTTTTATTTAATATATAAAATTTGCCAGTGTCTATTAAAAATAATTCTTATTCAAAATATTCTTGGGGCCTTACCCCAGGCCCTGCTATATTATTATTAATAAATAAAGACATCTAACATTGTACTGAAGTGTTTTCCTCACACTGCATGAAATAACAAATATAAGGTGACAGAAATTAATTCCTACTACAATAGCCAGAAATGTCATTCAGAAATCAACAATATTACCAAGCACAATATGAATAAACAAAAATCATTTCCTTCCTATTGAAAGGAGACAATTAGAACCTTGTTTTTGTTTTAAATTGCAGCTAGTGTACCTACAACATACACTGATCGTGAGCGGGAAACGGAATGGTACTTGACTAAAACACTACAAAATCGGTAAAACGGTAAACTCTAAACGGCACAAAACTCTCTAAAAGGCATAACAACTGCTCACTGGAAACTGTCCAAAATTCTGCTGGTAAACGTCCTCGAAACTTAAATTTGTACGCGTAATAAACGTACACATAACCTAAATTTAAAATGTTTCCGTGTGCGTGCGCGCTATTCGCCCGTCACGCCACTTCAGAACTGTCTTCTCAACATACAATGTATGCTGAATTACAATAAAAATAATAAGATAAAATTTGTAATAAATAAATATTAGAATTTGGTATCTTTGTAAATATTCTACAACATTATTTGTGCCCACAATAAAAATTAGAGGATGGGTCTTATTCCCTTGAACCAGACTATGTGGAACTCTCACACGAAAGGTGAGTCTTACATTTGCTTTCTTTTTTTTAGTAAAATGAAGCCTAAGTTCATTTAAGTTATTACAGAGCACCATAAATATTAAATAACTTTTGAGAATCATTTGAATATTTCACTTTTACTAAACAGGTACCTTCTTTTTGGATTGACATTTTGGAGTGGAGGGCACTACAGAGGGGCTGTTTTGGTGAATGGAGTATGGCATCGTTATGATGGGCTGTGGGAGAGGAATTCCAGAGGGCAGGACTGAAAAAATGCACAGGGAAGCCGTCCACTCCAAGTGGCTTCCTCCTCTCTCACTGTGTGTACATTTTCGAAAAGATTTTGCATTGAAAGTGGCCTGCATCCTTTGATCTGTTGTGAGTGTAGAATTATTTATAAAGCACCAAATCATAGATAATGAATCAAGATTTCACTGTTCCAAAAAAAGCACTATTTGTCTGAAAAAAAAAAAATTCGTGCAGAGGGTTTCACCTGAAAAAAAAATTCCTGCACAAGCAGCGAGCGGAAAAAAAATGTGTAAGCTGAAAATTCCCCACTCCCACCCGCCCCCCTCCTCCCCCCCATCACTTTCCTGATGGTCCGTCCCTTAAAAGGAGTACTGCGGGAACTGGGTTGGGGCCAGGAGATTTGGACAGCTGGATATCCAAGTTTGGGTACTCCAAATACACACGAAAATATGTTAGACCGAATTTGTTATGTCTGTCCAGTTAGCGGAAAGCATTGGCCCCACAGCATAAATCAGATCCTTTCTATCACCTCCTCGAAACACCAAAACAAGTGCTTGCAATGATTTTGCGTTGGACCCCCAGGTACGAGTCGGTACTTCGTACATGAAGAAATATTGAGATGACCCACAACTCACCGCGCGTTATTAGCGTTAGTCTTCCGCCATCTTGTTGGAGTTGGGCCATCAAAACTTTCATCATGGCAAGTTTATTGAGAATGGGTGCTCTCCCTCGACTTTACGCTAGAATTGCTTGTAGGCAAATCCAGACGTCGGCTGCACGGAGATATGAGCCTGTTCCAACGGTTAGACGGGAGTATGGGTCTGAATTAGCAGCGCTGCAAGCCAAGGAGAAGGGTCCGTGGACCGAGCTTACAAAAGAAGAAAAAATAGATTGTAAGTCTTCTGATTCGAGCTTACATAAGAGCGTAGTGACTACTATTTTACGTTTTACTTAATGGTTAAGTAATCGAATTCATTTTGGTGTTTTAGATGAATTAAAATTGTTTTAATAGCCGTGTTCGTAATATTGGTTCATTAGCCAACTGGGTCGTCTTAATACTCGAATGTTAAATAAATGTGTGAGGTTAAGTACAAGCTGAAGACTTGCTTAATCCTTTCATTATCATTGTTAACTTAACGTGTGCAGAATTCATGTGATTAAATTAAAGGTCTGCTTAAAAACCTCAGTGGAACTATTAAAATTATAATCGTACGACGGCTTATTGATTTTCCTAACATCATCTTCAAGGCAAGAGTGAAAGTATCGAGGTGATATAAGAATTTCAGTAGGTGAAAAAAAAATTACTTTTTTTTTTGCATATTATATGAGAGCAAGCAGACTTCATCTGCGAGAAGTTATTCATTTTACATGTACAAAAAATGTTATGTTTGTTGAATTGTATACAACTTTAACCCATTTTCACCTGGAGCGTTTTGGAAAAAACGCCCTTTTTAGACTTTTTCAGCCTGAATATGAGCCAAATAAGCTCCAATCTACTCAAAAAGGCATTTGCAACATGATAGCATGCATTTCTTTCCACTAGCATCACTTTTTAGTTCACCTTCTTCTGGGCTTGCTTCCAGTTTAAGAATTTCTGAGAAAGCATCATCGAGATGGAAAATCCTTACCACGGAGTAGCCAAACGTAGCTGAGGGAAATTTTGCTTTGATTTTTTCACACCATTTTCTGAGCATTTTTGTGCTCATATATATTAGAGGTATCATTGGAAAGTAGGGGTGTAACAATTCATATTCCTTGTGATTTGATTCAATTTCCATGATTGCTTTTCGATTTTGATTATTTCAATTTAATTATGCAAAATTTTAATTTTTTTTAATTTTTACAACATGATGCACAATGTAAACAACATACAACCCTAAACCCTCAATTTTAGGATACAATGAGTGTGTCACACATGGTTGGCATATTTGGAAATTCTCAAGGGGTGGTAGAACGGCAACATTTTTACCACACAACAAAAAATGGTGCATGAACTGCAGATGTCTTTACTCATCAATCAAAAACGCACATTTTAAAGAGTTCAGGATTCTGATTTCACAATGTAATAACTCCCTGAGGACACTCTGGGAAAGGTATGCAAAAAGTCGAACCAAAATCGAAATGTGGAATCAAAGGATTGGGAATCAAACCGAATGGTCATAATCACGATTTATCAAGAATTCAATCAATCAATACACCACTGTTGGAAAGATCTTTTCCTCCTGCAGAACTTGAGTATCAGTGATGCCAATTTTGGTTAAAGGTGATGATGTCAGAAGTGTAACAAAGGCCAACACTCATCAGAGGCAGTTATGGGCGGCACAGGCATCAATAGGTTAATATGTACAATCAAAATACATACATACATACATACATACTTTATTGACTTTCCCTTTAGAGGCTTTTCAAAGACAATACAATAATAATTTAAAACTACTTAAAAACTCTAAGATTCATTAAGATTAATTAACTAGAATTAGGAATCTATAAAATCCTTAATGAGTTTACGTTTAAGATAAAACTTAAAAGCAGATACTTTCTCGAGAGTTTTTAGAGAGCTATCCATGGAGTTCCAGATACTGACTGTTCTGTAATAGAACGTTCTCTGACCACTGGCAGACTTAAAAAGAGGAATGTTCAGCATTTGTGAACTTCTTGTGGCACGTCCGCTTATTTCTCCTCGCTTACTGAACTGGGAAGACAGATACTCCGGCACGCGAGATGTTAGACATTTGTAGGCCATGATAGCGCTCCTGAAATATAACTGAGTCGCGACTGGTAGCCATTTAAGCTCTTTTAAAACTGGTGTGATGTGATCATATTTGTGTGTACTGGTCGCAATTCGAGCGGCAAAGTTCTGAATTCCTTGTAATTTATTTATATTACTTTTTGATGTATTCGCCCAAACGTTCGAACAATAAAAAAGTTTACTAAAAACTAAAGTATTTATAATAGTTAGTAGGGTGCATTTGTCAAAAACATGCTTTGTGCGGCTTATTTGACCGAGACAAGACATACAGGAGGAGACAGTTTTGGTAATGTGTTCGTCATAGGTCAGGTTCTTGTCCAAAATCACCCCAAGATCTTTAGCGGTGTGCTCCGGTACGAGTTCTCTTCCCATGAAGGTGAGGCTGGGAGTGTCCAGTGTCTTTGCTAGTGTATGCAGAACCAGTTCTTACAAATTAAACCAAGCAAAGAAAAGTCTCCTTACTACTCAGGATTCTGATGACTGTTGGAACGTTTGTTGATTCAAGACTTCACAACAAAGCGCAGTCTCCTTTCAATTTATAGGTTTGCTCTGCACTAAAGTTTTTAATTGTAACACCTTGGGAAATTATAATCTGGTGGATGCTGGATCACCAAAAAACCGTGTTTCCTGATATACTTCCCTACCTAGAAAACCGGGTGTGATTCTCTGACAAGGTATATTGACATACATGTAATTTATCTCTCAAGTATACAGAGCCCAGTTTGTAAAAACCATTGCAGAGGAAAAAGTTCAAGAACCATATATGAAGAAGATGATTGGAATGCTTGCTTTATTTTTGGCTGTATCAGTTGGTTTGTTTTCATTTCTCAGGAAGTATGGTGCGTGCAGTGGTCTCCTACTACTAGTAATTTTCAGTCAGTGTGATTAATATTCAGTCATTGAGGCCCTATGAGGCATTTCCAGGATACGGGATTATTTGGGTAACAAATTAATAGGGTACAGGATCTTTGGAGGAAAAAATTAATGGGATATGGAATATTTAAATCAGATAAAATGGAAATATCAAGTGGAAATATCGTTAATTTGATATTCAATTGGAATTAAAAGGATTGGGGATACTTAGGTCAAAAATTAACCGTGTCAGGATGCGGGATTGTCAAACCTTCCCTAATGGGGCCTCATCATTGCATCTGTGTATTGTATGCGACATTATCCACTCCACAGAGTAAAAATAACTTTAAACAATTACAGATTTGTTATGATAATGGTACCCTAGCAAACAGGTTTAACTGGTTATTTGTAGTCCTCGTAATTCTCTTGAGTGCGTGCATCATAACACCCTACATAGACTTTGGTTTTCAATCTGTCACACACTAAGCATGATATATATATATTTTTTCATGTCTTAGTTGGTCCAGAGAAGCCCCGCACACTCACTCCTGAGTGGCAAGCTGAAGCTGTCAAGTTGGCAAAGAAACGGAGGTCAAACCCCATCAGTGGAATAGGCTCCAAGCAGTAAACATTTACAGTGTTGTTTCATGCTCAACTTTGTTCTAAGCCTGCTTTAGTTTGTGGTAATTTTACGAATTTCGAAATATCTTTGTTTGACTGTATGCTCAGCTAATTATGTGTAAATAAAGGACGTAGTAATAAAGCATTGCTGCACTTTTGATTGTTATGGTTGTATGTCATTTTTTTTTAATCAAATATGTTTTAGGCTTATTTGTGCACATTTCTCTACTCCCTCACTAGACTGCAGGTTTTTTCATTCGCATTTCTTGTTTTGACTCAGATGCTAGGTATGCATGTTTGTGTGGTCAATTTATCATCAATTTGGTGCTACTAAGTTAAATCTAAGGACAGAAATCTGGAATTGAAATAACAGGAAAACAAGATTGTCTTACAAGCTTTTGGGACAGAATTTTATGACATGTAAATGCAATCATTACAAAATGACAGCGGACAAGAACAGTGGGTTTTTCAATTTGAAAGTTTTAGTGGAGTCAGAGTTATGAAGTTGGTTCTTGTGATTGTTGTGTCACATTCTGTCAATAGATTTATTAAAACCTTGTTCCCAAAGTGCCTCTTTCTCTCCAATCCCTTCTCGCCTCCCAAACTCAAAGAAGAGTAGAGACAAGAACTGGGTTGAAATTTTTTAAGAATCACTTTTTGGGAAATGTAGTTCCTTGCTTTCAGTTACTCTAATGACTGCCCACTTTATAACAAGGAAGAAAAGTGAAATGTTTTTTCTCTACTATAGGGATGGGAGGTTTTTGTGTTGTCAAGTTTGGAGGCAGAAACAGCTCAAAAAGTCAATATAATATAATAAATTTTATTCTTTGAAAACCACAGTGATGCAAGGTAAAATATAGCAGTCCATAAACTGTCTTACACTAAGAAGAGTACAAAAACAGAAGTTGCACTGAACGATTTTTGGGGGCAACTTCTATTTTAATTTGTGTCCTTATTTTAACTTAGTTGTGATGACAGTTCCACAATAAATTGACTGTTCATAGAATTGATTTCTTAGTCTGACTTAGAGCAATGCCCTCCAGGCCTTGATAAATCTCATGAGGTACTGTAAACATAATGTTTAAGAGCCCTTTGTTTTCCTGATCATTGCTTCCAGCTGGTCCCACTGTTCATTTGGAATCTAAAAGTGAAAAAGGCATGAAAATAAAAGTTTAAAAGAGTTATTGAAGTTTGACAGCTCACAACATGCAAACAAAGAAAGAGAATTATGACATGAAGTATCTACCTTTCTGAACTCATTGAATTCACCAGCCATAGAGACATACTCTCCTCCATCAAATGCAATAACCTGCAAAAATGCAATGATTTTTATTTTTGCAAAGAATGGTGTATATTGAATTAGCTAGCAAAGTATTTTGAAAAGAAAATAAATTAAAATCTGAGATTTGGCTTGCCCCACTATCTGTCCATCATAATTGCTGGAAAAAATATTAAGTATTTCTTTCTCCTATTTGAATCCATTCTCCCAGTTGTCTTCCATTTTCCTCTTGAAACCTGTGATCAGGTGTTCTTATTCTCAAAATAAGAATGCCTTCAATCACATGTGACATTTTCCTTGTCCCAACGGACTGCCCCTTGGTCTCTTTAGAATTACCCATAGCCTGAGCCATCTGCTTCACCAGAAAATTGCAAGTGAACTCTGTGAAAACTAACTGTGGCTTATAATATTCAAATTATGGTACATGCCAGCAACTGCATGGTCACTTCCAAATACCACCCTTGATCATTTTTTGAAGAACTAGCTAGAGGCAGGAACCATAATCAGTTTTGGCAAACCTTGCATCCCGTGCTTGCAAGTTTGTCATGACTGTTAGTGACTATTTACTAACCATTCTCATCACAGACTGTCAAACACTTCATTAAATTAATGTAACATTTACAAAGATAGGTTCAATGATTTTCTTCATTGTCGTCACCTGTATCAGCTTGTACCCTGCAAGCAGAGTCTCCAAGAAGACTCTCCTTGCAGGGCAGTGTACTTGATGACATGAAAAGAAAATGTTTTTGCATACTAGAATTGATCACTGAAATTAAAGGATGAACACTATGACAATGATATTTCATGATAAATGCATACTTCTCCTGTCATCCAGCTGGAGTAATCACTGACAAGGTAAGCTGCAAGGTTTGCTAACTCTGGGATCTCGCCAAGTCTGCCAGCTGGGATGCGTTCAATAGCTACTGACTTGAAACTTCCTTGGGGATCTAATCGGCTGAAAGCACCCTAAAAACACATTAGGACCTTGTAAAATCTTTATTTACTGTTAGCAATAAGAGCATAAATTCAGTAACAACAAATAACATAATATTAATTATTATAAAGGTGCAGTGATATGTTTGAAAGATGTGTGCAAAAGCTACTAACAGCCACACAGCTCTCTCCACGCATTACCTGCCTATAATTATTATACTGGTGCAGCACTGTCATTAGTGTCACAAACCAACCAATAAAGGCATTTAGAAAACGGCCCTAAGAAAATACTCTTGCTGATTGGTTAAAAATTGTGTTTCTATAACTCGATAGAAACACAGAACTAGCATGAGCTGTTGACGTAATGATGGTGCAAGCAAAGAGAATTTACATTTTGATCAAAGAAAACAAGTCGTTTTTCTTTTTTTCGTCATGGCATTTTCTAAAAGAAATAGAAAGAGTGTTCTCCATGTTTCTATGGAGTAAAAGAAACACTTGTGAAAATTTGGGAGAGTTTGAAAAAGCTGTGGAAACACTTTCCTAATGGCCTGTGTTCCCACAGCATTTCTCGTTCTCCCAAACTTTCACTCTAACTTGTTTCTATAACTCGCTAGAAACACGGTACATGTTTTCTATTTCTTAAATAAAACATGATTGCTCATGTTAGCCCAATGACTAACCAATAGATTACATCGTGAGATTGAAACAAATTCCAGCGCTTCTGGACATAGGCATGCAAAGCATGCAAAATACTCTGATGCTAACAATATTTAATTGAATACCTTGGTCTCAATGGGTCCTGGAGCTATGGCATTAAACCTCATCCCATATCTACCCCACTCCGCTGCAAGTGATCTAAAGAGATGTACAAAGAACAATAATTGTTCTCAATAATTATTACTGTTCACAGAGCAGAATTTGTATGCTGGTGTTTACAGTGTATTACCTGGTCATGGTCTCTACACCGGCCTTGGCAACAGCTGATGGTACGACAAAACCTGAACCAGACTTGGCATAGATGGTGGTGATGGCCAAGAAATTTGCACCTGACAAACAAATGAAACAGATCCCATTCACTTCCAATCGAGCCAGGAAAGAGGTATCATGGTTAAAAATCAATTACCTGCTAAACATGAAACACTAAAATTTTATTACGAAACATGAAAGATAGAAAGTGATATCAGTACTGGAGATTTTGTGTTCGTTTCCGGTTTTAGGATGGGTCACATGTGGTGCCAAAGGGTGTGGCTTTTAGCCATTTGGTCTAAAACTTCGACAGAGATTTTGACCAATTTGGATATGGTTGACAACTCTGGTCAGTTTTAATAGGCCCTTTGCAGCTGGGGTCACGTGACCAAATTTTTCCTAAAAAATTTTTGTATTATGGGCTATAACTTAAAGAATGCCAGAAATGGGAAGAACGCATCGAAAATACCAAAGAGGCCAAGTTTGAGGCCCCAGGAAAAAACGAGTAAGTTTATACCATAGTTTGAATTTTCGGAAAATTTAGAGGATTCGTATGGAAAATGTTTCTGGAGAGCAAGGTCTTGCTCTCCAGCAACATTTTCCCATACAAATCTTCTTATTCTTTCAAAAATTCAGACCATCATAAAATCTCAGTCTCTAATGATGGGGGCCTCAAACTTGGCCATTTTGATATTTGCGACATGCTTTTTCCATTTCTGGCATTCGTTAAGTTATAGCCCATAATTTTATGAAAAGTAGGTCACGTGATGGCTTAGCTGCAAAGGGCCTATTTATACCGGATAAAATCTGTCCTATTTGTCTCTCGACAAGTGCAATTTAACATTTGGAAATCTGAAATGTTTTTAAAAAACAAAGCAGTTTCTAGGTAGGGTAAGGGTTACTACCCTCTCCGAGTTTCAGGGACACCATATCAGAAACAGGAAAGCTCAGTCTGTGTTAACTTTTCAGGATAATGATGAAGACTTGTTAGTTCATCATCACTGTGTATGGACTATTCTGCCCTCAGAAAAAGATCAAATAGCCCTTCTGATCCTGGGAAAATGATCAAGTCATTTAATTACCTTTCTGTGCTTTTATTAATCTCTTGCCAATGTCCAGAGTTATGAATGCTGTGCCATTCAGAACAATATCAATCACTGTTTTCCATGCATTTGGAGACAATCTCTCCGTTGGAGACACAAAATTCCCTGCTGCATTATTGATGATTATATCAGGGAGGCCACACTCTTTCTCGCAGAAGTCCACAGCGGCTGCCACTTGACTCGGATCTCGAACATCTGTGGCTACAGGGAAAACCTACAAATTGAAACCTGTCAGTCTACAGTTATAAAGAAAAACATACCCTAGAGGTTGGTTTGACAAACAAAATTTGTGTCTTGTGTCATGTGTCTTGTAACATTTTACCCAGATTTCACAGGTCTCACCAGTCCACTTGATCTCTCGTTTTTTCACTTGGGGGGAGGGGTGCAAGAGGGGGGTAGGGCAAAGTGGAAGGTCATTGTAAAAACCACTGCAGCAACTTGTCCCAACATGATGTCACACATAGATAATAATATTAATGACTTAATATTGTCCAGGTATAGGTTTTCTTTCTCATGGACAGTGATTAAAACTGCTTATTAATTAATGTCATTCATGCACATGGAATTCATGTATATTTTGTAGTCTAGTACACACTGACTTTGTTTCCAGTGTCTCTGGAGATTTCTTCAGCTGTCTTTTCAAGAACTTCAAGCTTTCTGTGAATAATTTTAATACAAAATTATGTACAAGTAAAATTGAAAATTTTGTAGTACACAAAATTAATTTACTAAGGTATGTGCCTCAATGTATATACCACTAGTTATGTTTTTTGAGTATGTGGGAAATTTGAAACACATGGTGAGACATGAGGTGCATCATTCTGAGTATTTTATTGCACACTATACCCTGTGTACACAGGCTAGGGCGTCTTGACTATTGAATCTAATAAAATTCACTGAAAAATCATGAGCAAATTTTTAACATAATTTTTCCTTTATAAAAATATGTTCAAAATATTTCGATGCCCACATTCACACTCATAAATGTAAGCCAGCACACAAATTATAACTTGAGAAAGCATGAGTATGACAATTAGGCTGAATGTTTATCTGAGATGTAGTGAACTTAAGCCAACCAACCAGATTACTTACTAAGGCCCCGTCCACACGTATCTGGATATTTTTGAATCCGCAACTTTTTCTTTCCGGATACAGCTTCTGTCCACAAGCATCCGGCAAATTCAGCAGCAAATCCGGATATTTTTGAATACGCTCTCCAGAGTGGAAAAAAAAATAAATCCGCGATGAATCCGATAACATGTGGATGGTGAATCCAGATATTTTCAAGTCCAATAACGTAGCAAAATCGTGTCCAGTCTCTTACCGAACAATTAACCAATATGGCAGCACAACGTGTAGGCCTAGTTTCTCCACAGTGAATCCGGATACCATCGGATGCATGTGGACAGGCAAATACGATTTGAATATGCTACGCGCGGACAGGGAAATTTTTTAATCCAGAAAGAAAAAGTTGCGGATTCAAAAATATCCGGATACATGTGGACAGGGCCAAGAAAGCATTATTGTGAAGTAATAACAATGATCTAAGACTTACGTACACTACAGTACTCACATGCTAAGTTTATTATCTTTTTGAGGGGGGAGGGAGGGTATATTAATCATATGGTACTTTTGGAGGTTTAACTCACGGCGTCACCTCCCTTACTCTTTCTTTCTTTGAACACACCTCCAGTGGCAGATCTAGACCTTGAGCTAAGGAGGAGCCCAGTTTTTTTGCTTGCCCTGCCGGCTTCTATTCCTTCTGTGATTTTTTTTTTTACCCAAAATAAAGGGGGGCCTTTGGGTCCCTCCCCTAGATCCGCCACTGCCCTCTCGGGGGGGGGGGGGTGCAGCCAATCACCCCAACCCATCCCCTGCCATCCTAACCTGATTTGCTTCAAAATTTAATTTAATTATTCTTTTTTAAAATCGCTGAGCTTTAAATTAAGTTAACAATAGCACCTGCTGGATATGACGACAGTGGCACCTCGTTCAGACAACATTTTGACCATTCCTTTTCCCAGACCTGTCCCTCCGCCAGTGACAAAAGCGACCTTGCCTTCAAAGCAATTTTCAGGCAGCATGCAGTCACTCCGCACGGGAAAATAACTTCCACTTGAAAGGTGATTTACGCTTGAGCTCAAGTTTCTTTTGTTCTTAATTCTGGTCAAAAGTGAATGTTCTGGTCCAAATGGATTTGTTCTGACAATCAACCGCCGAAAACAACAAGTTACCCTCATCGCGGCCGCCATTTTGTAGATAATTGAAAGTGTACTCAGGGGGTATCCCCTATAACGATTGTTAATCCCATATTTTGTGCGTTTCAAGATTTTTGATCAAGAATTTTTTTATTGCAAATTAAGTTTACTAATCACAAAATCAATTTAAAACTGGAATAGTTCTATGTCTCTTCCTTTAAGATTCGTTTTCGTTATAAATGATGTTCCCGAGCCCATCCTACAGCAAAACTCTGTGTAAACTTTATCCCAGTCCTTCAATCAGTTCTACGTTTCCCGGTCACGCTTGCGTTTCGTGATTCTTGCGCGCTGGATATTTATTTTGAGTGCGAATTCTCTCAGTAATTTCAGAATGTAATGGATGCGTCTCTCTCATGGGTCACACCATCACGTATTTCCAACGTGGAAAGCAACATGAGGTCGGAGTGATGCTTGCACCTAAGGCAACAGAACAACTCCGTAGAATCTGATAGAATAATATACTTCTGAGCAATGGATCCATTTCGCGTGAAATTGTTGTCACTGTCCAACGAGATCACTGATCGAGAGCTTGTAGAGTTGAAGTTCATTTGCAAGCAGCACATTCCTGTTGGAGTATTGGAAAAAATTAAAAGGCCATTGGAGTTGTTTGATGAGCTTGAAAACAGGAACTTGTTAACTCCGGATAACAAGGAATTTCTGGCAGCCATATTAGGCGGAATAAATCGCTTGGAACTGAGGGATAGCTTGCTAGGTAGGGGTTGTAACCATCTTAATATTCACGGTGGCTTGGCAATCTATCATGACACAGTTGCTTTTATACTTACGGTTGTCGATTTGCGGTAGCAACTAGCCTCTAACAATTTGGAGGTAAATCGATCAGGCCTCAACCTGAAGTCGATCAGCCCCCCCCCCCCCCCCCCCCCAAGAAAAAAAAAATTGCCTTAATTTAATTAGGCCCGGTCTACCCGTCTGAAGCAGACGGTTAGCACTTGTTGGTCAATCTAAATTCAGTCAGACAAACTCAGTTGGGTCAAATGTCGAACTTATCATGAACTTAATTGCTCAGTTTAGTTCATCTCCAGTAAAGTTCGGCCTTTGGCGTGGGCCTTATTCTTCTTGTAAATATGATATAGTTTTGTAACTGCAGACCTGTTTGTTCAGCCAAGCATGGGTGTTGTCAGAGGAATGGGTGTGATGGAGGAACAAGGTTTTTCAATTGTAGTCTGAGAAGAATGAAAATTAACCAGGTACATTTAGACCTAATTTCTTTATTAATCGTATCTATAGCAAAATTCTTGATCGTGATTGGTTCTCCGTGCACCTTTTTGTCACGTAATTGGCATGTGATCACATGGGTGTCCAATTACAGGTACCCAACTGGAACTTTTCATAATTGGATACCCACCTGATTTGTTCATCAATTACGTGTGCTGGCTTCCTTCACACTGTTGTCTACAGTTTTCAACAACAACAACACTTATGAAAAGCGTTACAGACGTTTTCGTTCAAAAGAAGTCCTCTAAAGACATTAATAATTCTGAAATTTTGTTATAAATACGATTAGTTAGTAATTGGACCTCGTGTCGCACAATTTAGGGAGTAGTCGTGCTCATAATTTCAAATTTGCCTCATGCTTCACACTCATCCAATTTTGAAATTACTGGCGCAATTACTCCCTGAATTGTACTCCACTCAATCCAATTGCTATTACTTATTACACTCCTTTATTTCCCGCCAAGCATTACCATGTTGTCTTGCTAAGTGGGCTTTGATATTACAAAGCCCTCCCAACTATCAAACATTCCTGAGTCATGAGCGACTCAGCGGGATAATTGATTTAAGTAGGGACTAATTGACTTCTGGTTGAGGCTAATTGTCTGGGGACTAATTTTTTTTCCAGTTGCATTTGATTGTGTAAACAATAATGTTCCTTTGGTTTGCAGGAAATGCCAGGGAGGATCACTCATCTCCATTGAGTGTAATGCAAGATACTCTGTTTGACCTTTACAAAGATGTAATTGGATGGCTACAGCCCCTTGCATGGAATAAATCATTTTATATTCACATCAAACACATTTACACCAACCTCCAGATGATCACGCAAACGCAGCATGGACGAAGCACTAAGAAAGAACCCTTGGAGTCTTACTTTGAGATTTTCCAACCTCGTTCACATTCTTCCAAGCAGAGGCGTATCCTCATTGAGGGCCAAGCAGGTGTAGGCAAGACTACATTTGCATCATTAATGGTGTATGATTGGGCATGCAGAAATCCTAACCTACAGCATTTTGAGCTTGTCCTTTTTATTGAACTCAAACAAGTGAAAGGGAACTTGAAGAGTGACATCTTTGAGTTGCTATTTCCAAGGGATTTTTCTTTTTCTGCAGATTATCTTTTCCAGTATATCATCTCAAATCAAGAAAAAGTTCTCTTCATTCTTGATGGCTACGATGAAGTTAATCCTTCACAACTGCAAGATGTGGAAGACCTCATCATGGGGAAGATATTCAGGAATGCCACCGTCATTGTGACTTCAAGACCTGGTAAAGGGTCACGGGTTCACTGGTTCATGGATTCCCGCATTGAGATAACTGGTTTTACCAACAAGAACATCCATGAATTTGTTCTCAAGTACTTTCAAGATGATGTGCCCATGGCTGAGAGCTTGATAGCACAGCTTGAAATGCACCCTGTTGCAGAGAACATTGCAAGAATTCCACTCACTGCAATGCTTATTTGTGCCATTTGGGAAGAAATGCCTCAAGCAGACTTGCTTTCATCAATGACCTCTCTTTTCATTGAGCTCACCCTCTTGCTTGTGAAAAGACACTATGCAAGACAATCTGACAAGGACAGCTTTGATCCTAGCAGCCTCTCCTCGCTGCAAGATATTCCGGATGATCTCTTCCAAAGCCTTCTGTCATTGGGAGAGATTTCCCTGAATGGATTGCTGAATGATCAATTGCTTTTTGATGTACCTGAGCTTGAGAAGAAATGCATCAACAAAGGTGCGTTAGACATTGGTTTCTTGTCAAAGGAGATGGGTGCATCCAGACTCAAACCAGTTCAGAAGTGCCGCTTTTCTCACAGATCTTACCAAGAATTTCTGGCAGCACTCTGGTTAAGCCACAAAATCAGGCAGGCATTTACTGACAGATCTGTGTTTGATCAAGTCAGTGTTTACATCATGAACTGCCTGTCCTCAGAATTAAGCTCTGTGCTTTTTCTGTTCACTCCCGGGTTGTTGGGAGATGCCTTTCAACCTGTCTTTGAGCTTCTGCTCCTGGAAGGTACTGCTGAAGTTGACGAGGATGAGAGCTTAAGGCAGTCTCTCTTTGAAGTTTGTATTCTGTCTTTGTATGAATCTCATCAGGGACACTTGGCTTATAAGCTAGGGTCTCAAATGCCTCCTGGTGTGGTCACGCTGCACCATTTTAATGCTACCCCTTACTGGGTGAGAGCTCTGGTGTACTTTCTGTTGAAAAACCCTTCAGTGACATCTTTGGTGATAGAGCACAGTCAAGTTGGCAAGCAAGCTCTTCAAGTATTGGGAAGGTTCTTTCCTGAAATGGTCTCTATCCAAGAGGTGCACCTGCAGTCAAACATGATTACAGATGAAGGTTTTTCTTCTTTTGCAAAATCACTTTCTTCTGTGCCACATTTGGAGAGGCTGGTGCTTGCACACAACCTTTTAACTGATCATGGATTGGAGTCTCTAATCTCAGCCTTCAAGGATCTTCCTAATTTGCGTCAACTGGATCTCCAGGGAAACAAGATTTCAGAAGCTGGATTTGGAATGTTAGTCCCTGCACTGTCATTGCTACCAAAGTTGGAAGGGTTGCAGCTTGGTAACCCAGTGATTTCTGGGACAGAAGAAAGTCAAGCAGGTAGGGTTGCTCATATGCTATTTGACTTGCCAGCTATATGTTTAGAAGCCTCTCAGGGCAAATACAAGAAGAAAAGTTGTGAGAATGGATGACTTCATTTATCTAGTCATCAGAAAAAGTCTTGACCTCTTGTCGTTGAAATGCATCACATTATCACTGTTTTCATTGGGTGTAGCTATATCCCTGCCTCTTCTTAAAGATGATGAACTTGCACCAGTTAGCTACCTGGTTCTCCAATCTACAAGATTAGAATGGACCATAGGTAGGCAACTAGGTAAAGTCTGCATATGAGCCATGTGGCTTACCAGGCAGGAGCTTGTTCTGGTTGACGTAGCATGAAGGAACTAAGAGCATTTCTACTTCCCCCTGGTGGGATGCTAGTCAATCGCAGGGTTACCCCCAGCATTAAGTTTGCCGGTATCCATTTATCCACCTGGGTGGGAAGAGGCGCTGTGAGAGTAGTGTCTTGCTCAAGAACACAACGCCATGTCCCCCAGCCAGGGCTCAAACCGGGGCCGCTCAATCTGGAGATGAGCACACTAACCATGAGGCCACGACACCTCCAAGAGAAGTGGACTATACCTTTACAACTAATTCTTGAAAATCATCGCTCATGAGATATTTGATGAAATGAGATGGGAGTGTGGTGGGGATTTTGCAAGTCTGAAAATACTTGACTGTGTTGATCACTATTACACCATCAGCATATCCTTGGACTTGCCCTTTGGGTGGTGTATAGTTATCTTACGACTTTCTTGTGTTCAATCTTCTCTTCAATTAACTTGCACTGTTTTGATTACTTGTTGAGGTGGAGAAAGTCATTCGTCGACAGTTGGAAATGGCTCTACCGGATTGTCTGAGGCAGTTTTCAATTCATTAATGGAGGCTGTCAATTCACATGGCAGCCTTAAAACAATCAAGTGAGTATAAAGTACAGATATTAGTGCTCTCTAGGTGGTTGCAAACCCCTTGTAGATTACCCTCCAAAATATTGTCAGATTGCCTAGGAATTTATTAATACCATTGATAAGTATTTCTCCTCCAAGCCTGAAGAGAGTAATGTTTACAGTGAACTGATATCCAGGTCTTGAACTCAGTTCACTCATTCTGCAATCCAGTGCACTCACTATTTAGGTGGTGACGCACCTCACCCTCTGCCGAGGCACAGTGGCCTGGTGGTTAGCATGCTGAACTCCAGATCAAGCGTAGGCTCGATTTCTGTCACTCATTTGAGTCCGGCTGATAAGCAAGCCATGATCAAGTGGTACAGGTTGGCGCCCTTGCTGGGGTCATTGTGTTGTGTTCTTGTGTTCTTGGACACTCTCACAGTGCCTCTCTCCACTTAAGTGTATAAATGGGTGTTAGCAAATTTAATGCTGGGGGGTAATCCCGCAGTGGAGTAGCATCCTATCCAGGGAGGAGTAGTTCAAATACTCCTAGTCTCTTAATGTCACAGAAACCAGGATAAGCTTTCGTTGGTGGTATGCACCACTTGGGACTGACATAGACTTTACCTTATATCTCAGTTTTTCACTCTGTATTCAGAATGATGTAAGCTCACGGTGGTTTTACTAACTTAAAAGAGCATAGCCTGCAGTGCAAGCATATTTTGAGCATGCGAGTGCACATTTTCATAATAGGCCGCTATCTTGGATTTGGTAACTGTAGAGGGCTGGAGCAAGGGAAAATTTGCTAAGGGAGTAGATGTGAGGAGGCAAAAATTGGCAAGGGAGGAGGTGGAGGGGAAGGTTATTTCAAGTGCCCCAACCCCCACCCTTCTCTGCTCCAACCCTCTACCAGTCACGCATCTCATTACAATCCAAGATGGTGGCATCAAAAACCTAGTTTATCAAGCGTTCCTTTCCAAAATAACGCCTGCAGTGTAGACTAAAAAGAGCATGGTAAAGAATGTCAACCTCATAAATCACTAACTTGTACTTGAAAACTTCAAGTTCACTAATAAGATCTTCAATACGTAGAATCGTGTTTTGCACGACTATGTCTACACACTGCCTAGATAGCACTGTCTAGATAGCAAACCACGCTAAAAGTTTGTTTATTTTTCCCTTAGCCTCAGTCAAAGTGCAGTTCCTGTGGGTCAAGATACAGCCAAGTTTGACAAGCTCAGGGTGTCATAAAGTCAACATCAGTACACCTAGTTTCTCCAGAGTAAGACAAGAATAAATAATCCACTGAATGTTCAGAAGGGTTGCATGACAACACAAGCAAGGTGTCCACGCCAACAGGGCGATAATCTGGACATGGACGCTTGATGTAAATTTTCTCTTTATTCAGAATTTCCTTTGATGAAATCTTTGGAAGTAAGACTACATTTTTTGATATTCTCTCCTCTTTGAACACGTACCATCTGAAGGGAGGGGGATGGAGATATTTTTCAAACCTGCTATTTTTTATTAGTTAGGAACTGTAAAAAGTCAAAGACAGTCAAGAAATAACGTGTGGACTTAGCAGTTTATTATCTTTTTCCATTGGTGGTCCACGCGAATGATAAATTCCTATACAAGTACTTACATTAAGGATATTACATGAACGCGCGGAGATACTAATGTTATCTTCTGGTGATGATGGTATCTCTCACGAGAGAGCTCAGCAAACAAGTGAGAGGTACCATCAGCACGTGTTGAATCATATTGCAAGGTATTGATGAAACATCCAAATCTAAGACATCTCTTGCATTATTAATTGATTTTAAAAGTCCCAAAAACAATGGTCACCTTAGTTGAGGAAGGTTTAAATTAGAAAATTAGGTAACGCGAAGATTAAGTTCGTTTGCTCCTCAACAAAATGTTATTTTCTGTGTTAAAAAAGTCAAATTCAACCTCACTGACGTTGACATGTCCCACTGACATGTCCGTAACCATGACGACATCAATATTCTCACATGTGAAAAAATGAACTAAAAATTTTTTCGCTATTTCCTTAATATCTATATATTATTAAATGATTTTCTATTTCATAAATCTATCATATAGGATTCTTGTACCTTATGCCACACGATGGTTTTAGGGTATTTTGTCTCTAGAAGTAAATACCTAAAAGTAGTAATAGTTATTAGCTGGAAATGTTTTAAAATAGTAATTCAATAAAGAAATAACAGTCATTGTGTCCTGGTGGATAGAGAGGAAAGTGCCCTGAAAACGAGGTCGATATGTGCAACGTCAAATTGTTGCTAGGTAACGAAGAGATGACTAGAACAACCTGCACCGCTTTTGTTCCTTTTGTTGATGTTGTCTTTATTTTTTTTTTATTGGAATTTTACAAAGAGTGGTGGTTATTGCAGTCGATTTTCAACGCTGAGTCGAGTTACGTGCGACAAAGTCGCGAATCGCACATATTAGGAGAAACTTTATGGTTCAATATTCCTCTGTTGGCTATTAATTAAACCTTCCGCTAAACTCTCTTGAAGCTAACAATAAATGCTCCACTGCCGACAAACGGAGTTCCAATTTGCGCAATTTCTTGCAGTAATACACTTACGTTTGCGAAAAGCTGTGGAGAAAAACACCTGCCAACCCTTTTTTATCGCTTGTCGTGTTTTAAAAAATCGTGTGCTGATAGATCGTGATAAAAAAGAAGGAATATATTATGATGAGTTTGATCTGCTAGAGAACTTTTGAGCCGCTGTAAAGTTTGCTTTCCTATGACGGAAAACAGCTGCTGAATCTTCAGTTTCACGAACTAATTTAAATTTTCCTGATCAGTGGACATCGAATGATTTATGTTTGTTCTGCAGGTGTCAATGTGCTAAGATAAATGTCAAAGCTTGGCTTATTTGACTACCAAAGACCACAAGGAAAGAGTCAAAATTGCCGTGCTAAACGCGTCCTATTTTACACTGTGCAAAGAATTGAAGTCGAAGTTAAAGATCTTATCTTGATCTGCTGTAAGCGGCGTTCAAGCAGATCGCGTGTGAGCAGTTTACCCGTTGTCGCGTTCTACTGAAAGAGATGCCAGCCCTTCAATTTACGTATTTCATCGACTGAATAATAATGCTGAATTTAAATATCCTTTATCCTAAGACTAAATATGAAATATTTACAAGAACCACACTCATGATTTATAGCACCGGTCCTAACACCAGAAAAGAGCATATGACTACCGCTGGCGTGAAGCCGATTGTAGACTTCTTGGGAGGGTCTTACTCTGGAGTTTGAAGATGACGGAACCTAATCTCGTTTTTCTCGCGGTTTTCAATTCCCTGCTCAGTGTGTTTGGAAGCTTGATGAATTTAGTGGTGGCGTTTGTCATCATTCAGAACCCGAACTTACAAAAAGGTTTAAATCTTCTGCTTCTGAGCCTGTGCGTTGCGGACTTTATGAATTGTGCGATTTCACAACCCATGTACGTGCACGCGATTCTGAACAACGCTGACGAGACAGGCTCCACTTATACACTAGTCTTCACCATTATAGCATTCATCACATTACACGCTTCTACGACAAACCTAGTAGCCATGACGCTCTACCGAATGAAAGCGCTTTCGCGCCCATTCGCCCACTTTCTTCTCGTTTCTAAGAAACAAGTTCTGATCGCAATCGCTCTGGTTTGGGTGGCGTCGATAGCAGTGGGTGTCTTTTTCGCCACTGATGCGGGAAAACTAGTCGCAGCTTATGTTCATCTAGCGATGACACTTGCTTGGATTGCAGGCTATGTTGGGCTTTTCTGGCTGGTGAAGCAGCACAAGACGAAAATCGTTTCGTTGGAAGGTTCGCCCACGACCCAGCTGCAAACAGCCAGTCTGCAATACGAAAGCGAAGCCGCCAAAACCTCGGCCATTTTAGTGGCCTCGTCTTTAGCGTGTTTCTTTCCCGATATAGTGTTGGATTTCATGGGTCGCGCAGACGAGAGCAGAATGGCGTGGGGGTTTACCATTTTGTTTATGAGTTCGACTATAAATCCCTGCCTCATTATCTGGCGCAGCCAACACTTCAGGCAAGTCCTTGGAAAAACTGTGCGAGAGGTTCGGCAGAGGCGACTGAAATGAGCGCTCGCGAAACGCTGGTAAAACTACGCTTTCGTAGTGTTTAATTAATCAGCACTGACAGTATGAAAGTTGTAAGTAAAGGTATTAATCAACGAGCGCTAAAGCTCGTTGGAAATCTTTGATCAGTTGTGCACGATATTGTTCCAGATGAGCCTACATCTTCCGTGAAGTCAAGTATTGTTGTAAGAAAATGTTGAGCTAAGAAATCTGTTCGTAGTAAACTTAACGGCTTCTCGAGGTTCAGCTGACAGAGAAAAAAAACTCCAAATACCATAGATGTACAATACCCTGGTTACAACAGGACCTAATTAAGTAAGCGCAATTTTACACACGCGAGTTGTAGTTGATGACTGGAATTAGGGACCTTAAACAATGACGACTGCGTCGCCGGGGACGACGTCCAGTAGAAAAGAAATTTATATTTTCTCTTCGAATTTCGCTGCTGTATAGATTTGTTCAGTGCACCCTGTCATCTGTCTCACAACTTATTCGCGTTCTCGCCGTTCGCGTTCTCCAAAATACGCGGAACTTGGTCGCTTCGCGTTTTCCTCCACATATACATGTATTCGCGTGGAACGGCAGATGAACAATTGGGTTCTCTAAATGTTAATGTGAGCGGTCAATCGAGCCGATAAAATGAATAGTGAACAATGATGTTTTATCTGAACTAGTCCACCTTGTGATATCCTGTTTAGAAGCTCTTTCCAAAAGATCATTTAAAAGTAATCGTGTTTTTCGACGAAATTATGATCAGATTTACCAACAACACGTATGCCCGTGATGAGAAAAATTACGTAGTTCATTATCAGTTCTTTATTAAACAAGACAGGACAAAACGAGCTTTCTACAGGACTTTAAAACTTCTAAAATTTAAGCCAAAAGATTCATCTTTTAATTCTGCGAGGTCTAAATGATCCTAACGATCTGGCAGAAAGAGATTTCGGAGGACTTTCAGGCGTTAAATTTTCTAAAAGATTCACGCCTACGGAAATTGAAAAGAAAAACAATTGCTTGTCCCAACAGACTAATTATTCAGTTTGTTGAGCGGTCACATCAGAGACAGCTGCACAATTGAAATTAAAACAGAATGGCGTCGTCACCTCAGCTTTCGAATTTGAAACTTGGCAAATGTATATAGTGTATTCCAGTTTTCGTCCATATTCAAATTTTCACAACTTATTTACTGTACACACCATACATTAGGTTCAGTGTTTCTTTAGGGAACATATTTTTTAATTACGGTCCGGTTTGCTTTTAACCACTTTTCTTATTTGGCTAGACAATAAGAACAATAGTACGGTAAACTAACATGATTTTATGAGCATTGTGAGAGAAAAAGAAAACCTGTACAGTTCATGCAGCTTCGTTATCTGTAGTGTTTTACTTCCACTGTTTATTTCAAGCAATTTGGTGCGTGATATTCAAAACCAACAGCTTCTTTTGTTTTTATGTAATAGTTGAAGGGAAAAACTTCAGTGCCTCAGTGTACAGTTGCAAACGATCTTCAGCCAAGCAACATACATACATGACCTTTATTTCACCTCGGATTTACAAGAGTAGCTGTATAGCTAATTTCTCCAAGAAAATAATTAATAAATAAATAAATAAATAAAATAGTATTGATAATAAAAAAGTAATAAAATCGCATATTATATACAGTACAATAAACTGCTATTTACATAAGTAACAATTACATAGATGTTCGAAAGAAATTTGGCATATTTTAGCTCTAAACTCATTCAAGGACTTTATTGACCTCAGACGCTTTAGGTTTGGGAAAGATCAAACAAGAAACCACAGCACCGGAAACAATTTCATTTTACACCGCACACCGTAAGGTTTGAGATCACCAGAACACCGCAAGGTGGGACTTTATTCACAGCATCACCACAGCAAAATCAACATAGCAACACCGTAAAGCACCTGTCCCCCTCTAACAATAAACATATAATTTCTAATTAGAAAAAAAAATAACAAAACATTTATTAAAAAGTCATCCGGGAGCTCTCAGTTCAATTCTACCTTACGTATTTGTGTTTTTTTTTTCCGCAGAGAAGTACAAAGCTTCAATAACTGTTGAAATGTTTTCTTGTTCTGTTATTGCACACCGTTTCCGTACCAATTCAATTCAACTCAAAGCTCATCGGACCCTGGCCAGCGCTTTTTTTTTTAATCAAAAAAGGTTCCCTCAGTATACATGTGCCTGTGTTCTTCTGTTCTATGACGTCAGAGAATGCCTAAATTGCACAACAGCAGACTTTCTTGCGTAGAGATTTCTACAATTCGACACAACATTGGCGTCAACTCTTTTTAAATCCCTGTTTGCGTTTCTAACGCAGATCAGTGATATGATATATAAAAGACGCATTCATAACAAATAGTTCATGGTGAAGTGCAACTAACGAGTGCAATAGGGGACGATGACAGTTTTGTAGATTTAGAATTGCTATAAGGAATAGTTCTTGATATGTTTTCTTTTTCTTTAGACTAGAATTGTAAATAATTATTTGTAATTATTCATATCATTCATATAGTTTGTAAAGCGCATTTGATCACATCCATAAGCAAAAGAATATGATCATAATCTCTTGCCGCAAGCTAATTGAGCCACCGAAATATTATAATTATAATAGTTATTATTATTATTTAATTACTGGGAAAAAACTGGGTCAGATAACACGTATATCATGTAGCAGACAATTAACAATTATTATATTGGCCGAGCTTGAGCGAAATCTCGTGATTTGTTAGTGGCGAACAGATTAATTATTACGCGTGAGCATGTTAGTATACTTGCAGTAAAACACATTTAGACGGTATTACGCATGAGCAGACCATTATTTGTAGGCAGTTATTTGTAAGTCACGTGGTAGGCTCTCGGCCAATGAATAGGAAGACAAAATGAATCGAATGTTCATAGCTGTCATTGCTGTTGAGTCTGCGGTAAAATCATACTCTTATTTAAAAAGACATACGCATGCACAAGGTGAAAGGATCAATATTAAACATTATTATATGGCTGTGTCTCACAAAGACTGGGAACTACCGAATTCACGAATTTGATTGGCTGAAATCGATATTGACCGCGGTCTAGATTTTCCCATCTAGACCGGCATCTAGCTAGACCGGTTTCATTTTGCGTTGAAAAAGTAGCAAACTCAAATACAAAAATGTTCACCATTTCTTTTATTTTCTTCTCATGGAAGTGCCAAAAAGCTTGATGACAAAAAAAAAAGTAAAGAGGACGAACAAATTTCGGCAGGTTTAAGTTAAGCTCATCGCCGTTCGCAAGCAAACTGTCAGCAAACCAGTTACGTTAAACGAATTAAAGTTTTCTTCTTTACCATATAATAAACATCTCATTAACCGAGCTAAGTCGGTCTGTATGGGAGAATCTTGACCTCGGTCGTGTGTACAGATCTCACTGCGTTTGGTCTGTACTCACGACCTCGGTTACGATTCTCCCATACAGACCTCCACCTTGGTTAATAAGAGCTAAGAACTGACCCTTTGACCTCGCTTGCATGTCAAGACGGGCGACAGGTATTCCCTGGTTTGGGGCCTTGTTCTATTACTTGGGTGTTCGTGGGCAGCAAAGTAGCTAGTGCAGCTCCCAGTAAGTTGCTTATGAATGTATCATGAAGCTAAGGGGAGTGGGGAATTGCGTGTTAGACTCGCGAGACACGCATTAAGGGGGGAGGGGGTGGGGAATAGCGTCAGCAGTGAGAGCAGTTTCCTAACCATATTGACACCTTTATCACATACAAGATCTATTCAGTAGCGTCGCACATTCCACTGACATTAAGGATTAACACCCTCGCTCTTCGCTTTAATAAAACATTGTGCGCGTTCTCTCTCCAGAACCACAAAATTAAATTAAAAAAAACGACCTGGATTTAATCTACGGAGCCACGAGCATTTGGAAAAAATAGTTTCTTTTAAAACAAGGCCTACAATTTAGCTCTAGACAAGAGTTTCCTATAAGCATACCTTGTCTAAAACAAAACATGGAAAAGTAATCTATAGAGCTTCTAAAACGATTCAAACGAACTACTCTTTGGCGCTACACAAAAAGGGAAAGGGCAGAAAGGGAGAAATTGACAGCAATTGAATAAAAGACGGAAGCAGGAAACGTTTTGAGATCGGAAGGTCTGACGTTGAACCTGCGTTCAATCTCGTTTGTATTACCGATAGACAACAAAATTTAATCGCAACTTGATCGTTGATGAGACTAACACCTTTAATTTTGAGTGACATGGGCAGTCGGAATATTTACGCACCAAAAAGGTTAATCGATTGATCTTAACGCGGTGTCCATTTCAAATTCTTGCCCAATTCGGTTCTAAAACCAAAATGGCACTGGAAACAATTTTAGTTTTTTTGTCACCCGTGTCAATGAATTTCAAGTTATTACTGAAAAACATTTTGAATAAAGGCAAGGAAAACTTGATCACTTCAATCTTTACTAAGTACTGCGACAATCCACTCGATGTCAGTTCCGTTCTACACTGGCATTATTTACTTGCGCTCTTACAAAATTTTATCAAGCGTTTGAATTTATCAGTCTAAGACGCTAAGGATTATTTTCCTCTGGAAATAAACCATTTGTTACAATAAAGAGTGCATTAGTTAACATTAGGGTAACTTTTTTATTCTCCAACAACATAGCGACGGTAACATTACTTTTAAAGAGTTGTCTATTCATTTATATTTTTGACAACCTATACAAACTATTTTAACTAAATATAATTGACTGAGTATAGTATGATTCTTTTTAACAACATTTACTTCTCCTTGAAGAAATCTGAAGAAATTGAAGCCTATATATAATTCGAGCACACTTTAGAAGAAATCCTTGACAGTGAAATAGTATTTCTTCTTCGTATTCACAAACATTGAAAAGTTTTTCGAAATGCGGCTCTGAATTGCTGACTCCTGCAGACAAAAACACACGGATTTATAACAGCACCAGTAAAAAGCAGAGTGTAACACCACAATAATCTGACTTCATCGGCTTTTCCGAGGAGCTCAAACACCACGTCTGGGAAGAAACAGATTAGAGAAGTACCAACTAAAATGGCAGAGGTTTTAGCTGCCTCGCTTTCGTATTTCAAGTTTGCCATCATGAAAGGACTTGATGGAATTCCCTCCTTAGACATAATCCTTCGCTTGTGTTTGCGCACAAGCCAGAAAATACCGACATAGCTTCCAATCCACGCTAGAATCACCGCTAGGTGAAGAAATGGGGCGGCCGATTTTCCTGGCTCCATATCGAAAACAAAAGCCATAATTCCAGCTAACATCCAAACTATTACAATAACAATCCACGCTTGTTTTCTCGTTATAAGAATGATGTGTCTGAAAAGCCGGGCGAGAGCTCTTAACCGGTACAGAGTTATGGCGGCAAGGTTGTTGGTTGACGCGTGCAGACTCAGGAAGGCAAAAAATTGGAAGACTTTATTCAGCGCCTTAAGATTTTTTTCCTTTTCGTTGACGAGCAAGTAAATGTACATTGGCTGGGCCAAGACGTTGGTCAGAAGATCCGCCAAGGACAGACTCAAAATTAAAAGGTTTAGACCCTTTCGTAAATCTTTGTTCTTGAAGATCACGAAGGCAACTGTGAAGTTCATGACACTTCCGAACGTGCTAAGGAAACCATTCAAGATGGACAAGCTGACAATTCGTGCAGCGCACATTGTTTTTCTTGTAAAACGCTTCTGACTTTGTCACATCTCACAAGACGGTAAACGACGATTTTATTGAATGCGACTGATTCCGTTTGACTCGATCGCCTCAGTCAAAGCGGATTGATTCATTGCAAGGTACATTTTTATTCATTTAGTGCGCGCGTTTTCTGGGTGTGTACAAACACATCACTGTCACAAAGTTCTGAGCTTTATGTGAAATTAACGCCGACCGGAAATTTGCCAGAAGGCCTTTTCTTTTTGTTTGAACATTTATGAAAGCTTTGCGTTTTCCCTTTGAAAACACGCAATGGAAACTTATAAGGGTAAGTCGCATTACCAATAATTTTTATTATAATTATTTTAATTCATAATAACTGACAATGATGCAAGCAAATTTTCGAAAATTTGGTTACAATCCTAGGGTTGTTAAGGAGAGCGATATATCGGCAAATATCGACTGGGGGTTATCAAAGGAATCTAATTGCCGAGTTTATTTAACCATTTTAAAATCTCAGTGCGAAAACTGAGTTTCATTAATGAATGTACAAGATTGGAAAAACATTATGGAATAAAATTCTATTCTTGAGAAAATACGTCTAAAGAAAGAAAGGCCTTCATTTTGGAGTACAAAGAATAGAATTTCGGATTTTCCATTTAATAGCAATCGCCAGTCAAAATTGTTGATAAATGAAAGCCTTGGGGCTACACTGATCCAGAGATTGCTTTTCAGTTGATCTGAAGAGAAAAGAAAGACTGTGAATAAAGAAAAGTTAGCTAAACTCCAGAATACCCGGCCACTTATTAGCATCTCATTGAATAAGAATAGCAACTATTGTTATATACCTCGTTCTTGAAAGCACACCGGCACATGTAAATAAAGTAGCCGGGTATTCTGAAGTTGCTCCGAAAAGTTCACTATCGTCTCTATTCAGTTGGAGGTCTCGTATATCACCAAGAGACCATGATCTGTTGATATGAGTCAATTAAAATTTCCTTCAAACTTAAATTGAACCATTTGATTAACATTATTTGAAATATTTAGCATGGTTTTCACTCGAATTTTGAAAAGAAATTGGTTTTACATTACTTCGCTGCGTGATTGACGTAAAAGTCTCGCGCCACTTTTTCATCCAATTAGATTTAAAACTAAAACCAGTCGTGATTTTTTTCCACTTTTCCTGTCAGCTACATGTATTGATTTGTTCATTAATCGGATTGCCTGTGTCTTACTTTGTTTTTAAGTCACTCAAATTGAAAAATGCTCTCTTTTACTGGAGCAATCAGATAGGAAGGATAGTCCAGACCCTGTTGTCATATACTGAATCCGAACTGAATTTGGCATAAGGAGTTTTAGCAATGACAACGGCGACGTCAAGGACGACGCCTTGTGAAAAACGGATTTATATTTTACCCTCGAGTGTCGCAACTGTGTAGATCTGTTCAGTATGCCCATCGGTCTAAAAACCTGCTCAGGCTGAATTAGTAATGACAGCCGGTTCAATTCCAAAGGAAGATACGAAAAATTAGCCATTGCGGTACACGTTCTCCAAAATACGTATGACTTTGTCATTTCATGTTGTTGTTTTGCAGAGGACGACAAAGAAATGTACAAGGATTCAAAACGCACATGAAGAACCATTGTTCTGCTCATTAAACCTTTTGTTTGGTGACGTTCTCGTTGCCGTCGCCGTCGTGGTTTGCTAAAACTCCCTGGCGCGCACAAAATCTATAGGTTCCAAGCCCCTGGCCTTAGAAGAAGAAAAAAATGGGAACGAGTCTCGCAGTCTGGATTGATGAAACGCCTGTCAAAATCCTGCACAAACTTGTCTACGTGGACTAAAACAAAAACACGAGATTCATCGTAAGTTCTTATTGTTATTGCAATATCATTCCGCCTTCGGAAATGTTTCGATCATGCTGCTGGTAGTCTTTAGTTTGTTTATTGAACTCGTTTTCTGTGGATTTTTCTTCGTGGTTTCTCTTGATCCTGAGACTTGCTCGGCGAGAGATCAAGATTGCAACGCGGAAGTGAAGGAACATCCGAAACTTGTAAGATTAGATGGTGTTCAGGTGAGGCGAAATTAATGCTTAAGCATCAAATGCATCTGCTGAAAAAGTTATAAGGTAGAATTCCTATTTGCACTGGACTGGATAAAAGTTAACAGTTTTTCAGAACATGACAGTTACAGCAACTGGTCTTACATGTTACATTATTTAAGTAATTCAATAGTAAACTTAATAATTTAATAACCTCCAGACTCTCCAGGTTTCTTGTGTGCAAGTAATCAGCGGCTGTACTCTTAGGCCGTTCTGTCTGTATTGTATATCAAAGAAATAAAAAAAATCCATATCAGCTATTGTAACATCAATTGATGACCATTGATTGTTGATGATGGAAACAGAAAAATGAGTAAGGTGCGAAAATAATAATTACCGGTATTGAACTCGAAAATTAACGTTAGTCAACGGGTATCAGTTTGCCAATTGCAAATGAACTGTTGTTGATTCTAAACAAAAATACACTTCATGTTCTCAAAGAGATAAACACAGTAAAATCTCGATATGAAGTTGGGCAGGTTGCAAAAGATATATCACCAAACTGATGGAATAAAATTAATGAGACTGTCAATTTTCAGTAATTTTGTCAGTGTTTTGGAAGGCAATAAATTTCATATAATTTATTGCAGTGAACATAGTTTTAAAACTCTAGTTTTGTTAGTTAATTCCCTGGATATCCATAAATAACTCAATGTTTATCAAACATTACTCTTAACATTGTTCCTGCTATGGAGATGTCAATATACAGACTCAATATCTTACAGGCCTGGCCTTATACTGTTTCACATTTTCAAACTTAATTTTATTGTCTCAAATAAGGTTGGCCATGTTCAAGACATTCAGTTGAAAGAGGACATGAAACACCAGTTAATTACTAAAAGCTTGAGACCACTTCTGTTCGGTAAGCAACATGTGTTCATCATGCTATCACTTAATTACTTGATATAATTTTCAGTTCTTGATTCAGTGACATGCCTGTCCAGCATTTTTATAAAGGAGGTGGGGAGGGGGGAAGTGGCATGGAGAAAAGATGAACATTTTTGGGATCTAAAAACATTTTGACTTATTTAGGCCTTAGTTATATTTTTCCACAGAAGTAATACATGAAGGATAAGAGCAAAAAAAAAAAAAGAAAGAAAGAAAGAAAAAAAAAGGAGGGCCACTGAGATCCCTTACACAGATTTAACATCAGTAAGCAAAATGGAACTTTTTATGTTGTGTTTACATGTACCAATAATATTAAAACATTGCAAATATGTACACAGTCAAGTCACTATCAGTCTTTAAATATTTATGAATTTAATTAACATTATTTTCTTTACCTTTCTAGAAATACCTGATTTCTTGAGTGCCGAGGAATGTGATCATATAATCAAACTTGCTGGTGAACAGGGTCTGTACGAAAGCACAACAATGCCTGATCCTGATGAGGATGAAGGTGATGGAGAAATGCCTACTAACAAAAAGTCTGATTTTCACTACAAAGCTTAATCAGTGAACTTTTAGCCTTTGGAGAGAGTTATTATCCCGGGGGAACTCCTATATGAAAAGCACAGGGGTGCTTGTCATACCTTTTAGTGTTTAAAAAAGTAGCTTTGGTAGCTCTTAGGCTGTTCAGCCTCAAAAGGTCCACAGCAGGAGCTTTTGCTGTACCTAATTTAGGGTGTTGAGCTGAAAAGATTTGACAGGAGGTTCTGTGTTGTTTTAGAATTAGGTACCTCTTTGGGGTGAAAAAAATTTCAAGCCATGCCCATAAAAGACTTATCTTCAGTTGGTACCTTTTAAGAGTTCTTTTTAAAATTTATGATGTGTTGAGCAACCTCGTCCTTTAAATACATCATGGGCATCCCCTCTCCAGGATTATTATAAGTTAATATGTTTATTTCAAATGTTTAATCAGTCTAAATTGCTCAGTTGCTTACTCATGTACTTGCTTCATTTGTTTGTCTTATTAAATGTGTAGCTTTGAGTGATGAAGAAAAGAATGAAAACTGTCAGCATTTGCTTGCTAGTGCAGATGAAGACAGTGATGGCAAGATCTCACCATTAGAGGTATGCCAAACAAGGTTTTAAGTAATGTTTAAGAATCTAATAGCAGTGTTTTAAACCAGATAAAACACATGCTGCAACTTTTTTGAACAGCTTCAAAAACATTTGTGGTAGATCTACTCATTTTGTTATCATTTTTTCTGGAGAAAATTGGCTGTAAAATTTAGCTGTGTCTTTATCAAATTTAAAGACACTCATTACACATTCATTTCCTTTGTATTTTCTTTATGACTTATTAATGAGTTTTTGAAAAATCACTTTGCAAACAATGTTTTCTTCCAGAGAAAATAGGTTACCCACCTCAAGGAGGGTTATTGAAAATTCCAAGGGGGGAAGAGCTAATATTTTAAAAAAAGAAAGTATGAACTGAAACTGGAATTTCCAGAGTGATGGGGTGGGGGGATTCAATTTAAAAATCCTTCTGTAGGAGGGGTATGGATAGCTTCGTGAATGACACAGTGAATTTTTTTGACTAATGTATAAACATGTGAAATTTAATTGAGAAATAATTTAACCTTCTGTCAAATTAAAATGACATTTAGTGGTCTTCACTTTTCAGTTTGCTATGTTCATAAGGAAGGATATGAACTTGTCAGTGAATGATACTGATGTTGATCAAATGTAAGTAGTGATTTGTGCTTAAAGTATGTGGCATGGAAAGCTATTTTAATAACCTAGATTTTATTTACTGATTGCTTTTCATAATAATATGTAGTGCTCAGAGTTAAAGAGTGTGTTAGCCTCTTTCAAAATATTATACCTGGAAGATGGCTAAGTTTATGTAAACCATGGCAGCAATGACAAGGAGATCATCCTAAACATAAAAGTTTCAGATAAACAGAATAAGTTAATGGTTCTACAGGAACATACATCATGGTACAAATATTTTCTCATTTTGCTTTGTATATCATATGTTGGATAGTAAGTATTTTGGGAAGAAAAGCTATGTAAAGTTTAATTTGGTGAGAACCAAAGTTTGAAACCAAATTTCCTAATTTGTGTTCCTGTGTGGGCCAACCCACACACGACCGCTCTTATGTGGCTTTGATAGCTCAGTTGGGAGAGATGATTGCACAGGTATCGCAAAATTTGTAGGTTCAAATCCCGTTCAAAGCTTGAAAATGTTTTCAGGTCTCTTTTCCAGTAGTGTTATGGCCGCATTCGCATCTATGATCATGTCTACATTTAATAGCTACTGTTGGAAATCTATTACTATCAAATTCCCTAATTAGCACTGATCTCCATACATTTCTTACAGCACTTTTGGTGAGACTTTTTTTCAAATATGAAAAGGTCGGGGATGCCCATTGGAAAATTTAAATTAAACCCTAATAAAAAACCATTCTGGGAGAGCTTTTTTTGACACCTAAAAGTTGCCACTTAAAATGGAATATGTTTGATTTCCAGCCACTGTTCAAGAAAGGAGCCTGCACTTGTAGACCAAACTATAGGGCCTTGCAGAAATTGAACCTAAAAATTTATCGGAAATATGGGTGTTTTTATTATTAATCTTTTGAGTACACCCTAAAAGATATTTTGACAGCTAACAATAGTGGTGTTTCATCATGAATTAAACTCGTCACAAATAGATGAGCTTGGGAACTGGTGCCTGAAAGGTTAGCGGGGAGCAGAAGCCGTATGCGGAAGGGGAGGTATCCATGGCAACCCTGAAAGCAGGAACCACCCCCAAAGGCAGCCGCTAACTGGCACCGTCACACTGATTGAATCAGTGGAAACAACTTACCTGACCCGTACTTACCTAGAGACCAGCAACCAAGAGGGAGGGACGGGAAGGGGCGAGAATCCGCAAAGATTCGCCAAAGTACAAGCAAATGATCCGCAACGATCAGCTGGCAGCACAATACGTGCAATGCAATGTGAGACAACAGCCCTGCAAATCTCCACAGGGCCGCCCCGCAAGTCACGTACCGTAAAAGGGGAAACCACTGACTGCATTGGTTTGAGTCTAACTTTGCCTAAATCATATTTAGCCACATTTAAACTCGTCACAAATAGATGAGCTTGGGAACTGGTGCCTGAAAGGTTAACAGGGAGCAGAAGCCGTATGCGGAAGGGGAGGTGTCCATGGCAACCCTGGAAGCGGGAACCACCAAAAAGAAAACCTTTCTCCAGGTGCTTGGAGAATGGAGGGACCCGAGAACAGGGTGACCTGGAACCTCCAATCCCCAAATACACCCCAAGCACCTAGCCCCACACAAACAAAGCGAAAAAAGGAGCAGCACACACCTGACCATGCAGACGTCCACCTGATACTGCGGGCCAAGACACTGAAGGCGCTCTGAAGCAGAAGCAAGACGCGGGCATTAAGAGGCGAAGCGGGTGACCAGCAAAGCCTAAGCCAGCGTTGAGCAAAATGGCACAAGAACCGCGAAGGGTATCTGGCTGGGGGGCAAGTTCGCTGTGCTTCTGGGCAAATGGCCTGACAATAGCCCGATGATCTGGTAGTCCACAGCCAGCGGAAGTGGATGCAGCCCTAGTGGGGGATTGATGGCCACTGAGAAGACGCCAGCTTGGTGGAGAGGGCTGCTAAAGACTCCGAGGGGGTCCCGATGTAAAGCTGATAGGCGGAGCTTGACCAGCGACCCAAGGCTTGTATTAGGTGATCAGGAACTCCATTGCATGCCGCCACAGTGGCAGCCCCGATGTGGAAACTGTGGCTAGAGAAGTTGCTTGGAATGTTCGCGGAGGCCAGGATCTACCGAAGCCAGTCCGTGAGCAAAGCATGCGAAAGAGGCTGCCCATTCTGGAACAGGAACAAGGGACCTGGAACGTCGCCTCTGCTAGTGAGATATGTCATCACTGAGTGGACCGCGCAGTGTGGGGGCCAGCCAAGGTTAACGTGGATAAAGGCACCCTTCCTAAATGGATCAGTCTTTGAGCCTTTGATCTTAACGCGCATGCACGTGGGCGCAGACAAGGAATCCACTGCAATGTCTTGCACTCCTAAATAAAGTGATGTAGAGAAGCTAGCCAGACTGGGCACTGTGAACTCTGAGGCGCGGAGAAAGCCAAAGTATGCAAGGGAGCAAGCTGCCCAGAACATGGGGTGATCTGGGAGACGAAGATCCAGAGACTGCCAAATCAGTAACATCAAGTCATCAGTAATAGGCAAGCGGGATGAAGAAGAGGAGCCCTGACAGCACTTGATACCGTGGACCACCCTCTGAAGGCGGAGACAGTTGGCAAGGGGGTCTGGAAACCCCTGTTCAATGTGGAGTGCTCTAACCCTGGACAAGTAGACCTTAGTGGAGGAGTGCTGAATTCGTTTGGCCAAGAAGGTAGCAAAAAGGCACAGCGTCCATTCGTCAGCAGGACAGGGATAACCCGAGGAATGGAGCTTACCAAGTTGAGTGCAGAAAGAGATAAACTGAGCTTGGGCCGATGCATAAGATCGACGCTTAGAGGGGGCAAGGCCCTGGGTCAAGAAGGAGTAGCACTGCTGTTCTAAGGCGGAGATGTCAAATCTGCCAGGAGTTCGAGGGGTACCACCGTGGGAAGAGGCTGCGCATCCGGGGCCAAGCGCCGAAATTCCTGCCAATTGAAACGAGATAAGGCATCAGCTAATTGATTGTTAACACCAGGTACATGTTGGGACGAAAAGGAGAAGCTGTGACGCGCAGCGGAAAATAACAGACTGCGCAGCAACCGCATTAGGCAAGGCACTCTTGACGTTCTGGTATTTAAGATGTGGACTACCGCGTCGTTGTCAGAGGGGAACAGGACATGTTTTTTGACCCAAAAATGTCCCCAGACATGAGCTGCGAGAACTATAGGGAAGAGCTCCTTGTAGGCAATAATAGACTGTGGCTGCTGGGACGGAGCCCAGGAGCCAGCAAACCTGTGGCACTTCATGTACGCTCCATAGCCGATTGAGCCTGCAACATCGGATGACACTTCAACATCAGCCTCGGGCAGCAGTCCTGGGAAGAGCCAGAAGCTAACACCGTGCCAGTCCTCCAAGAACTGTTGCCACTATAGAAGATCCAGATGAAATTCTCGGTTAAGACGAATGGGGTGATCTCTCCTCCGAAAGCAGCAAAGCAGATCAATCATGCGGCGTAAGAATGTCCTTCCCGGCCAGACCACCTTGGTAGCGTGATGCAAGTGTCCAATAAGGGTTTCAAGCTCACGTCTGTTGCACCATTTTCGAGGAAGCCAAGAACCGATCAGATTTTGCAGCGGTAACAACGTCTCCTGGGGGAGACGTGCCACTTGGTTGACAGAGTCGAGCTCAATACTCAAGACAACGAGAACTGTAGAGGGGCCCACACACTTGCCAGGATGCAACGGTAGACCAAGCTGTTGACACACCTCCAGAGCAGTAGCCAAATTCTGTGCGCACTGGAGGGACTGGGTGGGGCCTGCAGTAATGAAGTCGTCCAAGTAATGGAGGAGATCTGGAATCTGGTAGGAATTGACGAGGATCCACTCCACCATGTCTGCGATGGAGTTGAAGATAAATGGAGCCGATCGAAGGCCAAAGGGGAGAACCAGGTCCACGTAGAATTGGTCGCGCCACTTCATCCCCAGAAGGACGCGGTGGGAAAGGTGTACGGGCACGTTGCGGTAGGCGGCCTCCACATCAAATTTGGCCATGAGGACCCCCGGACCAAGTTTGGAGACTAGGCAGATCACCTGATCGACTGTGATGTAATGAAGGGTGAATTCTTTCGGGTCAATCCCGTCGTTGACACTAGCACCCCCTGGGGAGGAAAGGTCCACGATGAGGCGCCACTTCCCTGGTTGGCCTCTTTTGGGAATAACCCCAAAGCTGCTAACATGAAGATTCGGGTAGCGAGGAACACTGAAAGGACCTGCCACCCTACCTAGGGAAACCTTGTTGGCCAAATACTGTTCGACCACAGAGGGATGTTGAGCTGCGGATGGCGTGTTTTTCTTCGTGGACTTGAGCTTTTGGGAGGGAGAAAAACCCAACTGAAACCCATGGCGTAGTCCATTTAACACAAAATTGACCTTCTGCCGGTTGGGATGAAACCGCAACTCCCAGGCAAACTGCTCTGCTTGCAAGGGGGTGACTGCAGAAACTGGGGGGAGTCCGACTAGGAAGGAGAAAGAACAGGAGACACAAGTGCCGGTAAATCACAGCCCCAAGAAGGCCTAAATAGCCCTCCCAAAACCCCCTGAGTTACGCAGATGAACAGACAAGGTAACAAACGAAACAATCAATTTTAATAACACGAGAACGGCCGCAAGTACAACATTTAGTCCTGGATCCCTAATGGGCATGGCTACAAACCTAGGGACAAAAATACTCAATAATGGAAACAGTACAAGAGGGGGGTGGGCGAGTCTACACACGACGGGACTTGCTGCTAGACCGGGGAGGCGGAGAGTCAGGAGAACGCTAAGAGGACGAGCTGGGCTTGGTGGGTGTCTCCCGCGGTGCGGGCCATGACAGCTGGCACATTTGTGAGCAAAACGGCACGACGCTGAGGGAGCTACGCAATGACCCCGGTTCCATGATTTGCAAATGATCTGCGAAGAAGCAGCACCGCGGGGCTCGTTTTGGCCATCCGAAGAATCGCGAGAAGAGCGCGAGGACCAGCCAGCCGAGTGAAAGCTGAACAGCGTGCCGTGTAGTTGCGACCAATCTGTCAGGTTAGTGGCCGCGGCATTCTCTCTGAACGCTCGGTCGTACGACAACCAAACCCGACTGGAGAACTGGCGATATGTGCGGAGTATCAGGAGTTGATACTGCAGGAGATCTTTCCAGCGATGAGGGAAGTACGACACGATGATAAGGCAGTAAACAGAAAGCCTCCAACCATGTGGAAATATCTTCGATGCGTCGCTTAGGTTTCTTCGGCGGGGACGTTAACACAAGGCGCCCATCGAACAGCAACTGAGGCTCAGGCTCTGTGAGAACAATGTTCGAGGGCAGCAACTCGTGGAGTTCAACGAACTTCCCAGCCACGATCTGACTGACTAACTTTGCCGGAACGGGGGAAAACCCAGGGCCCGCCACGAACGGTTGATGCAACACAGGCAACGGAGCCAACGGTGTAGCGCTAACGGCGCTCGAAGGCAAAGCCGCATTGATAGTGCTAGAAGATGCCGAGAGAGCGAGCGACGGAATTGGAGCGGAGAAGGTCGACACAAAGGCAGGGACAACAAAATTATTTGGCCTACCTGAAGCAAGAGGAGTCGCCGTGGCCGGTGGAGAGGATGCAAAGCCAACGCCAGAAGCGGCAAAAGACGAGGCTTGGGCAACAGGTTGGCTAGGATTAGCCAGCGGAGCAGAAACGCCTCCGGAAATGGCCACGCTCGTGGAAGAACTAGAATTAGGACGGCTTGCGACTGGCTGGGCCGAAAGTACTCGCTGGACGGCGTTTGCGACGGCGGCCAGAAAGGCGGGAGACGTTGGCGATAAAACAGATGATGGCATAGTGGATGGAGCTATTGAGGCCACGCTAGAATCCACTGGCGTTGAAACCGGTGGCGAAGGAATTTCCTCGGACTCCGGCACGAGAGACAATGCATCGTAAGCCACCGACCGGCTGTTAAGCGTGTTTGTAGTGTGCATCACGTCAAAAGCGACAAAAACAGGCAATACTTAGAGCGAGAATCCGCAAAGATTCGCCAAAGTACAAGCAAATGATCCGCAACGATCAGCTGGCAGCACAATACGTGCAATGCAATGTGAGACGACAGCCCTGCAAATCTCCATAGGGCCGCCCCGCAAGTCACGTACCATGAAAGGGGAAACCGCTGACTGCATTGGTTTGAGTCTAACTTTGCCTAAATCATATTTAGCCATATTAAGTGAGACCAGAATCCTTGATTTAATCCGCGACCTTTTTATGTGGGAGTTGCCCCTCTCCCCCTCCCCCCCAGGATTTTGGTTTCGGTGATACGTTCCTTAAATTAGACTCATAAGATAGACTTGGAGTTAATGTTATTGACTTGACTTTATTACTCCCAGGTTACAGGAAGCTGACTTTGATAGAGACAATGATGGTAGGATTTTAAATAGTTACAATTTGGCTTTTGGTGTTTTTTTTTTGTTAATTGATAATAATGTTATTATTTATATTTGATTTTTGAAAAAACGAGCCTGTGTTTGTAATCCTCCGATTAAAGATGCTAGTAGAGGCTTACAGGTTAATTGTGTATCATTGTGAGGTTGGGTTTAATACCTTGAATAAAGAACTTTTCATCCTCTGACTTCCATCACTGAAAAGTTTATCGCTTCTCAATTATTCATGAAAAATTGAATATGTTTTATATTCTGTATTCTAAGGTTTAATTAGCCAAACAGAATGCCTAGAGGGTGATCATTTGGCATTTGATCATTATATGAGAGACTTGGAGGACAGGCATCCTCGGCAACGTTCAAGACTAAGTCAACAGACGTGGTTGAAAGTGACTGGGAGTACAGATCCTTTGTTACAAGAGCTGCAAGAAAGGTAAGAAAGAATATCTTCAGTTGCTAATTATTACTGGGAATGAATTATCTTCATTTTGTCGCTAAATGTAGCCGACAGTGTTAGGAAATTCACATTGTTAAACATTATGTCTTGACAATATTGGAACATTTCCATTTATAGGGTCATATTGTTGACTAAGCTACCAAGAGTTTTCATTGAGCGCAGTGAAGATTTGCAGGTAAAACTTATGGCTACACTGAAATTATGTGCTTGACTAAAACCTAAACTAAATACATGTAGCTAAATAATGGGCAGATTGACCCCTGAAGATGATGAAAAAACTTGTGTCTTTGTGTAAAGTGCAAGTGATGATTCACTGTCATTTGGTCCTTTAATATAAAGTGTAGTGGGGATCAACATCTCCGGGTTCCAAAACCAGCTCCTAGTTTTTTTTTAATGTATGGAGGTCACATGAATAGGCACAAATGGGAGAAATGATGGTGCAGCTGGCTAACTGGCTTTCCCACCAACCGTGTTTGTCTTTGTTCCTTCCTTCACCATCAGTGCCTGTTTTTACTTTGCATTATATTCTTGTCCTCAACTCCTGTTCTAACTTGTCTTCGCAGCCATTATTTGGTTGTTACACAACCTTTTCACAGACCAACTGAAATTATAACTTTCTTTCATTTTTTCCAGGTTGTCAAGTATGGAGTTCATGGTCATTATCATGCACATTACGACTCAACAGATGAAAGGGATTTTTCTACTTCTAGATGCTGTCAGGGTGATACTGGAAATTGCAGCTTGTGCAGGTAAGTTGAAACAGTCTAATTGACTGACCCGCTGGATTTTTTTCTATGAAATGTAGTTCATTTCCCACTGAAATGAATTTGAAAGCAAGACGAAAATCTTGTGTTTCATATGATTAAATTTATATCTCACAACAAGGAATAGAAACATCTCAGTGAGCCATATACTATTCAGTCATGTAAACTATTACCGGTAATACCAAAATGTGAAGATTTTATCACTCGTGAGAAAACGTGTATTACTTGTATCAAGAAGTAATGTTCAAACGTACACAATAACCATTTGAAATCTACATATCATGTGGCGATGTTAAACACATCTTGTTACCAATAGAGTGGCAGTATCCACATGTACATTCATGTACCTATTTTTTGTGATGTAGGTACATGACAGTGTTGTATTACCTCAATGACGTCGCCCGTGGTGGAGAGACAGCTTTTCCTGTTGCGGATGAAAAATATTTCAATCGGACGGTAATGTTTCCTTGCGGTCTTTTTCACGAAGGAATTTATTTTTCCATGGAGTACTTTGTTCTGTTGTCCTCCTTCCAACGACTGGATGGAGTGAAGTGGAACACTTGCCGCTTTCTCCTGGAAAATTTAACATTTTGTTTCTTGTATTTTTTTATGTAGGATTATCATGAGAAAGACCGGTCAAATTTAAGTTCTCACTGTTACGACGCCAATGTATTGGTTCGCCCCAGGAGAGGCACTGCTGTCATGTGGTACAATCACATGATCAGTAACGTGACTGGTTTGCTGGGACCACAAGACGAGCGTTCTTTACACGGAGGGTGTGATGTATTGGAAGGTTACAAGTGGATTGCGAACAACTGGATCAATGCACCATTTGAATGGACAGATCAAAATTGATGCTATTTGCAGCATCTATAAGATATTGTAAACCCTAGATGTAGTTATAGACAGCAACCAGGAACTAAAGAAAAATGACGGAAGTGCCTGGATTTGGTTTGCTGACCAGTTAAGGGCAGAAAACTCAGGTAATTTATTTGACTTTGGGGAAAACTCACATGATAAGCGACCTGAGTTTTCCTCGTTTGACCGCCACATGAGAATTAGGGACGTTACGCAAAACACAACGGCAACGGCAACGAGAACGTCACCAGACAAAGGGTTTAATGAGCAAAACAATGGCTGTGCTGTGCAAGTGCATTATAATTCTTGGTACATTTCTTTGCCGTTCTCTTCAAGACAACAACGTGAAATGACCAAACTCTGCGTTGTCTGGAGAACGCGAACCACAACGGCTAATTTTTCGTATTTCTATTTGGAATTGAACGCATTCGTAGCATATTCAGCAGGCGCAAGTTTCAATACCGACAGATACACTGGATAGTTCCAAATAAACGCGAAATTCCAAAGTAAAATAGAAACACATATTTTACGTGGCGTCGTCCTCGCCGTCGCCGTCGTATATGCGTAAGGTCCCTATTCAAGTGAAGACGCACTCATCGATATGGCGTGGTTTCCATGCGCAACTGTTACGGAGGCTGGTTAAAGCCAAGCCGACGAACGTTCTGCAGTACACACGTTGTCGTTTGATGTGATCTCTAAATTTTATCACTCGACGTATCCTTGAGTAAAAGTAACGTCACGTCACCAGCGAATCGTGCTGAGTTTGGAATAGGAAGTGTTTAGCTGTTATTTACCAAGCAGCAGGTCTGTATGGGAGAGTCTTGACCGAGGTCGTGAGTACAGATCGAACGTAGTTAGGTCTGTACACACGACCGAGGTCAAGATTCTCCTATACAGACCGACTAAGCTCGGTTAATAAGATGTTTTAAGTATATGGCAAACAAGAAAAATGAGCTGAACTTAAATCTACCAAAGTTTCAGAAGTGTAGCAGCTCTCGTAAGCTTGTAATTCTCTTCATTGTTAGCAGCTGTTATTGTTTTAGGCCTAGGGGCATTGTTTCTGTTGTTTGTTCTATTGTTCTCTCAAAGGGTAGCAAGCCATTCATGTCAGACCTTACGAGAGCTGCTACATCATCCCAACGTTTGCTCGTCCTCTTTACCTTTTTCTGTCATCAGGCTTTTTGGCACTTCCATAATGTGAATATTTTCTGGAACTAATATTTTTAGAAGAAAATACTCAGTGTTTTGTATTTTAGTGTGCAGCTTTTTCACCGCAAAATGTAACCTGTCTAGATGGAAAAATCTAGACCGCGGTCAATAAGTTCCGAGTCCTTGTGAGACACAGCCATAGAATAAATAACGATAAAGTTGTGCCACATCTCAATTCAAGAAGAGGTAGCTTACAACGGTTTCAGGAAGACTGAATGTGATAGATTCCAAAGGTTTATTGTATAAAATCAGAAATATGGGAAATAAGTGGGATCAATAATCAACGGGGAGAATATTTTTGTAAAAACAATTGAATAAGTACAAACAGAAGAGATGTATTTAGGTCTATTTATGAATCAGATTCTGATAAATTGTGCTTGTTTTTGTTAATAAAAATGAATATTGCAATGTCCGATGATGCTAAATTTGTTGTCGATACGTGCCTATTTGTAATAAAACGTATCTAGAAAGAGGTATTGATTAATTTGTTCAATAGAATGACAAACGGAGAGGAAGAAGCACCACCTCTCAACAAAGTGATACAACACAACCTTTTGACAATTATTTAATATAGGGGGGTGCCCTAGGGCGGATCTAGGAGGGCTCCTTCGAAACCCCTAAATTAAAAAAAAAAATGAGAGATCATATAACACGCTCACTTGGTCTCAGAATGCCGGAAATCCCATTTCCGAGGACAGGAAGACTGCCTTCGGCGGTCCTTTTCTCGAACCCCACCTCCAAAATCCTGTATTCCACCCAGAGTGCCTCCTCTCTCGGGGCGAAAAGCTGGCTCCGCCTTTTATAATGGCATGATGCCATTAAGATAAGAATGAATGGTAAATATGTACGACCTGGTGAGTTACAGAGGAGGTGTAACAGAACCAACTAGAGGAGAAAGTGATGGCCATGCTTATAAACCAGAAACGTATTGCAAAATTATTAATAACTGGGGACATCCCTAGTATGGTGCCATTGCGCTTTTGGTTGTCTCCTTCTCCACTGCTTTTTGTTTTTGTCTGTTTGTTTGTTTGTTTTTTTTGTTTTTTTGTTTTTAATTATTCATAATGTATTCGTATTGTATGGAGTAAATCGTAATAAATAAATAAATAAATAAATATTGTGTTGATACGCTGAGTAAATCGTAATAAATAAATAAATAAATAAATAAATAAATAAATAAATAAATAAATAAATAAATAAATATTGTGTTGATACGCTGTGCTACGCCCAACTATATTCCCGCTTCCACTCTCATAGGGACACTTACTGTAGCACAACACGACGCATAAATTAAGATCTCTGCAGCTGCTGGTCAACGACGACTCCTGGATCCAAAGCGGAAGGAAAAGCGGAAGCGAAGACTTGACCGTGACTTGAAAGCTGAAGGAGATTTTAATATTAAGAAGAAATTCTCTGCTGTATGGCGTTGAAAATGAAGTTTCCATAGTGCTCGATTGGTACGTTTACACATCAGGTTTGCTTCTCTGATTCAATAATTACAGTGGCGCGAGTGACACAATCATTGTTTCCCTTTTCGTGATCGGCTCAAAGTTTATTCGACACTTGTTTTGCGAGCTTTCTACCCTTTCGGTTTACAGACTGACAAATTCAGAATTATTATTTGAAATCGTTGTCTTGAATTTTCTAAGGAAATTGAAAATTACAATAGTTGCTGACGAGCAGAAAGAAAAGTCGAAATAGCGTTGTAATACAGCCTCGCCGAAGGCTTTGATTACAAATATATTTTTTTCCAGGCAACAGCGAGAGGTCCCACAGCGGAATGGAGTCTGCTCAGGGAAACTGTCCCAGTGAGGCTATCGATACCGAGGAATTAGTAAGCACAGTTAGGACAATGCTCATTCATTCCATAGCGCTTAATAACCCTGTGGGGTTTACCATGGCTCTCGAAGCTTTGGAAGAACTCAAGGTTGGCCTCAGTTGGAGTTTTCTATCTAAGTCCATGGTATATGGTGGCGATGACTGGAACACCCCCCTCACTCTGGGTGCAAAATTGGGTCGTGCAAGTATGGTAACCTCTTTGCTTCGAAAAGGTGCTGATCCAAACTTCTTTTCCAATTGTGAAGATAGGAGATCATCTGGGCGGACAGCTCTGCACGAGGCGTGTAAATCGGGACGTCTTCAAGTTGTTGACTGTCTCCTAACGCATGGATGTGATGTAAACGTCTCCGACAAAAGAGGCTGGACGCCAATTTACGGTGCAATTTGTCACGGTAAAACTGATGTTGCTTTAAAACTTCTTGACAATGGAGCAGATCCCAGAAAAAGCTTTTCTGTATCTTCATCAGATGTGAAAAATCTAAAAGTTACTGGAAGGTCATTCCTTATGTTTTCTTCCAACCCTTATAAGCTGGAGACAGTCACTCCATCGTTGTTTACGTGGAATGGCCTTTCTTTTGCTTCCACTTGTCATCAGCCGCAATTCGTGTCTAAGCTGATTGAAGAGTACTTTCATGGAGACGCAGATTGCCAAAGTCCATTTGGAAGAACTGCTCTGCACGAAGCTGTAACCCTACCAGAGGATTTGAATCTGAACGACGAAATCATCGTTCAAAACCGACAAGAAACTTTGAAAATCTTACTAAACGCAGGAATTAATCCTAACATTGCAGATCACTTGGGGAAAACGGCATTGCATCTTTTCTTTGACCACGTAAATTTAGCCAAAGTTGTTGTGAAGAGGTACTCCAAGATTGTTCCCGACACAATTCGCCTACTGCATGATTACGGTGCTGATTTGAACGCGGCGGACTTTAAAGGAAGAACCGTAACGCATCAAGCTGCTGCCTTTGGTGACGTCGAGACAATGCAAATCCTGTTAGAACTTGGCGTGGTCGTTGCAAGTCTGGACAATGACAGAAACACGCCAGCTCATATTGCAGCTTACCATGGTAATTTTGAGGTGCTGCAATGCTTGTTGCATTGCGTTCCACACACAGAGTTCGCAAACCGTGACGGAGACACCGTGTTGCATGTCGCAATAATGACGAATGGCAATGAAGATGAGCTGGTGAAAATCGTTCAAACATTGCAGAGAGAGCCTGGCGCAGATAAGGTTCCGACGAACGTTTATGGAGAAACAGCATTTGACCTGGCCATAACGTTTAAGTTGGAAAAACTTTCTCGCCTACTTGCTGGCCAAGCCAATAAGTCGGATTGGACGCCCGGTGGACCAAGGAAGGTAGAAGTCCAACGGATTAGGGATGTGAAGGACAATGGTGACATCCATGGGGAAGCCGACACCAGAATTAGTGACACCGGTGCAAGGATCTTTGACGAAGGATGTGACGGGAAGATCAAATCAGGTCATGGAAGTGATTCTGATGAGGGTGGTGACAACGCTGGAGTTCCAGAATTATTGGTAGAGGACGACACGGATGTGAATGAGTATTTGTTGAAACTGTGTCGCGAGTATCGCGTGAGAAGTTTTCACATGGAAGGAGACGGGAAATGCCACGAGAGATGCACTGTGGCAAAACAGACATTGGACTTTGTCGACGAAATTTTGAAACTAATTGTGGAAGACGACAAAAGGTTTTGCTGTGAAATTTTACGAACTGGAAGCGCTTTTGAAGGCTACAGGATTGGAAAGCCAGACGAATTCGACTACATGTGTGAACTGAAGTCTCTGTCAGATGGCAGATGTGAAATTCTTGAAACTGAAGAACCGGGGTTTGTCCGTGTTCGAGTGAAGGAAGCCTGTAGAGAAGAATGGAAGTTGTTTCTGTCCGAAGAAGGGTTTCTCGACGCCGTGAAACTCAAATGTTTTTTGGCAAAAGCGTTGTACGCGAAATGTTGTGCGCCTGCCTCAATCCATAAAGCCTGGAACCTAAGTTTTAACACAACAAGCTATGATTCATGTTTGTTTTGCCACCCTGTGATTAGCACAAGCAAGGCAGGAATAAAGATGACTTTGTATTGGAGAGGCACTATTTACAAATTCTTGCCAATTGACATCGATATTACACCTGCAATCCATTTTGGCAGTTGGCCCAAGTCCGCCAAAGTCCCCCCGTCCCACGTCCTGAAAGACTGTGCAGGGTTTGGATACCACGTTGTTCCTAAGTCTGAAGGAGGAGACTCGCTGTTGTGGAGATTGTCGTTTTCCATCGCTGAACTGAAAATATTACAGAATGTAAGTCCAGTTCAGGGAGCTTGTTACACTGCTCTTAAAATAATCAAAGGGCAAACCGCGTTACCAAAACGCTCACAGCTTTTTTCACACCTTGGCTACCTCCATACTTACGTCCTGAAGATGAAATTCTTCGAGGAACTTGAGCGTTGCCATGATACAGATTTGTGGCTCGAAAATAAGCTGACAGACCGGATCTGTTCCGTGTTGGATTCTACGGCCAACCTTTTGAGCCAGAAACGACCTTCCCAGGTAGAATCATACTTCCTTCCGGGTCACAGTGTGATTCGCCAGGCAGACAAACATTTCAGCAAGTTTGTGGCAGCATCTATTAAAACCTCTCTTCGGAGGGTGGTACGACTGTTGCGAAAAGAAGACGAGTCATCGCCGGAAAATGTTGAAGACGATGGCTTTTTCACAATGTATTTTGATCAGTCAGATTCCACTGATTCTGAATCAGGCGATGATAGTACTTTGATTTTTCATGATCCTAGCACAGTTTAAAACTACTTATAGAGCATTAGAGGAGATGTATTGAATTAGTGTTTTGTGCTGTCACTTTTTTTGAATCAGACGACGGGGAAGCCATGACTTTTAAGTTTATTGTACCGAAAGGACACAAGGATATATTTAGATTTTCTTCCTTTCCAAGGACAATAGCTGAATGGAACAAACTCCCGAAAGAAACTGTTACCAGTCAATCTCTCTCTATTTTTAAAAGCAAACTTTGTTAGGTTAATTTTAATCGCAATTTTTATTAATTTAATTTTTAGTTTTAGTTTTTATTATATATAATGTTTCAGAGCTGGCATGATGTCCTCTCGGGATGTTGCCGACGTAATAATAATAGATTTACATTGAGATTTAGATTTAGAAATAGCTTTTGGACTTTTGTAGTGCAATATGTACCATCGCGATGCGTATGACCAGCATAAAGTAAGTTGGCTCGCATAACCGCGATACGTGTCTACATGTAGTGGAAAACAACATGATAACGAAAGTATTCTTATATTTTGTTTCTTGTTCAATAAAATGATAACCGTTTCTTCTAAATAGTGTAGACAGTGGGAATGAGTGAGAAAGCAACATGATGGCAGCAAAGTAAGCTTATTTTTGACTGAAATTGGTGTCAAGTAGGCACCGCCTACCACCTCTCGTAACAGGCGAGAGCGCCTGCAAATTAATCTACGTTTTTTCGGTAAACTATCTTCAACGTGAACTTTGAGTGCTGTATGCTAGTATCTAAAACAACCATTAAAAAGACATTACTTACTTACTAAAATTTCTTCGGCTGACATGATCACCACGCTGAACGAAATGTCGAGACATGTTGACTAAATTCCAAACTTTATCCAAAAAAAAAAAAGATACAATTCGCCATATATACCAGTTACGTAACGTTGTCCAGTGTATACCTTGCAATATTCCACGAGTCACTTGTATTTTGTCGAGATACACCCGAGCCTTTAGGCGGATATGTGTACCAAGAAAATAAAAGTGACAAACGGGATATTTCAAGGTATACCACGAGAGAGTGTTGCCTAACTATTTTATACCATGCCATAGAAAATACAGTGGCCAACACAATTAATGCGACATACGCGTGGCGCATGATGGGAAGGTTGGATGTAATACCGTCGAATATACAACGGCTTTGCTGCTCTTTGATTGGCTGTTTTTTCAATGGCATGGTATAAATAATTATCTTCAACGCCAAGTTGAACCCTTGCTCGAGCATGTGCGAAAAAAATTCCGTAGGAAGATTGAAGAACAATAAAGAAAAAACTGACATTTCATTGACCATGATCCTTACCGTCCTTATCGTGTTCATTTGTTCAAGTGTTGTTCATCACGACGAGAAACCGCGGGAAAACACACGGGTGTTCTACATTGTGTGTCACTCATCCTTTCACCAACCGTTGTGATCGCCCAGATGAAGACTAGCTGTGAGGAAACGAAACGTTACGATCTTGACCTGCGTAGCAGACGTTTAGTTTCCTTTTTCAAAGCGAGACGAGCGCGCCTCCCACGCAGGCTATAGCGATCTACATCACAGCGTTCTTCCATTCATGACGTTACGGCATCCGTCTTCACTTTTCCAAACAATGATTTTTTTCTTTTTCGTGAGTACGTTCTTATGACAAACCACGCGTATACTGCGCATTGAGCAACTTTGTTGCCCGAGAGGGGGATTGCCAAATAAAAAGACAGGGGCGCTCGTCCGAAATTTTGAAAAGAACCCCTAAGAGGTATCAAGATCCTTTCTTGTGGGCGTGGCTTGAAATGTTTGTCATCCCTAAGAGGTACCAATTCTAAAACAACACATTATCTCCTGTCATATTTTCTCGGCTCAATACCCTAAAGGGTACTGCAAATGTTCCCACTGTGGACTTTTTTTATGGCGGTACACCATAAGCAGGGTTCGTACCCTTTTTCATAAACAAATTTCCAGGACATTTCCAGGACATTTCCAGGACTCAGATTGATTTTTCCAGGACTCTAAAATTCACATTAACCCCTTCACTCCCAAGATCTTAACGTTAATTCTCCTTACTGTCTGCCATGCATTTCATATTTCTTTGCTAGAGTTCAACAGATTTCCAGAACTTTCCAGGACCAGTAGCCCTTTTCCAGGACTTTCCAGTCCTGGAAAATGCCACAATAAAATTCCAGGACTTTCCAGGTTTTTCAGGACCTGTACGAACCCTGCATAAGAGATACCAAAAGCGCTGTTTTAATCCCTAAAAAGAATGACAAGCAACCCCCTCCTTTTAATATGGGAGTTCCCCCCCCCCTCGGGGTTTGTTGGAGCTTAGATGGCCTTCAGGCAGTTTGAGTCAAACGTTTTTCTTCTCAGTGGAACATGTTCTGGTTTGAAACTGCTCACAAGTTTAACCTATTTTTTTCTTTAAATTTTAATCTGGTTAAGAAGAAAAGAAACTGTTGTAAAAACAAATTTAATCAACCCATTGAGTAAAAAAATAAAACAATTTTTATAACATAAGCCGTACTGAACATTAGACATTAAATAATGTTGCTGTTTTTAGCTCTGCTGTAATAAATTTAACATTTTTACATTGTACCAGGAAGAAAACAAACCCTCACATCCAGAATGTTTCTTTTCTATTGCAACTGAAATTGTAGCTGTGTGCTACCACTTGTATGTGCTTCTGGATGCTTTGAACAACGAGAAATCTCCTCAGGCTTTATTTATAAAACTCCTCAGAAACAAAGGAAGTTACTTTCTAATATTATTCTTTTATGATATAAACACTTGAAATATAATTTTCTCTGCTGACATATAAGCTATTACTGATGGTTAAATTACTACTAACTACAGAGCACATAATATCTCTTTTATTTCATAAAAATGAGTAGACACCAAGTCAGGTGGAAAACAAGTATCTACATCTTTACTTTGTCTGAGTACCATGCAGACTAACTCAAGAATGCTAATTCCTGGACTTCTTTTCATACAGTTCTTATACTTAATGGGCCATTTCTGAGTTGCCTTTGTCTCTGTGTCAAAATGAGTCTTCGTGCAAAACTGTTCATATGAAAATGAGCTCCACCTACAGGTTTATTTTCATGCAAATCAAACTCATTTTCAGAAGAATAGTTTAGCATGAAGACTCACTTTGACACAGAGGCACAAGGTAACTTGGAAATGGCCTATCAAATCTACAAATCATTGATTCTGATTGGTTATTTGTTTGCTTATTTGTCACATAACTGGTGCGTGATTGAGTGGGTGTTCAATAACAGGCACCCAGTTATGTTTTGAAATTGAATGCCTCTAACAGGACACCCACCACTCGTGCCTCAATTTTGCGTACTTTATTGGCTTTCTCAATATTTCCCTACTGTTATTCAAAACTTATGGAAACTAACTTCTTCAGCCAAAAGAAGTTCTTAAAGACTCCTCAATCACAAAATTTGCAGTTGATACAGCTTATTAAAAATTGGACCTCAGAGAGTGATTGTGATTGTAATTTCAAATCAGCCTCACACTGCAAGCTAGTCAAATTTTGAAATGGCTTGCTTGATTACTTCGCGAATTGTGCTACTTTCAGTCCAATTCCTAATTATTAATAAAAGTAAGAAGGGGAATTTAGAAACATTGACTGAGACAATTTCCACCTGGTGAATTGTTTCTCAGTTCTCATGACATACTTGCTTGACTCGGTATTGCCTTTTTATGGAGATTTGTTTACAGTGCATGAAAAACTTGTGGTGCTTTTAAGACGTGTCATATTTACAAAGAGCAGCCTGGCAGAATTCCAGGCATACAAAGTTCATACAAGGTCTGAAGCAACTGTAGTAACCTAAATATGAAAGGTGTTTCTGTGAAGACTATCTGCTGGAAGATGGCCCTTCTCTTGGTGAATCAGGGTCAATCTGCATTCCTTGATGCTCCTCTCTGTCTGATGTGGTTGATGTGATGGTTAACAAGTCACTGAAGTCCATACCTGTACCTTCTTTTGCCTAAAAAGAAAATCAACGTTACATTATTGTTCCTGTGCCACTAAATGCTTTTCAACACCTTTCTGCTGGTTTTCTGAACTTTGAAGCAATCAAATAGCCAATCATTGCCCCAATTCTAATAAGTTTCCCAATTGCAACAAGCACTTGTCAGCCAGTATACCAATCTTACATTAGTTCCGAATTTTGCTGGTTTTAAATGAATATACGAAAGGAATTAAAAGTCTGGATACTTCAGAAGTGTTATGGTTACTGCTAAAATCAAACCACAAAACCACACAATATAAACTGTGAAACAAAAAAAGGGAAGAGAAAAAAAAAAGACCACAAAAAAAGAGAGAGAAGTGAAAAAAGAGAAGTCAAGTGAAAAAAGAAAAGAGAAGAGCAGAAAAGAGCAGACCAGGAAAGAAAAGAAAAGGAAAGGAAAGAAAAGCACCCTCACTTCTGGTTAGGGTGATCAGAAAAGGAGAAGCATGTTATGTGGTAGTGCACAAATTCAGTATTAATACTAAATGCTATAGTTATTGGTCAAACATTGCTGCTGCTGCTGCCCTACCCAGGATACCTTAACTTTGTCAGAATTCAATCTATGTGATTTTTCTCAGATAGAGAACCACACAAAATACTTACAGATTTATACTCTAAAAACATTTCTTTAAAGGCCATGAAGTCTGTAAAACTAAGTAACATGTCAAGAATGTCTCCTCCAATTTGGTCATGACGATTTCTGAAAACAGAGAAGGATGTTCTGAACATTCTTAAAGGTAAGATTTGAGATATAGTTAACTTTAACCTTAAAGTTCAAAAGCTTTTTAATTCTGTCAAAAGCAAATTATAATTTACATATCTTAAGTCTTTTCTAGCTAAATTAGCAAACATTGTAAATTCTTCCTTCATCTCTCCTGTTCTACAATTAGACATAACAAGGCTGGAGACTAACTGAAAAACCTAACAGTTCATTTAGCCTCCAGTCTTATTGACAACAAATGATTAGAACAGACTATTCCTTAATTTGAACTGACTGTCCTGAATTTAGATATACTGTAACTGTAACAGTATTTGTAATGAGAAATAAAGATTTGTTGTTGTTGTTCATTCCTATATGGCTGGCTACTTACTCTAAACTTTTTGTAAAGTCTTCCATGGAGAAGCCAGAAATTCTTTTCTTAAGCTCCTCCTGAATGTAATTTTCCAACAAGGCAACCTAAGGAGCAAATATCATCAAACTCTAACAGTCAGAAATAACAAAGTCATATTATATAGTGGCTGATATAACGTCTTTAGGATCTTCACTGTAACATGGTAACTTAAACTATATCACTCTGGCTGATTAAGCCGTCCTAACCATTACATTTTCCCCTTCCCATTATGCTTTATACTCCTGTGTGGAGAGAGTAAGAGTAAGAGTATTTAAAGTGTTTTGCCAAGGAACAAAACACTTTCCCACAAGTGCTCAAACCTGGACTGAATTACTAATCTGAACAACTTACATATTCCTTGAATATATCCATGTATATTAACTTATTTTCCTCTTCATCTGTAAAGTGGTGGTAATACTTTTCTTTGAAGTCATGTTGTATTGTCTGAAATCTTTCCTCTAGGATAGAGAACATAATTTTAACAGGGTCTACAATTTATTCTTCTTCTCGTACCTCATGAGCCTTGCAAGATCCTTACAATAATGACAACAACCTAGTGAAAGGGATTGCTTTCTCAAACTCATTTAATGATTCATCAAGTTTAAACTGTAAAGGAAATCACGATGGTGATCGTGTTTGGATATCTGATCTTAAGGAGGCTGGCAACAGTTTCCAGCAACTGCCTGACAGGTATACGTCGGAGGATGAATACTATAACTGTTTAACAAGTGATGCCACAATTATAATGGTATCACGCAAATGTCCAATCATTGGCAAACAAGTTGCGCTCATCCTTTTTACATTACAAGTTACCATAGCAACAATACAGCCTGTTAAAACACCCTTAATTTTACCTTTAAGGACTTATAACTTAATAATTGCTTAATATGAATTTTGCAGGACATATACCCATAATGATATCCTCGATGTGACCCACAGTTGTGTCAAACTTTTTATCAGCTCTACTGGACCTGACATTTAATCAACAAGACACTGTTAGAGATGTCCATATAACAACTCATCTTTCTGCTTAGCAGTTTATCAAGTAGTTGCCTTTAAATCCTGAAGATAAACCTCTCTAGGGAACGGGCTACCAAGTCTTTCACTGCCAGCTGAGCTGAAAACACACTCGAGAAAAATTTAAACAAATGCCGATCTCCATTTGAAAAGATGTATTGTGAAAAGAGGAATCAGGATACAGTTTTTCAGAGCATGTTTTATTTTACATAATTTTAGTGTCTTTGTAAATTACACCAAAATAAAACTTTATTTCCTTTTTCATATGACGCGTAGCGTACAGCTAAAAAATTTGATAAGCTCAAGACGAAAACAGAATAGTTGACTTTCTTGTTTTTAAAGATTTATAGTGGGAATTTATCGGTCTCCCTCTGAACCAAAAATATTTTTTACGTCCTTGAAAGCGTCAAAAGTTTCCATAAAATATAAACTACATCATTGTAGTCAAAAGGATTCGGCACGAATTCAATTAATTTGCTAATAAGAAGTGCAAGTTAGAAATGATTACCTTCCAACAGCCAAATCTTCGTCTATATCAAGATCCGTAAAAGCTAGAAGGTAGAAAAAAAACGTGTACAAATGTAAGGAGAACAACAAATGGTAAACGACTCTATTTCAAACCTTACCCGCCATATTGGAAAAACAGTCACCATGGTGCTAACCGCTGGCTTATTGCTTTCTCACTCCAGTAAACAAACGTAAACAAATGAGCAAATGACAAATATCAACTCAGATCAACTCCACACAAGTCCAAAGAAACCTTGTTACCTGTCTCCTATAATACGTATCAATATTCTTTTTAATAATTTGAAACCTGCTGGTCAAATTTCAATATAGGGTTTTTCAGAAACATTTTCAAGCGATAACACATTTTATGGTAAGAAAAACAAGGCTACGGTTGATACTTCTTATATAAAGCCCTTTGTCCAAAGGCGCCAGGTGGGAGACTTTGCGGGGGACCTGGCGTCACGGTTCCAACCTCTCTCGACCTTTCTTCTCGGAGTCAAAGATGGCGGCTGTTGCTTCGGAAAGCGAACAAGTGGTTGATCAAGCTAACGAAAATATTTTAGCCGAGGAAAAGCCTGTAGATGACAAGTTAACTGAAGAAAAGCCTAAAGAAGGAGGTAAGTTGTCCCAATGACGAGGTTTTGTCGAAAGCGGTGATCTACAGCAATTTTCCGGCCGTGTGTGGGAAAGTGTTCACGTAACACGTGGTTTATACTCAAATACTTTTCCTTTTAGCGATCGTCCGAAGTTTCATCAAGACTTGTTGGTTTCTATGTAAGGAAAGTGTCAAACTCTGGAAGATGTTATGGAAAGTCTCAAAAATCTCCCTTTTACAGCACGATTTCGGATAATTTTTGCCGCCAAAAGTTATATGTTTGCATGAACCTACAATGCAACGATGCCGAACTTTTTGTCAGCAGATCGAAGATCTCTTCCTCTTCTACAAAACATTCACAATTTTGTTCTTTGGTTACTCTGTTTGATTCTGTTGATATTCTTCTTGTAAACTAAAATTATTACAGATTTTATCACAACAATCTTTTCATTCTGGTTAAGTCTGGAGTTTGACATGTTGACACTTGCCTTCAAAATCAATTTTGACTGTGGCTATTTAGGAAATGGACTGTGTATTACTACACTATATTTCAATCTGCAGTAGACGTTGCAGGTTGCCAAGTGATTTCCAAGATTTCCAAGGTTTCCTCCAGCATTCCAATAACCTTAGGTTAATTATTCAGCCAACACGTCTCTAAAATAAAAAAAAAAAAATAATAATAACTTCATTTATGTGTCAAGAAGTTTAATTTGCTAAATTTTAGCACAGCTGCTAATTGGGGACACCTAAACGAGTTAGCATTATAAAAACTAATTACATTATAATGAGTATTATAATAAAACTAAATGTACATAAATATAAGTACACTCACCTTCTATTTTTCCCTGCAAGGAAGACAGACATATTCTGATAAATTGTACACTTATGATGTCATTTCTCAGATGACAATAATGTGGCTTCTCAGATAGCCCTATTGCTTCTGAATCTTTGTTTGTGTGCAACTATGAAACTGAGAGTTTTCAAGCAGAAAGTGACAAATATATAAAGGGACATGTCAGTTTCTTGGGGGCTATTCATCTTGTTTTATCGGGTCATTGCATTCAGTTTACATCACAAGTTTGAGCATGTGAAATATCTTGACCATTTTATAAAGGGAATACACAATGTTGTTAGCTTGCTCCTCATGCATCCCACTCTTTTCAGTCTTTAGCCCATATATACAGTAGTTTGGTGCTGGCTAGTAGGTGATATTTTACTTCATGTGCACTACAGGGAACCATTTATAAGTTACATTAATTTTGTTGTTGAGGAATAAAAGTTGCCCAATAAAATTTTACTCCTGTGTTTCGTTTAGAGAAAAAAGATGAACCTGACGATGAATCCAAAGGTGAAACTAAAGATGAACCTGCAGCAGAACCTGACAAGGTATTTATCACATAACAATTCCTCAAGGATTTTCCTTAAATAGATAGATTGTTCGTGTCCTTGAGATGTAGACTCCCAAAGACCATTTTTAAGTGTCTCAAGGGAAAAATGACAGTGTGTCGGCACATAAAAATATTACTATATTATAAAAAATATTACTATATTATTATTATTATACTTCATGAATTGGGACAACGATGGTTCGAGTTTTCATTAAGTTTTGATTCACCTATAGCCTTGATCTTCACACAATCATGTAACATAAACTTGTTACTTTATGAGCGAATGATATCAACTACAGGTAAGGTCACTCATAACATAAAGGGCCCATTAAGCATGTTCAGGTGCTACAGGTTATGGCCCATGTTGACTATCCTGATGGTGACTGAATGTAAAATTTTTGAGTTTAGTAAGCATAGAAAGGGAAATAATCAAAACTTTACTTTCATTTCCTTTCTCAAGATATTTAAATAAAGTTAAATACTAAATCCTATGTTGAAGAGTAGGTTGTTCCATGGTTCGTTGATGGACTATACGATTGTTGAGGAACAGCGATGTACTTTGAGCTACAGAAACTGGGAAAAGCTTTGTTGGTTTGGGCATCTTTGTCATGATGTGGACTTGTTTTGATTTGTGAGAAAAAAAAAGTGTCATAACTAATGGTTTGCAACATAATTGAATCAAATGATCTTTCAGAGCGTGAATGGCGACAATAAACATGCAGAAGAAAAACCAGCTGACAATGAGGAGGGTTTGGGTGACAAGGTGGCAAAACACTACAATGAACATCCAGAAGGCAGCAAGGAGAGCCGAAAGGAAAGTCCCATATTTTATTTAAGAAATTTTAACAACTGGGTGAAGAGCATAATTATTGGTGACTGTCTGGAAAAAATCAAGAGGTAAGGCATGTCTAGCTTTTAGAAAAGAGATCATGGTTAGTTTACATGAGGGGACTTGTTCCCTTGACTCTCCTCTTGTGAGCTACACCTTATGACTAGTCCTGTTTCCAGAATTTCTTGGAAAGATTCACCTGTGGACAAGTCCTCTCATGAGTCCAACGTAAATTATTACGCTGTATTTTTTATTACATATCTTTTTTTATGGCCCCAACCTGAGCTATAATGGTAAAAAATTGTTTTTTTTTTACTACTGTTTGGTATGTTGTAATCCTTCCAGGGCAAGTGCAAAGGACATAGCTGTACTTGATCTCTGTTGTGGGAAAGGTGGAGACCTTCTTAAATGGCAGAGGGGAAGGATAAAGAAACTTGTGTGTGCAGGTAAGGTTTCATAGAACATATAGTTATGATATCTTTAAGTTTTTGTTTCTTAATAACTACTGTGACAAATTGTTAGAGCATCTGAAAGAGTGAAATGTGTAGTTCTCAGAAAATATCTATACCTCTCCCATGGAAGGGATTTTTTTCTAGGATCCCCTCACCCACCCTTTTAGAAATTCTAGTAATATTGAATATGCTTTGAACATATATTTCTCTAAATATTTTGGTCTTACAGAACCCCTCACCCCCAGGAAATTTCAGTTCTTTCTGTGGGGGGAGTATGGATATTTTCTGGAACTGCACAATATAATGTTACCCACGAGACAGTAGTTTATTTTTTGTATTATTTATAAGTAGATTGCATTTAAGGGACAGTGACAGAGTTAATGTCTATGCATACATGTATGCCTTTCCTGTAACTATCTGGTTGCTAATTTTGATTAATAAACCTTTGCATGCAAAGATCTGCATGATTATGTTTTCTTTGTGTTCTTTTCTTACAGATATTGCCAAAGTTTCTGTGGAACAGTGTGAGGAGCGCTATAAAGAACTTAAAAAGACACATGAGACCAGGCGTTATCGGGACCCTCTCTTTCAACCTGAATTTATTACCGCTGATTGCAGCAAGGTAATTTACTTACTAGCATTCTTTACACATGTCTAGAGAGTCTGTTAATGATCCACAAGAAAGGCTGGCAAATGGTCTCTAGAAAATTTTGGGCCTTGGGAAATTTTGATCCGATTTCAAAATCTCATAAGCTTCTGAGATGAGTCACAAAGTCTCCGTTTGGTGTGTTTCTTTCATCTTGGAATCTAAAATCAGTTTAGCCATAGTCTTGAATTCTCAAACAAAGGTCTTGCGGTCTTGGCAAGTCTTGGATTTTACCATTTGTTACCCTTACAAGACGCTATGTAGCTGGTGCTTCACATTGTTTCCTAAACATTAAAGAATCGTTATTAATTCCATACAATGTATTGCAGGTTGTAGCCCAGTGTTTTGTTGGGTTGCCTTTTTGTAATAAATGGCTAGGTTCTCCTTCCAAATTGCTAAATTGCTTTCTCTTTTGTAACACAAGGAAAGTTTAATGTTAATCACATAACAGTCACCAAGGCCCTTATTCTGTGCACTTCATCAATTTGCTGATGCCCAATTTTCCACATTTTGTCCATGTGAATATTCAGCATACTGTGCTTTAAGTGCCCTCTGCAAATGCACAACATGAACCAAATCCTGTACAGTAATTGGCTAACTGAGTGGGCAAGCTTGCTCAAGATTACCTATTGTAGATAACAGTACTATATCTGAGATATCTTAAGTTTTTTAGTTGACCAAGCTTGTTTGGTCAAGATGGTGGTCCATGAACACACACACACACAAAAGAATTGGGCCAAATTCAGCTGCTGTGACCAGAAAAGCAAATCTTGGTCAATATCATAATATAAATTTAATTTAAAATTTCTAATTTTACAAATTTACAGGAACGGCTGCTAGACCTATACCAAGATAAAGAAATCCAGTTTGACCTAACAAGCTGCCAGTTTTCTTTTCATTATTCATTCGAGAGTTTTGAGCAGGCTGACATGATGCTGAAGAATGCTTGTGAGAGACTTAAAGTAGGAGGCTTTTTCATAGGAACAACACCCAATGGATATGAATTAGTGTAAGTATCTCAACACCCTCAGGGTTTTCTGTGAGTTTTTTAGTTGGTGCACTTGTGTACATACACTGTATACTTTGTGAACTGTTCCTGTTGTTTTTGCACATTTTTGCACATGGACCTAGGGTTACAAACAGAAAAGAAAAGAGGAATGATAACTTCAAGTGATATCTCTTGCTTTTAGTACCCCAGTAACAGAGCAAATTAAATTGTATGATTGCATCATAGCTTTATTGCACAACAAACACCACTTTTGCACCTTTAGATCTTATTTTTTGATTTTTTTTTTTTCACATCTTTTTTCTTTTTATGCACTTTTTGGTGAGTCCAAAGACCTAACTAATATTTTTTTAGACAGATTTTTTTCATTGCCTTACATTTTGTATTGAACAGTAATGATGACCATAAACCACAACACACACTCAAGAAAAATATCAACTGGTTTATTGGATATACAATATAATCCACTATTTGATATAGTGACAGGTTCATTTCCTTTCAGACAAAGAGTTCAAGATTTGTGTTATTTAGCCTCATTTTTTATCTGTTTTAGTCGTCGATTAGAAAAGTCTGAAGATCTGTCCTTTGGAAATGACGTGTATAGAGTGACATTTGAGAAAAAAGATGACTACCCTTTATTTGGCTGCAAGTATGATTTTCATCTTGAAGGAGTGGTTGATTGCCCAGAGTTCCTGGTCTACTTTCCCCTGCTTGAAAAGTATGTGTTAAACAATAAGTGATTTGCATGATGGCCTCTTTTGACTACAACTACCAGAATACTTCACCTTTTCTTTTTCTTGTGCAAATTACTTATATAATATTGTAATTATTGTTATCTACTTTTGAATCAATGCTACATAACTATAATTTAAAAAATAAAGCTAAAATAAAGGAGAAACAAAATAAATTCCTGTAGTTGTAGTCAGATGAGCTTACTGTATACTTAAGGTGCAATTACTGTGATCAGATAAATGCTGTTAATAAATTGTTGTTCATGTGAAGACAATATGTTCCACACAGATGCATCACACAAACAAAACCAGATACGTAATGCACAAAATTATGCAATACATTATTTTATAGTTTTCTGTAATGAGAGGAATGCATGAAAAAGAGGTATCTTTTCAGTGATAACAAAGCTTTACATTTTTAGTTTGTCTAGCCACATAAGCACCGAAACTCTGCAACTTTGAACTTAAGCCAGTTTAAACCTGTTTCCTTTTAAATTTGGCACACAGGCAAACCCTATTTAAGAAATGGAAAACATGTGTTTTAATCAAGTTATAGAAACATGAGTGGATGTTTTGGAGGGCTGAAAGTGGTAGCATGAGCCGACAGGCGAGTGTTTCCACATCTTTTTCGAGTTCTCCCAAACTTCCACGAGTGTTTCTATTAAACATTTAGATTATGAGCTCAAGATTTCTATTGCGTGATAGTGCATAGAAATTGAGAGTGAATAATCTAATTGTTTTAGTACAAATCTACTAATTGTTCAAGAATTTTTCTGAATCTTCTTCACAGACACTTTGGAAACACCAAGAAGTGGCTGTCATTTTGTTAACAAGGGCGCCCTGCTATGCCACTCACTATCTTTCACAGAATAGATAGTGAGTAGGGTAGCCAATCAGAGAACGGCTTTCGTGATAGAACGCTAGTAGATTTATACTAAAACTCAATAGAAACATAGAGAACATGTTTTCTATTTCTTTTAGAAAATTCTGTGACGAAAAAAAAGAAAACATCAGTTGTTTACTTTGATCATCAAAATGTAAATTCTCTTTGCAAGCGCCATCATTACGTCAACAGTTTGTGCTAGTTTTGTGTTTCTATCGAGTTATAGAAACACAATTTTAAACCAATCAGTATGCAAATTTTCTGTGGGCGATTTTCTTAATACTGTTACATGTATAATTGTTACAGGTAACGTATATCGTTATATTTTGTTTTAGAATGGCAGAAAAATATAACATGAAGCTACTATTCACAAAAACGTTTCATGACTTTTTCCGGGAGAAGACCAAGGAGTCAACTACACTTCTGTACAAGATGAAAGCACTGGAGGTATTACAATGCTAAACTATCGATCTTTCTTACATACGGAAAGTTCACCTGAAGTTGTGTTTATTCTAAGAGATATTAAGAAGGCAAGGCAGGTTTTTCCACAAAATCAACATTTTTTGTGAAATCGTATGGGCATAAAGAGCAAAATAACCAAATTTTGAATGGCTTGGAAAGGCGGGGTTTTCATTATTTTTGATATTTGAAGATTTGTAGAAATTTCCTCACAGTTACTGTGAACATTGACAGTTAGAACACTCTCAGACAGTTTCAAACAGGCCTTAGTATATGTACTACAATCACGGACAAAAGTCTTGGGATAAATTTGCACCTTTGGTACTTTTGCACACAAGCCAGACATGAATACAACTTCACCTGCCTAGCCTCTACCCCACCCCACATACATGTACAATGTTGAAAACTAGTACCTCTAATTTGTCCTGATTTTCAACATTGTAAATTGGGTGAGGAGGCCAAGGGAGCAGCACTTGTTTTTAAAAGGATAGCAGTTCTTTTTTCAAACTTCAGTTGTAAAACACAGATAATTTGATTGTTTCCTTACATAAGTGTCCCAAGGACGTTTGTCCATGATTGTAGAATTATGGTTCAAATTAATCTGCTGTTTGCCTCTTTATCAAGACCTACCCTCCACGCCAAGAGGGTGACTGCTTAGTGTCATCTGCAGAGGATGCATATACACATGCCAAAGACTTTCTTGAAGGAATTCAGTTGAATCAAGATAAATCTTCATCAACAAGCAAATATAGAGATCACAGAGAAAAAAACCTCAAACATGTGGTGAGTAGTTCATTTGTTTAAGATAATTAGATATGAAGAGATTCTCGACAATTGACAATGTTTTGTGTAAAATTTGGGTAAAAGTGAGGAACAACTCCCCAAACAACTTGTGTCAGACTGTTGGCTGACTCTCTGCTACATGTATTTGCCAGTATTGTATGAATTGTATATTGACTTAAATTTATTTTTGTTTGGCTTCAAAGTTTCAAAACAGTTTGATTTTGCCTTCCCTTTTGTTCAGGTTACAATTTACAACCATGACTACATGTACAAGACGATAAATCAAACTGGTTTGAAAAATTTTAAATACTACGCACCTGTGTACATGTACAACAAAACAAAAGAAAACTGTCATGACTTACTGTATCAATGAAATCTGGTAAAGAAAATTGTACTGTAATCAAGTTCCCAGAACGATTGCTTTGGGATATTTTGTTTTACAGTGAATATTGTGGCTTAGAAGAGCATATAGAACTTACTAGGGAAATCTGGCAGGCGGTTCTGTTATTAAATGAATAAATTGACTAGCCATAGCTTGTATCGTTACTCAGGCTTTTAGCCAAAATTTGAAAAGTGGCTGTCCAAAATGTGCGATAGGGCCTGCTCAAATGAGCAATTTACAAGGCAACATAATTATGAAAAATAAAATAATTTTCTTAAGAAAGTGGCTATCCACAGGACGCCTGGGCACCCATCTGGCTAAAAGCGTGCTGTTACAAACTGATTCAATAAATCTAGTACACATTGCTGATGCATGTTTGTAGTTATGCTGTTGTATGGTTGCAATTAACAATGTTAATTATATTTTGTTAACAGGGGACAATGTCAAAGGCTGAGTGGGAGGCTGTTGGTAAGTGAAAGATTTTCAGATGTTTTGGCCTCAGTAACAAATAATGATGAGTAATTTACAGGACTTCTACCGTCTTTATGTCTAGTAGCTGCATATCTGTTCTATAAATGATCAGAATGTTGCCTCTTGCAAAGTTCATTAAAGGCTATTTAGCTTTATCATAATTTATATTCATTCTTGTTTGTTGGTGGCCATTTAGTCCAAAATCAGCTTCCAGCAGATGCAATAAAAATAACATAAACACTTCATTGATTTGCTATTAAAGAAAAAAAAAACCATTGTATGGACAGTTGTTAAAGCCAAAGTTGTTAAATTCTGAGAGTGGTTCTGGACAAAGCTGTTGGTCACTAACATTTTTAGCAGGAGGGCAACTGGTTTTCCACAGGCGGTCAAAACGTTTTGAACTGAAAAACTTTCCTCTAGAGAAAAGAAAAACTTTCCTTTAGACGGTCCAACCAGATGGGCAAAACTGTCCTCACAACCAGTCAATTTTCCCAGTGCTAGGCCCTTAATGAAACACCTGTGGTAGCCACTAGGTCTTCAACTTTTCAACAGTGACAACCTCTGTGGATTTTGTGATTGAAATGTTTCAAGTTGAGGTTCTTTTTGTTTGCTTTAGGGATGTATCTGGCATTTGTGTTTGTCAAGATCGATCCAGAAGCAGAGAGAAAGAAGCTTGAGGAGGCAGAGAGAAGGGCGAAGGAAAGAGCCGAGCGAGAGAAGGAGAGAGAGGAGAGAGCTAAAGCTGAACAAGAGAAAGCTGAGAAAGCTAAGGCTGAACAAGAGAAAGAAGAAAAGGCACGAGCCGAACAGGAGAAAGAAGAAACAACAGAAGAAAAACCACAGGAAGAAATGGAAGCAGAACCCACAGAGGTGGCAGAAGAAAGCACTCAGGTTCAATCAAGGAAAAGAAAACACGAGGATGATGCTGCAACAGCTGAAGATGAGGATGAGGATGAGGATGATGATGGTGAACCAGCTGCAAAGAAGCAAGAAGCTGATGATGGAACCTCTGGTTAAACATTGTTGCCCTTAGAGTTTGTGATGATAAGGAATGTAGAAAGAGTAGAGAGGGATTAGGGAGTAGTAAGGGGTGAGGTGGAGGTTAGGAATGTTATTCTTGCCTGTAGGACTATAGCTTTATTTTTCAATTCTCAAAAGCAACAACAACAACAACAACGTAACAATCTTTGCAGATAATTTACGTTTTTCTTTCAAAGGTATGGTACCTTAAATTTAAAATTTATTGCCCTTTACTTTTGCATGATTTTCTGGTGGCATGATGAAACTTTTTTAAAGAACTCAAAATATAGTGATGATAGAGGAACATGTAATAGCCTTTTAAAAAAGGAAGAGCATATCTTTACACTATGTCCATTCATTTTTCTTTCAATTGTACAATTTTTCTTGCCATTAACTGTCAAGGTTTTCGAGACTAAACCATACAATATTGCTACATGCTATTTTGTACAGAGTTGACTTCACTCAAGCTTTTACACCAGTGAGCTTCTCATTATCACCTTTCATAGATCTCCACCAGTAGCTCTGTAATGCTTGGAAGTAGTGTATTTTAAACAAGATACTGACTCTAAGTTTTAGAGCATGTTCTCTTGTTGTGTCTTGATCAGCTTCTAGAACAGGCATTTTTTGTTTTGTGGGAGGAGGGATTAGCTAGATTGGCTTGTTAGTGTCTCCGATGTATTATTGTGCCAAGCTCCCTGCCCTGCTGGCTGTTTTGTGGCTGGACAATATTACACACTGGAGAAATGGGTGCACCATTTACAAGTAGGAATATTTAAGAGAACAGTGAAGCGTTCTGTGAATGGACACCCAGAGGTGGATATCCCCTCATGGAAGTTAAAATGTAGTGTTTGCATGTGGCTGGGAAGTATTCACCTAATATACAGTGTCAGTTAGCAGAAGCTTGATGGTAAATTTTTTCAGAAAGTTATCTCTGAAATTATGCTTCAATCAGTCATTCAGATAATGACTTATTTCCCTGTACTTTATGCTGACTCTTTGAAAAGATGGTTTGCTTATTAATCATATTGTAAGCCAACAAAGATCTTGTCTCAGAAGTTCTTTCCTGAAGCATTTGGAATGAAAGTTACCCAGTCAAACTGCTGCTGCTGATGCTAAAAGTGAAAACTTCCTGTCCTTGCAGCTCAAAATCAATTAGATGAAGACCCAAAGGGCTCCTACTTTGTTATCTCTTCTGTTTGGTTCCAAAAGTATCAATACCCACCTGACAGCAGGTATTTGAAAATTCTGATGGAGAAGGGGTTCTCAACATGAATTTTTGATTTATGCAATGCATCAACGAGCCAAAGCAGACAATTAAACAATTTGTTATCGTAAAAAACAAATTGATGTCAGTTTTTCATGCACCTGTCTTGTCACTGACAATGAATTTTGTCATAACATAGTCAATTAGTCTGTGGATCCACTCGGCTATCGCCTTGTGGATTCACAGCTACTTTGACAATGTTATGCCAAAATTCATGATCAATAACACAACAGATGCATGAAAAACTGATGTCAATTTGTTCAAGGGAAAGTACAGTGGAACTCTGTTTCGATCTGATTGTCAATGGGCCACAAAAATTTAGCCGTGTGAAGGGGGTGGCCCTGTTAAAGGGGTTCTTTAAATAAGAAATAAGATTCACCGAGCTTTTGTTCAGAGCAGAATAAAGTGGCTGTAATAATAAGGTGGCCATATTAACAGCTTGTCTGTAAGGCGGGGTTCTACTGTATGAAGCCAAACTGGGTTTTCCAGAGGGGAGGGGAGGGGAGGGGAGGGGAGGGGAGGGGAGGGAAGGGGGGATTTTCAAACCAAAAGATGCGCAGTGTGTGAATATGGATATTTTGTAGAGCAGCACATTCTACTTATTAGTTGCCATACTTTTCTTTAATGTTTTTTTATGAGAATTTTGTTGTACATCAAACAATTTGTCTTTTACCATGTAAAATGATGATTTGTGTTATTCTCATCACCTCTCTACTTGGTATTGTGTTGGTTTTGTGAGGAGAAATTTGATATTGACCTCTGAAACTAAAGCGTAAACAAAACATTAGATTTAATGTGCAGTATGGCAACTATATTTCTATCCTGCTAGCTTTCAAATATTCTGTACATATGAATCTGTTAGGACATTCAGTGGTTAAGTGTGTGCCAATCTACAGTGTTAAAACTCTTAGTTGCAACATCTTGCAAAGCTTATTTACTGAAGTGTGCATTTTACCGGACACTTGTGAATATTTTTTTGTTACTTGGTTGACCTGATTTGGTCCTTACTTTAAGTGTGAGGCATATTTACATTTGTTAGTGCAATGTCCTGATAAACTGATTTTTCAAATGAATGTTAATGCCGTATCTTTGATTAAAAATAAATACCTCGTAGTACTTCTTTAGATTCTCTTACATAGGTATAAACTAGATAGGTAAAGGGGGTTCTTGTATGACAAAGATAAAGCCAGCAGAGTTCCAGAAGGCAATATCCAAAAATACCCTCACTGGAAGTAACAGAAGAGACTATATAACATGTGGTAGAATTGCTTCACCTTGCCTCCTCCAATGACTACCCTCCCCCCCCACCCCCCCCCCCAAAAAAAAGGGGGAACATGGTATGTTCCTCTCCCGCCTCCCCAGTCCCCACCAGCCAAAGTCTCAAAAACGTTATGTGCTTGGCTGGTTCTCCACAGGTATACCAGCATAGAACTCATTTGCCAGAGGACAACCAGTTTATTTCCCCTTGCTGTGTCCGTGTCCCGGGGGTTACTCACTTATATGGGCTATATAGGTATGTGTGGCCCCAAAGGTTATGGCTTTTCAGCTATTTTGGTCATAAATAGGGCATAGATTTTGGTCATTTTGGTCATAAATAGGGTGATGTTTTTAGAAGAAGTTACTTTTTCATCTATATAGATAAGACCATCAACAAAAGCCCTTCATAAACTACGTTTAGGGCATAAATAGGGAATCCAATTATTTTTGTCAGATCATACAAAGGGTAGGGAAAATCGCAGATTTTGGTCACAAATAGGGTAAGGGTTTTGGGAAGCGGGCCGCACACCCCCACCCAATTTTTCCGGGAGTACCACCCCAGGATCTGTGTGGTGCTACCCTACCCTTCCCCTCTTTTATTATCATGTTTGTAAATAATTGTATTTGACATAGTTTACCTAATTTCTTGGGTACAACGTGAAATCTCAGCTTGTCCTCCAGGGGAGGAGGATCAACACAATAATTTGTCAAAACGTCTGAATCGCTCGGTTCGCGGTTCGCGGTGGTGCTGGGCCTCACCTTCACCGAGAGGGACTGTGACGAGAACTTTTCACAGTTTCCCCCAGGGTAGGGTGAGTGTCACCCATCGCTGCCAGTCGAACTCAGTCGAAAAAGTACACAGGTGTTCGGGAATTTGAAGTGTATTTTGTAACTATTTTACTACATAATGGAGGAATTTCAAGTTCCATGAGATATGTAGAGGTAGGTGATTTGTTCCTTGTATTTTAAGACGCGAATGAAACGCTTGTTTCAACTGATTTGAACCGAATCTGCCAAGATAACTCCGTGTGGCTTCGCATGATTGCATCTCTGGATGTATGTACGCAATAGTGTGTTTGCTTTCAATTTCTTCCCGAATTGTGCTTACAAAAGCAAATCTCTGCAAACTTTACTATCCGCGTTGTCTTATCACTCTAATGTTTTGTTTAAGTTGCTACAGTTGTGATATTTATTCGTCCTTTGTTACGAATCCGTGTCCAAAACAATTGGGTTTAGCTCAACCTCGTTAGCTAATAAATATAAGCTTCAGCTTATATGCTGAATAAAAGCCAAGGTTGAAGAACACTCTGTTGGACCTCTTTTGAGTTCTCGCCCCTTTAGTTCTGTTTACTTGGATTCAAGGTGATGAATGGGTTGGCGACGTCCCGTGAGTGATATTTTCCCGTATTATGACGAACACAGTCTAAACTTTGCCCTTCACTCACGCAGGCAAACCACTTGATCGTGCCATTTTTCCTTCATTTTATAGAATTTGCAATAAATCGAGACTTCATCAAGAGCCAAACCGACGATGGATTTGTTGTTTTATGTGTAAGTACAATAGTACTTGAAATATTTGGATATGGTGGTTCGGAATGTGCATTTACATGTGTCCGATCCATGCCATAATTACGTTCAAGTTATTGTGGATTGGAGGTCCCCTTTTTACCGTGCTCAAGCTGAAGCTAATTGCAGATTTAAGTTTGAAAAGATTGCAATATTATCATAACATTTGGCTACGTGGAGCTCTATAGTGCAATATCACAGAAAGTATTAAGTCCTCAACTAGGCTATAAAGTCATTTTACAAATCAAACTTTGAAGAGGAGGTAAATATTTATACCCACCACTTCCATTAACACTGTACTGAACAATGTTTAAAAAATTACGTTATTTCCGACAGTAAACTGACAAATGGTTGGAAATTTCAAAATCTCTGCTTGGAGGTGAACTGTACTTGCATGAAAAGCACTATTCACTTGTGTGGTATATATACCTTAAATATAATATTATCAGTGCTTAAGCAGCTTAAGTTTATCTATATAACAATTAAATTTAATAGATAATCTTTTTTGTAAAAGTGTCTTACCCCAAAATTTATTAAAACAAAATGACCCCAGTGCTTGCTCAAACACAAACTGTTCACGCTAGATTGAAACATGCCAACCACTTAACTTAAGGTCAGTTTTTCTATATACCTCTTTTAGACTATTGCTAACCTATCAACTCAGGCAAGGTAACACCACCCTTTCATGGTTGTAGTAATTTCACATATAACTTTGTATAAGGTTTCAGAGATGTCAACCTGAAAACATTTTAAACTCAGCAGATCATCGAGTTTATCTCTTCTCAATCCCTAAACACTTAGTACATAAAAATATTGAGTTCTGTAGATTCAGTCGTGTAAATGCATTAAATATCCTGCAAAAGTCCCCAAAATTGGTCAAAATCAGAGTGGAAAAAAAGTTCTTTAAACACACTCCTTCCTATGCAGGAGATTCACTGGTCACCTGTATGGGAGGCGTGGAGGTTTGGTCTGTATTTGGTTGACTCCTGGACAATCCGGAATAGTGGGCAGAGGTTATATTTTTCTACAGTATGTAAACATATTTTCTGAGGTTTTCTAAGAGGGATAATTGAAAAATGGGTATGTGGGGTTTCCAATTTGTACATGGAGGCAAACAGGATTTGATCTTTATCAACTATATACGCAAGTGAATTTTTTAATTTACATTTAAGATTGCTAAGGTGAGATTAACAACAACTTCACATTGCTAACTTTGAGACAACATTTTTCTTTTCTTCCAGGATAATAATAGTTGTTATAGTTCTCAAGCTCATCTTCTGGATATTTTACTTCTATGCAAGAAATCGAAGACGGCAACTGTCTCTAGCATTGAGACAGCAGGCACAACCGGTGAGTGTGAACCTTCAGTTGGGTATTTTATACATTTCATTTAAAATAGATAATTGCCCCCGTATAGGTGATCTGGTTTTTATCACAGATTTGGGATCGTATTACCACATATAAGTTGGTTCAGTTCTATTGTTGCGTTCTTTAGTTACAGCATGTTAATTTGTAAGTATGGTCGTTGATCATCTTGGATGTTGAGTTGTTACTCCCCCCCCCCCCCCCCCCGCCCTCCCTTTTTGTTATTGGTGATATATAATTATTATAATCGTAGTAGTTAGCATGCTTCGAATTAGTTTTATCGTGTTTTTAGCTCATGATCTTTGTAGCTTGTTATGGTTATTGCTTAATAAACTTATTCTTTTGGCCAAACACTGTTTACTGTTTTTGTCTTGGGAGCATAAAGGGGGGAATTAATCCTTGATGGCAACTGGTAGAGTTACCAATAATTCTTACCCCATGAAAACTTAAACAATGCTCTTAAAAACGTACAGAAAAGTTCTCAAACTTTCAAACCTAGCACACACAATGTCGTTTGCACAGCGTCAAATATTGCAAAAAATGTGGATATGGCTTTAAAGGCTGTGTTTAAAGGCTGTGTTTGGTTCGCAAGGTATTGTCAGTGGTAAAATGTACAGCCACCATCCCATCTCTTTTTCTACAGAGGATCAGTGTTGCCTTCCTTGTTATTCAAATCTATCAGCTTTAAAATTGGAACTGTGGCGATGTATTGGACTATAAACACTGGCAAATTTTGTAACTTTTATTTTCCTCAGATATTTTGTTATCTTGTTCCTCTGTCCCCCCTATTTTGCAAAAAGATCAATTTGCGACAAAATTCCAATCAAGGAGAAAAGAACTACAGAAGCTGTGATGCTGAAGAAGATTCCAATATTAGTTTTTGTAATGTTTTTAACAACAGAAAGAGAAAAACCAAAAGTTTGCATTTTTACATCTGAACTTGATAAATCCTGACATTTTTGTGTTCTTTGAGGTGGAGCAATAAGTCATGTCAGTGAGTAATAGCGAGAGAGCCTCAGTAGAAATATTTTACTTTATTTTTCAAAATGTCATCTTATTAGCCAGGGTACATACCGTAAAGGTACAGTAAGTCTGCATGCGAGCCAAGTGACCCATAAGACTGGTGCTTATCTCCAGTTTCAGTAGCATGAAGCTGCTAGGAGTATTTCTCATACGTAAAGGGTTTGATTTGTAATCTTAGAGTACCATTATGGTACCTTTCACCTGTATCAGTACCTTAGTTTGTTTTTCCATCCATTTCTTCCTTACTAAACAACCGTTTTTCTTATTTGAATAATTTCAGGCTCCTCAGGGTCGCCAATTTGAGGAGGAACCTGCAGTTCCACAGCCAGCATATGTTTTTACTGAGTATCCATTTGGACTAGATGATGCACCAGCTACCTTTCAAGTTCCTCCTGTTTATTCAGAGGAAGATCCTGTCAAACGGGATGAGCCTCCACCTCCATATGTGAATGATGATGATACAGAAGGACTCATAGAGAACCAGGAAAATTGACATTAAAAGTGTAGATATGGAAGAGTTTGTATATATACACATCTTGTAATTTTGTCACTAGATAAAACTTAAAATAGCAGAGATGTAAATTAAAGGCACATGTATGCCTATTGCGATTCTGGATCAGGACACTACCATGTTAACTGGCACTACAAAAGATGCAAACTACTGCCAGATAGCAATTTACATGAGAAACAATTCTATCTGATATTTGTAGCCACTAAAAGGTTTAAAGCCAAAGGGTGGGGAGGTTCTAAGAGTAATTTTTCACTGGCTGAGTGAAACAAAATAAGTGAAAAATGTTTTTCTAACACACAGCTGGGACCTGGGTATAGATCATGCAACCTGTGGGTAGGGCAGTTGTTTCTGTTGCGTTAGCCGTTGTCGACTTTCCTGCCCACTCACCCAAAGATTTTTAAGTTTTTATATAATGCCAGTATATTATACAAGCCTTGAACTCTTTTCGTTACTTCCAGTCTTCAGCGTAATGTTACTTGTGTTACCTTTGATTTCACAATTATGATCAGGGGGTGGCAGTCAGCTTGACATGGCTACCAATGGTGTGTGAGAAAAGCTCTAAATATATTTGCCCACAAGATCTAGGAATGCGTTCTTGTGAATTGGGTTTTTGAACCTTCTTCATTCCTGGTTGATTAAAAGTTTCACTGATTCAACTTTGATCATATTTGGTAGTGATGGTGCATTAACGCCTTTGCAAAAGCAAATTTACAACTCTTTCTTTCATAACTTGGTCTATAGTTAAAGGATTTATTTTACAGCATGTAGAGAACACTATTTTCTTGTGGGAAGCATCTAGCCTGCTCAGGTAGTCAAACACAACACATGATTTGGCTGATCTTGCCCCCTTGCAGAGCTAGCCATACAATAATAATAATTAACAGCCTGAGGTTAGCGGACACAAACCCCAAATAAATCAGAAACGTGGGCGGTTGGCGGACACACCTAGTGAATGAATTGGGGTGATAGTGCACTCACCCAGAGAATGAAGCCCCCCAACCTAGCTGCTTAGGTAGATAAGAATAAGGTGGGGTAAGGGACCCACCTAGCCTGACGCAGGCGATAGCTAAGTGGAAGGTGTGCACCCAGGCCAGTAGTCCAAGTTTATTTATAGGGAGGGGAGGGGGGGTAGAGGAGAGAAAGGAAACACTGTACACTAGCTGAGAAAAAATAGCCGACGTGCCTAGCGTGCTACTGGTACAAAGACTGGTGTAGCAAAACATGTTCATGAGTACTGTTTGTTGACACTGGATATGCAGCAGATAGTAAAACTGATAATGTAAGATGAGCATACAAAAGTAATGGATAGGATTAATACCGTTGACATGAGCCTTAATTGTTGAACTACAGTTTGATATTAGTCGAAGAAAATAAGCATAGGGTTTAAATGTAACATGAACGGGTGTTTAATGTTAATGTACATACAAGACTGAATATTGAAGTTCATTTGTACCCTGTATTAGAGACCTTTAGATCCATATTTGCCACAAACGTATAACTGTGGTTTGAGGCTAGACATTTGTTGTGTGCTGATTTAAATTGAAGTAAATGGGACTGAATAAAAATCATCCTGTTAATGCAATGGAGATTGTTAAAATAATGCCAATTTTGAAAAAATGGTTATGTTTTTTTGGCACGTGTAGCTTTCTAAAATAAAGCAGCATAAAACACACATTCAACTTACATGTATGCCACTATTGGATTTCCAGTTAGGATCAGTGCCTTTCTACAAACAACAACCAAACGCTACCTAATTGCTTCTTTGCCTGAAAAATATAACCAATTTGTGGAAAAAAGGGTTACTTTATTCATTTTCAGTATTTGTATGTAGTATAAAATGAAAGTCAAGGTAATAAAGCTTGAGGTAAATGACTTGTGTGAAAACCTACCTCTTGATGTTCAAAACATGACACCTCTAATATCATAATCCTTCACTAAAAATTAAGCCTGGTAAGAATATTGATATCAGGAAGGAGAACTTGTTTAGGAGTTTATACTTTGGCCTCTAGGACTGAGAGTTTTCTGAATCCAAATGTAACGTTTTTCCACAATAGTATATTTTAGGGATATCACATTGTACACTTGAACTCAGTTAGCCCAATGTAGCATTACAGAATCAAACATATGGTTTTTAATTAGAGTCTTGCATGTGGTAACTATCAGTAGATATTACTCTAAGCCTCATTTAGTAACGTTAATAAAAAAAGAGAGCTTTGTAATGTTTTATTAACTTTAGGCATGTATATTTGAAGCATGATGTTAGAGATGGATCCTACTAGAGCTGTAATTCATAAGCAGGGTGCAAAGAAAGTTGTGTCTAATAGCCTGGGGTTGGTGGATTTTGTAGTCGCGCTAGTTGATTCTTTTAGACAAGTGAAGTTCTTGGAAAAATGTTTTGAGGAAATTCAAATTACTGTATTTACTTGAGTAAGCACCACGGCACTTATTTTTCACACCTCAAATGCAGCACTTATTCAAGGGAGGCACTTACCGGTATGTGAGGGCAGTGTTTATTTAAAAAGTGAACATGACAAAGAAGTTTTTTCTTTTAATTCAAAGATACATTTTTAATCTGTGATGTGAGAAAATATAACAGTAATGAACAGAAGCATCTTTTTATTTTCACCATCTGTCCCTTTGCGCACTGTGTCTTCAGTCAACTTTACCATTGAGTCAACTTGATCATTGGTGAAAATAAATTTCCAATGCCGTGTTAGACTCCACTGTAGACCGGGCTGCAGTGCGTGCTCTGGGGCGGTGCTTATTAACTTTTATATCCCAAATGTGGTGGTTATTTGAGGGTGGTGCTTAATTGGGGATGGTGCTTATTTGAGTAAATATGGAACCTGTAGAACTATTGTAAGAGATCAACATTTGGGGCGCTAGTGAGAATGAATTTCAGGCTATTACATCATAGTTACAGCTTGCTGTTAGAGCAAGCCGGAAAATTATTTTTCTTTTCACCCTGATAACTCTCCTTTACAGGAGGGATTGAATTTTTCAGTGGACACTAGGGATATCCATGGTATCCACTGTATCAGAATTACACTTAGTCTGACATGTATCAACTCCTTTCCGAGTTGTGGTAACCCTTACATTTACAATGTACAGCCTGGATCATGTGTACTACAGGCATCCATGGTTGAGTGTCCCTCAGTTGATGCCCTTGGTTGACCCTTGATCAATACTCGATTGATACTCGGTCGACTTTTTGTCAACACCTCGGGGACTCTCGATCAACACTGGATCGACATCTCAGTCAACAGTCTACTAATTTTCGATCAATGCATGAGCCGATCGACACTCGGCCGACTAACGACTGACTGTTGATCTAGTGTCAATCAAGTGTTAATCACTGAAGGTGTCAATTGGGTGTTGACCAAGTATCGATCAGGATGTCAATCGAGTTTTCTTTGAGATGTCATTCGGATGTCAATCATGGGTCGATTGAGGGTATCGATCGACACTCGACTGAGCATGTCTTTAGTACACATGATCATATAGCCTTACTTTAATTTTACAATTATCCGATACAAACAGTTTGTAGAATGGTGGTGTACATGATTATGTCTAAAGTTCTAAAATTTGTACATGTAACATCCTTGTTGGCCAAAACAATGTATTCACTAGAGAGAATTTGAATAACTAAGTAGACTTTAATAAAATTTCAGGTCATTAATTTTGTTATTATGTCCAACTATTTCTCATTGCTCTTTCCAAGAACATTGTTGGAATTTGGCAGTAATAGTATTTTAATAGTATTTTTTTATAGTGAGGGTCTCCTAGCTGACACTGTGAATTGTAATTCATTTTATGTGCTGTTCAAGATTTTTCAGTTCTTGTTGCTTCTGTTGGTAAGTTTCCCAGGGGTGCTCCCGTATATAGACTATATAGGTATGTGCGACCCCAAAGGGTATGGTTTTTCAGCCGTTTTGGTCATAAATAGGGTATCGATTTTAGCTGATTTTGGCCATTTTGGTTGTAAATGGGGTATGGTTTTTGCACTGTAGCCTTGATATGGGTATGTTTTTAAGAAGCCACTTTTTCATCATTATCGAAAAGAAAATCAACAAAAGCCCTTCACAAATGATGTTTTAACGTTGGTCTAAGCTAGGGAACTAATTATAATGCAGGTCTGAAACAGAGTTTTGATTTTAGGGTTGGGTCATAAATTGATCGGGTCGTAAATAGGGTAGGGAATGTCACAGATTTTGGTCATAAATAGGATAAGGGTTTTTGGGAAGCGTGCCACACACCCCCACCCCAAATTTTTTTAACTCAATACACAAGTGAAGTATTTTGCTACAATAGCTGCAACCTGTGCCAGCAGACATTTATTCAGATGATACCTATAGCCTGCAAATGCAGACCCATTTCCAGCTGTCACTCTTCTCCGCCGAAAAATAAGTGACATCTGGAAATACCTCTGTGTTCACAGGCTAAGACACCTGGAGCAAAAATGTATATCTTGAAGTCTGCTTTACCCTGTGATATGGGAAGGTGGTTGGGGGGATATCTTGCAATATGTTGGTGTGAAAGTGAAGTGTAAGGCATACCCATAAAGCTATAAAATATTCAAAAATAATGTGCAGGTCCGGAAATTATCCACACCCACACTAACGATGGTTATGGGAAAATCCAAGGGGTTAGGAGGTGTCTTAATATAATAGCCAAATTTTGAAAGGGAAAAACTGGAAATTCCGGGTGGGAGGAGGGATACAAACCAAATAGCCATCTTTGGTGGAGGTACATGTATGGATATTTTCTGGAACCACACAGTACATAATTATATGAGCTGACATGACATATTGCTTAGATGAAACAAACTGAGTTTTCATGAGAATGATGGTGATGACAATGTATATGCTGAGCTGAAAAAGTTAATTCAAAAATCGCAAGTTTCTCAGCAAACCACTGGTTTGAATCATTTCTGGTTTACCCTTTTCTGTTTTCTCATCGACCTCTCTTCAATCAGGGGCATGCCAAGGCTGATTTTTATTGAGGTGAAGCATGAACATTAGAACTTGGTGCGATAAAGGTAGCTAAGACAATATGTATATGTTTATAGCAAGTCAATACATATTCTTTCTCTAAACAAGGTGCATGTACACAAACGAGTGTATTTAATTCTAATTGTGGCCACTCCATGTTTGAAATAGTGTTCACAGCACTCCATTTTCTCGTATCAATATTAGATGGTTGAACACATGGATAGAATCAGGAGAGACTTGGACACCAGCGCAAAACAAGAGACTTGACGGGGTAGGAAGTGGGGACTGAGAAATTTGTTTCATTTGGCTATCCTTGCTTGCCTCCCCGCCCCCAACCTGCGTGCTTCACACTCACTTAGCTTGCTTTTTCTTCTACCTGTACTGAAAAATAGTCGAGAGGCTGTGAACAGTCTATGTTTGAAACAATAAAAATCTTCTCAAATTGCGATTGTATATAATATATATAACACGAAAGACAGTGTTTGACAATGTTTCCAAATGAGAAGAGAGTTGAAAATACGATGCATAGCAGAGTATTTTTGACGAACTTCAAGGTGTTTGGAAATGTGGTCAAACACTCTCTAAATCGAAACTAAAACTAAGGAGAAAATGGAGAACTAAAATCATAAAAATCTATGCTAATTAAGATCAGATATCAAAACACTGTCAAGGTCATGACTTCCTTTGTTTAAACTTAATGAATTATTAATGAGTTTCAGAATATGTTTTGCATAATTTATAGGAAAAGTAGTCATTAAAAATTCAAGTGCGTAGATCTCAATACTTTCAAGCTTAAATAAAGTTGCATAGTGAACTTTGTCTCCATGGGCATTCTGTAGAAACTAATAAATATATGACGGAACTCATTATCATTAAGTTATGGTCATAGTTTTTAGTTCTTGGGAAACAGCTGGACTACAGGTGAATGTATTGAACAATTTTTCGGGATAAATATTCTCAAATAACTGTGACCAAATGGACTGGGTACCTGATGTCTAAAAATAACTAGGGAGAGATGCCCTTGGTAAATAGGACCTATATGGTATGGCATCTTACCCCTCATGTTCTCTTGGTGAAAGGTGGCCTGTATCCACGTAAGTAAGTAAAACCAGTATGCCTTGAGTTCTCCTTGGCCCCGGCCCTAAACAATTATGACCAATTATAAAAGCAATAGGGAGGCGTGGTGGCCTCATGGTGGTCCATGGTTAGTGTGCTCGTCTCCGGATCGAGCGGTCTGGGTTCAAGCCCTGGCCAGGGACATTGTGTTGTGTACTTGGGCAAGACACTTTAGTCTCACAGTGCCTCTCTCTACTCCTAGTCACTTCATGCTATGGTAACCGGGATAAGCTCTGGCCTGATGGACCACTTGGCTGGCATAATTCTTGACTACGCCTTGGGTTTGCATAGCTGTCTTGAATTTAAGATGAGGCCTTAATGCAAACATGGAAAAGGTGTTCTATTGCTTAAATCGAGCATCGCCTACATTTCAGAGTGGGTTAAGGTTTCAAATTTATATAGCTGGCATAGCTTGAATAGAATTTCCAGTGGGGTGGGGTGGGGCATTGAAATCCCAAAGCCTTCCTGGAGGGTGTAGATTAACTTTCTGGATTGACACATGCTACCAAACAGATTTTGTTTCATTAGAAACTTATCACCTCATGTTTCTGGTATAATTTGATGCATTTGCCCTGGCATCAGGAATGCTTTGCATTATCCAGTCCCCATCAGAAAAAGAAAAATCTCAGTCTACTTACTAAAGGGACGGACCATTAGAAAAGTGATGAGGGTGGGGGATCAGACTTTTTCAGCTTTCAGGAAGTTTTTTCATGTCCACTACCTTTGCAGGATTTTTTTTGGGGGCAAAGTCTCCTGTGGAATTTTTTTTTTTGGTGAGGGGGACAGGGGGAATTGGAGGGGGAAATACTCTACTGCGGCAATCTTAATCTTGACTCTCAGTCTCTCGATCACCACAATCTGAATGCCTGCATGGAACAGGCCCCAAGTTCAAAAAAAAAATTCTTTTTTTCATTCACACAGTCATCTTGCTTTCCAGTCAAAATTAAACTCAGGGGAAACATAACCAAGTATCAGACACATTCAAGTGCTATAATGTCTAAAATGGGGTTGCATTGCTTTTTTAGTTTGATGTTTACAGGGAAATATCAATTTTATTGATTCATTACCCTTGTAATAAAATTCATTCTTGGCATGCAGTGGATCAATGTTTAAGCTAGGGTTCTGTGAGTGACTGTCTGGTAGCAAGTATGGGGCCAAAGGAGTATTCAACTAGGGATGGGGGCATGCCACTCCCCCCCCCCCCCAGAAAAGTTTGCAAAATTGAAGCATTTTTGGTGTGTTTTCCAAGAGTTTCAGCTGATAAATTTAATATATCGATTGGGCTTGAATGATAATATCAAGAAATTAAAACTGCAGTATAAAGGTGGCTGCCAAGTTGCCATTTCAGGTGGGTACAGTTTGTAAGCCCGATAGTACAATTCACTCTGCAGGATTTTTTTTCTCCACTTCTTCTTTGCACGATTTTTTCTTTCAGTTACCCTCCCTTGCATGAATTTTTTTTTATTTCCCTCCCATCACTTTTTTAATGGTCCGTCCGTAAGCGAATAATTTCCTTTTCCCCACACACCAGGGGAAGACGCTCTCACTCTTCCAGGTGAGAGGGGCTTGGCACTAGCTGGATTCAAGATGGCGGTAAGTTTAGTCTTTCTACGTCCCTTCGTAATTTTTGACATTTTTCGTGGAATATTTTGCCCGTATTTATGATCTTTACCAGTTATTTTTGAAACAATTCAAGACTTAGGAACAATTTAATTCTGGAAATTCATTTTTTGCCAGGTATCCTGTCCGTTTGTCTTCAAGCTTAATCGAGGCTTTTTTTCCTCTTTTTATTAAGCTTACGTGTTCTTTTGGTTGTTTTTGTTTATGCTTTGTGATCGACTTGTTTTATCACCATTTATAACGTCCAATGCTCTTTTAAAGAATCTGGCGTTAGGGGGTCAACTTTTCGAATACAATACTTATAAATACACCTGCAACTCCCTTACCAGGTTAGATATATAGGTAACTTTTGGCTGAATGGTGGATTGCATTTAATAAGCTCTTTTCTGAAACTGAGTATTTGCTGATCAAACGAATGTTTCTCCTCAGTTAAACCCATCCAATCCATAGCTTGAAATATTTAAATTTATATTTCTCCTTGTTCCATACATTTCTTTTAAATATGTTTGTGGCTATGAGCCAGGGTGTATTCTGCAAACCCTCCATGGTGAAGATACGCCAAGGAAGTTTAAATTCTGTGCCACGCACCTGTCAAGCGGCCAAAGTCCCATGTCAAAAATGCTATTTTAATATGCCATCCCAATGCGGCTGGGAACATTTGGCTCAAATGGATCCTATACAATGCCTGTTATCAGCCAGGATGTGGGGGATAAAGATAAGTTAAGAAGCCATAGTTATCATGCCAAGTTGCCTTGGGTAGTTAAGCGTTTATAAGCAAGCATCAGCAAATATTATGTGCACGTTGCTATATGTTAGAAACTCTGATCGCACGCCGGTACACAGCATTAAATTTAAAGGCCACACCCAAGATCTTCGGCATAACCTACCCTGAATGTACCCTGGTCCATAGGGTTCTTTTCAATATGTTTATGAGTATGAGAATTTGGTGATACGTCATAAGTTGATAAAATACTTATCCTTGTCATTCTTATTGCCTGTCTTGAAGTGTTTGTTTTGATTTTGTTTGGAGAAACTAGTTGTTGACCCTGAAAAAGTTATGAAGATGACTGCTTTTCCCCAGGGGTAACTCCTGTATAGAAAGCACAGGGGTGCTTGTTGTACCTTTCAGGGATTAGAAAAGCAGTTTTGGTACCTCATAGGGTGTTCAGCCCCAAGAGGTCCACAGCGGGAGCTTTTGCATCACCATTCAGGGCACTGAGCTTAAAAAAGCATGGCAGGAGATAATGTGTTGTTTTACAATTAGTACCTCTCAGGGATGAAAACATTTCAAGACACTCCTAGAAAGCAGGATCTTGGCACCTCTTAGAGGTTTTCCGACGAGCATACCCCGTCCTTTTTATATGGGAATCCACCCTGGGCATTTTCACATAAACTGTTTATTTGCTCTTTTATATTTAACAACAAAACAACAGCTTCAAAAGACAAAACAGCAGCTGTAATTTAGATCCAGCTACAGGCCCCAGGGTCAATACTATACTTACCAACTTTTTCTGTATCAGATTCTTGAGAATTTTTTTTCAGAGAATATCATTGGTAGTGTCCTTTTTCTAACTTGGATCAAGTTTAGATATACAGAGGACCTCCAAGGCAAACAAAAACTGGTTTGAAAAATCGGGTAGTAAGAGAAATCCGGTGTAAAATGACAGTATTTGGCTGAGGGGAGGGAAATGACATTTGGTTCAAGTTATCTGAAGCTGAAGGTTCAGAAAATCGAGTGTTTGAGAAATTTGGACTCCACTGTATCTGAAAAGTGATTTGTCTGAATTTTGCAAGCTGAAATCTTTTGTGACCCAGATTTGAAAAATTTTTGTGTTTTCCTGAGAACAAAGTCATTGATAACCCCAGGTAAAATCAAGTGTACACAGTAACATATCTTGTTGTGATGAAATTCAAAGTAATGTAAAGAGCCTCTTCAGAACTCAAGGCATTTATTTCTGAGCCAAGAGAAGGGGCATTACTCTAGAGGGTACCTACATGTATTGTTTAATGATCTGAATAATATTAAGTATTACAAAATTATTGACTTCACACCTTGCCTTGTAGCCTAAAAAACAAGCAACCAAGGGGCAAAAACAAATTCTTGAAGAAAACAACAAAACTCTGGATTTTTATGCCAAGGTCATGATAAGTATTGAGGTAAGACAGTAAATAAAATGTTGGCAGAACTGTTATCAATGTCTAAATTTATAGGGCAAGTTAGGAGAATTTGATTAGAGGTAAATTCAATTTGCCCTCTTTTGCATACTCTTCGTGAAAGAAGCTTGTGAAATCCTTACCTTTTTACATACCTCAGCCTGAAAAAGGTATCCCCGAGCCTCTCCATTATAGAGTCCATTTTAGGGAGTATCCCCCGCCCCCTTGGTGCTGGAGGTAACCTTTTACGGACAGGCTTCAAGTCATAGAGGCCAGCATAATGTTCCGCAGTGTGTGACTGCTTTCTGGCCACTGTAAACTTTAATATTACCTTTCCCTCTGCTTCTGCAAGCAGATTCTACCTTGCCTATCATGAGCATCTTTTCATCAAGTTTTTATATTGTTAAAAAGAGGTCAACTTAATCAAGGATGCAATGATTTAACAACATGTTTGTTATGCCAACTTTGTTATCTTTTTTTTGCAATGATCAATTAAAATACATTGATTGATTGATGTAATTTATCCTCACTTCAGGTGACATACATTATCTTCAGATTCACTTTTTTCAATTTCAATTCAAGTTGGTTTTCATGGGTAAGTTCGTACCTGAGAATAATTTATTTGTTTAACTCACTTCATTTGTGCTTGAACTTATTAATATCATTTATGTGACAATGGAATGGACTTGATATTTAATTAATTTTATTAGTTCCAGCTGTGAAAATGATATAGTTAAAAATAATCTTGTCCAACATCTTTGCCAGGTCCTGTTGCTAATTGTCACAGCACTTTATAGTGGATTATACAAGTTTATGGAATCAATGGCAAAGCCTACATATTCTGAATCTGGAGCGCTTATAGATGGTGGAATGGATCTTAATTCAGAATCAGGGACTGCAGAGTATGTGATAGTAAATAGAACACTGTTAGGATAATTTGATAATTTATAATAGACCTGTCAATTTAGTATTTTTGTCACATTTGTCAAGTAATAAATCAAACTTGAGATAGTAATTTACCACATTTCCAAACATTGGGAAGAGAGGTAAATATTTAATGCACAGTGGAGTATTTTTGAGGTACTAATAGAGGTGTTTTGAAATGTAAAAAACAATCTTTCTTGATTGTTTAAAATGTCTCCTAAAATGATCATAAAAGTAAGGACAAAACAGAAGCAAAATCGTTTCAAGTAATGATTTCCTTTGTTAAACTTGATGCAGGAACTGTGGACCCTTATTTGTTAAGTTTTGTTTTAGAGATTTCCCGGTGGTTTTTTAGGAGACGGTTGGGGCTGGGGGGGGGGTGGGGAGGGGGGCCTTATGTCACCAAAACCATTCAGTTTTGGCTCCTGTAAGTTGACAAGACAGGTCTGTTATTAATCAATCTTCATTTGTCCTTTTTGCTCCATGCAACACGTAGGTTCTCCAGCTGTATTAAACTAAAACCCAAACAACTGGCCAATCATCTTACTGAATCATATTGATCATCTTTATTTAATCAATCTCTCTTTTAGAAATTAAACAGTATCAATCAAAACTCACAGCTTAACCTTACAACTTGTCCTTGAATGCATCAGAAAAAATGTAATCCAACTCTTGATTAGTTTTTCATTTCATGCAGGATTTGCTGAGCAAAAGGGTAGACAGTAACATTGTGTTCCCCTTGAACATGTTGCAAAATATATATATTTTTTAAATTACAGTCCCCTTCGTCCACTTCTATTTCTCGACTAGTCCGCCTGCTAGTAACTAATGGGCTAACTAACGCTCAATTACAGCAGTCATGAAGAAACTGGATCTGAGAGATTGGCAGAAATCGAGACTACATGTAGCTAGGCGGGTGGGGGAAGTGGAGGGATGTATTCCCCAAAGCTTTTTGGCAGGGATGTGCTAGTAACTGCTGAATATACATGCAGTCCTGGAGGCCTTAGTGGTCTCTGGTGAAGTCGTCTTTGTCTGGCTATAATGGGCATCAATTTTGTTATATGATTTGGATATGTAGGGTTGTCTGATCTTTTGTTTTGTTTTATTGCAGACATGTTAAGGACCTTATTATTCTAACAGTGATAACTCAAGGCCTTGCTATATTCACAGACTGGATGTGGCTTCTTATGCTTCTGGTGAGTGCATTGCTGATCGTTGAACGTCTGGTTATTTGATTTTCTGTCATTTCTTTCTCTTTGAATGCATCCAGACACGTTCATCCCAACAATGACTAGCGCCTTGCTTCCATTCAAGACATTGGCACAAATCTTGGGACAGGGGGCAGGGTTTTCATTAACTTGGCTGGGCACCGAGCAAATTGACCGGCTGTGAGGACGATTTTGCCGGCCTGGTTTGACAATCTAGAAGAAAGTGTTTCATATATTATAATTTTCAGTTCAAAACGTTTTGCTGGCCCGTGAAGATCAGTTACCCTCCTGCTGAAAACGTTAATGAAACGCCTGTATAGGTCAGGAGAATTGAAATTATGCCGCCCGCCCCCCCCCCCCCCCCCTTTGTCTCCTGGGTTTTGCTTTAATATAAATCTGCCTTTTCTATTCATAATTTTATGTTTGATAAAACTTAATGGTCTTTTCGGAGGAGCGAGGCAGGTGCCTCACACAAAATGTTTTGATCGTAGCTCTCAAACGTTCTGAAAATATTGTTCATACTTGTCAAACCTGACCTGTAAAGTCTGTACCTTCCTTGTTTTGTTTCATCTTTTCTTCTGAAAAAGCTAGTGAATATTGGGTTGCAAAGAAACTCGTGAAGTGGCGAAAGAAGACAACGCAGTTTCTCCTACCATTCCTTTTTCGCTACGTGACTCCTAGCTTAATTTCTTTCCTTGTTTTTAGAGGACGGAAGACTCTGACACTAGGGTTGTAAGTTACAAGCTAAGTAATGCGGTAGCATATTTCAAAAAAAAAAATGATGACCGTATTTACCGTGGAAGACGAATATTAAAATACGTCTAAAATGAATGCTTTAGTAATCAATTAAAAATAATGATATATAATTTATTTCATAGGTGAATTCCGGCACACTCGTTTTCTTTCTTTATCTTTCACTACAAAAATTTCTGGAAATTTTGGTTGTTTTCGTAAATCGAAAGAGCTATTTTGATTTGCCGACAGATTATTTCCGGCAAGAAATGTCTCATATGAGTGTTGTTTAAAAAAAAAAAAATTGAAACGAGGAAACATTGTTCAAAAATCTGCTGGATCATTATTTCCCAAAACTGTTTCCTTGGGAGCAAGTGAGGAAACATTTGTAGCGGAAGTAAAACGTTTCTTGGAAAGATATTAAAAGGCATTTTGGCTACCGCAAAACACGGTAGCAATGTTTCAGTAACACGTGATCTTCGTAGTACGAAGCTCTCGGACTAAATCGAATTTGATTTCACCAGCCAATGTAACAGACATAACCTGGCTCGTTCCGCGAGCGCATAAGATGAACCAAATCCCGCACTATCGTGCCCCATGATTGGATACCCAAGGCGGCGAGATAGAGTTATGTTACTAGCTCTGGATTACCTGCTGTTTCCCGCAAGAAAATGGTGTTCTTTATGCCATATAATAAATCCTTTTATTATTGACGTTTAAATGCAACTACACGCGTATGTATCACCACTTTTGGCGCGTTTATTTGATTGTAACAACCATTCAGAAGTAGTCTTGCGAGAAGTTTGTGGTAAACCCTACACGCTTGGAACGCTGATTCAAGTGAAACCCACAACCAATCGCAAACAGTCCTCCGAGCGCTTCGTGCTTCATGCGTCACGCTTAGAACGTCTCTTCTGATTGGTTTATTTGAGTTGAACTACCGATGACAGTCATCCTTGAGCTTCGTGACTGTACAATCAGCAGATCTGAGCGAAACAAGCAATAGCACGCTTTTTGAAACTTGTACGCTGCACTCACTCGAAGAGACTTTCTTCATGTCCCTTGCAAGTAGAAATCGCTAGTAACACCTTTAGAAATTCGATGGAAAGGGCTCATCGAATTCTTTGTTTATATTGCGACTGATATCTGATTGGTCCATTAGCCAGCCAATAACAAGCAAACTTCCATTCTTCCTGCTTGTAGCTAGAAACGGATCTTGTGATTGCGTGAAATCCACGAGTAAGTTTCACTTGATGCGTTTTCATATCTTACGGATTTGTTTGCACTGGCGAGGATTACCAGATCATGTCTACTGAACAACTGTCAAGCTAGATTTTGACTAGAGAATTTCTTACGAAAAAACTTATCAAGGCGCGAAACGTGCGCTTTTGAATAGTATTTTTTTCATTATGTTAAGAAACGGTGGCTAATTTGCATGCTATTATTTTAGTTCAATAGCCCATTTCCGAGTTGCCTTAAGCCTCTCTATCAAAGGGAGGCCTGGTGCACAACTCTTCATCTGAAAATGAGTTTAATTTGCATGCGAATGAAATCGCATTTTCATATGAGAGCATGGACACCAAGACTCGCTTTGAGAAAGATGCTAAAGGTAATTCGGAAATAGCCTAAAGATTTAGTTTTAAAAAATACTCATTTTTTTCTCTGGGATTAATTTCAGGCACCCTGCAGGGCTATATACTTGTTATGGGTGTATATTCTAGCCCCGTGGATATTTGCCCAACCTGACGAGACAGAAGTGGACCCAAAGAAACAGAAGAAAATGGAAAGAAAAATGAAAAGAGCTGGAATGATGTAAGCTATGAAGAGACGTGATGGTCAGATAAACAGTACTTCTTCAAAAGAAACACGCCGCACTGATTTGAAGCACAGAATATTTTTTTTTATTTGTGCGCTTCGTACTTTCATCTTTGTAAACTGCTCCAAGACTGAAGTGGCTCTTTCAATTGGGCAAGAACATATCACGTAACCTGCCCAGCAATGTCCCCGGGGAACTACTCTCAGTAGACACCTCGAACGCGGCCGCGCCATGCGCCTTGACATTGCGGAAAATTTTGTGGGTGTGTCGCGTCGACTGGAATGATGCTCATGGATTTCTGCAAAGCGGAATTATTTTGCCTTTTTTCAGTCGTGAGGTATAAGAAAATACCTATTCACTGGATCTCCAGGCAACATTAAATGTCAGTTACCTTCGAAGCTCGTCATTGGTACTTAGTGATAACGACTTATTTGATACGTGGGAAGAAAAAGTACTCGTGGGTAGCTTTAAAGAGTGCGATTTGTTTTATAGATGCCTTGAGCGGAGTTATTTAGTATGTAAATGTTTTCTGGCGTCTCACTTAGAATATAGTCCGTCATTTGATATTTTTAATATTTATGTCAGAAACACAAGGTCTAGAACTGCAAAGAACTCCTGCTCTCAACATGTCCTTTCTAGTTAACTCGGCGTCGTTCGTTCAGGTGGGAGAATGTTTACCCATTTGAAATTGTAGTGAGAAACCCACGCACACAGTTGGAAACTCCTGATCGTGAATTCCCGCACGCCGTTTCTTTGCAACAGGTGAAAATCAACAGGTGAAGTAACAATTTAAGATCTGACCAAAGTGAAACAGGCGTTGAAAACAAGTCACCTGGCCTCTTTCGTAGGCTTCTTAAAAGTGCATATACCATTAAGTCCAGACTGCACTACGTCGGAGAAATTTGAAAACAAAACAATCAACCGGTCATTTTGGGTTTGTGCTTGAAGAAAATAAAGCTTCGTTTTCAAAATGGTTTCCCTCCATACTAAAACGTACAGCAGACGTTTTCAAATTTCTTCGGTTGGAAGAGCGTTTTCGAAGAGCACCGTTTTGGAGACGGATTAGTGTGGACGGAAGGCCTAACCGGAGAGGTAAAGCTGCGTTTTCAAAATTCTCCGTTGAAGTGTGGACGGGACCCGACTTGACGTTTTCTTAGAGAACTTCCTCTTACACTTCTGACGACTGAAATAAACAAAATGCTGTTTAATTTGTAGTGAGCTTGGAAAGTCTTCCTTTTCTTCATCAACAGCTGTTGCTGAGAAACGAAACCAGCGTGGTGTACATGTCTTCCTCAAGCGTTGCTTGGCAATACTCACTATTTATGTTCAAGGAACTATGCAACGAAAACGGTCATATTTCGCTTTCGACCACGCAAAAACCAAAAGGGAAGAGCAAAGCGAGTACTGTCAACAGGAAACTGGATGTCAGCTGAAAAGGAATTCTATTTGAGCTTTTTTTTTATCGAGCAACGAGAATACGAGGAAAAATATCGCGAAAACTGTACTTTATATCTCGCAGTTGGTTTTAACGCCTTGATCGCTTCCAATGCTCAATGATCCAGACACAGAAAAAAGCTGATAGATTCTTCCCAGTACAAAATAAGTATTATTTCCCCCTGTTTCTCTGAACACGTACGTCAGCTTCGTTAGAACTGTGACGGCATAGCATGTGTCAGCATTCAAAGTGAAAGTGAAAGTGGGTGTCAACTGGGTGGGTGTCTCGCCCGCAACCAACGCTTGTTCCTAGATCCCTCGTGCGAAGATGGCCACCGGCTCTAACGTTTACTTAGACTGTTAGAAACAAAACGCTCTTTTTCTCGCATTTGCAATTTCAATCAATTATTTGAATAATTTTTTAAATAGCCATGGTTAATTTTGATCATGTCAGACTGTCGCTTCTGAAAATGAAGTAGAATTAAAGAATCAGCCACTGTTTTTTGTCGTTCTTTATTTACAATAATTCTCTACGAGAAAGCAATTTTTTTATTATAATTTCATAATTATTATAGCCAACATCAGCAGGAATGCAAGCTTGAACTAAAATAAATATTTTATCTTAAAACAGATGGCGCATATTTCTTCGCGAGTTTAAAATCAAACTTTGTCTACTTCTCCATGGCTATCCATGTACAGACAAATCTTTGAGATTTTTCATTCAGTTTTTTCGCTTTTTTTCGTCTACAAGATCGTTCCTTTTTTCAGAATCCTTGACGACAGTTCAAACTTGATTTATCGGTTCGTCTGATCCTGGCGTATCGTTGATAATAACACTTATCTGAGGCAAAGTTCGTTCGTGTCGCGAGACCGCGATATTGGACACTTCGTCACTGTTCATATTGACGTTCGACACGGGCGAAGATAGTCGGAAATTCGCGTCGGTCGGGATAATAACAGGCAGGGTTGTACGAGTCAGCGTTTGAGCGACAGAGCTGATATTGTTCAGTTCCATACTGTTTAAATTACTGTCGCTGTTCGCCCTGGGCCTACTGTAGTAATAAGAAAGGCGCCTCGCTAACAATCGCTTTTTCAAGCTCTCGAAAGAGGTCTTCACGTGCCATCCATTGATCATGGAGAAGAACACGATGTTCATGAAGAAGAATCCGAGAGGAACGTACTCTAATGACAACGGACTGTGACTCGAAAGAGTTATCACCAGCAACACCGTCGGACAGATCGCTCTCAGAAGGATGGTCACTAGCAGTCGCAGCGTAGATACACAGAGGAAGAACCAGCTGTTTTTGTTCACGCCAAGCAAGCGAAGCAAAGAGTTTAAGTCGAAAACAAGAACACTTCCTTCGAAGAGCAGCCCGATGACTCCAGAGATGGAGTTTTGTCTGTACACTATTAACACCCCGTAAGCTGTCGCCGTTACAAAATGATGTAGAAGGTTGATCTTGTACAGTGGATGCTCCTTTCTTAGCAAGAAGTCCTGGAAAAATTTGTACACGTAGTTGCCGAGATAGACAGAGAAGATGACCAGGAAAGTTGTGGGTGTGTTTCGAAGTGGCTTGGCAAAGGTGTCTTTTAAAGAAGTTAAGTACAATCCACAGGAAAAGAGAAGGATGGAGAAAACGTGGTCTCTAAACCTGCAGAAAAGAAGAGCAAAATATATTTTTTGTCATTTCATTGAAAAGATTAATACATGAACCTGTGTTGTAATTAAGCCATAAACTATTTTTTCTATGCGTTTACCAGCGCAATAGAGCAACGCGGGATGTTGGGAGACACGAGAAAAGTTTGAAAATAACGACCAATCAGAGCGCGCGCAGTATCTCAGTTATTTTATCTAAACACAAACGAAAAGTGAAATAATGGGGACAAGGAAGTTAGGTCAACGGGTTCCAATATTCGTCTTTTTATCTGACGCGCTCCGTATTCGTCTTTAAAGCATAATTTAATTTTCTTTGAGTAATATATAAACTCAGACTGAACTAGTTCTCCTGTTGTGCTATTGGGCAAGAGGTAAAATTCCCACGGTACGTGATGTACTCCATTGGAGCGGCAATTATCTCAGTCGCTTCAGGCTGTAGTAACCACTTTTGTGGGTGACCCCGTTTGAGCAACACTGAATCTTCTATTTAATTAATGTAGCGGACTTAGGTAAACACTTGCAAGGATGCATTTTAAATATTAAAAGATAGGCGTAAAGTTTATAAAGGAAACTTAAATCTTGCGCGAAGTATCTCGAAAGTGGCGTTATCAGCAGCCAGAAGCGCAACGTGAATTCTGCTTCCGTGAACGGGAAAGTAAACGAAACACTCAGTATTGTAATAAAAGGACCACCCGCCAAATCGCCGAATTAGTTCAGAATTGTTTGTCTTGGAGACCAGTTCTTGCTTGAAAGCGGCACTTACGCCTCTTTCATGTTAATACAGCAATTCGAAAATGAAAACGTGCTTCGAAAAGTAAAATAAAAGGACACATGGGATCTGAACTACAGCAAGCCACGTGTTTGGTGAAAACGCGCGAGGAATATTAGCGATTCCGGATATTGAAATTTGTAAGTTCCCCAAGAAATCGATCTCTCGCAGAGTGGCCTTTTTGTGTGCTAAGTCCTGCCTCCTTTTGGAATTTTTTAGCCTACATTGCCTGAAATTACTCTGCTACAACTACAAAATACTAAAACACTGCAACTCCGAGACATAAGGAAGTATTAATGCGAAACCTGGGTCTGTTTCATATGGTAGAGCGATTCGCTTTTTCAAAGCATCGAGCAAAGAGCAGCAATATAATATTATTATTCCTTATTGATAACAGAGAGGCTAAATTTTTAATAATGACTTAGTTGGGAAGCTTTGCTTGTTAAGTCGCATTTCTTGATTATTTCGCTCTTTGTGTTTCAGCTCATCGAGTGAAAATGCGTAGAGACTAGCCCCAGAGGCCGGTGGTCGGGAAGAATTCTTAGATAATTATTTTGAACCGCAGAGGAAATCAGCAGTGACTAGCGAGAAGCGATCGAAGATACCGACTTCGTAACGAGTCGGTCATTAGAAAGACGTATAACAGTTTTAAAATGGGAAAAAAAGTATGCATGTCATTATGTTTTCTTTAAATAGCCATCGAAAACCGCAACCTGCAGAACGTGAAACAACTAGACGGAAAAATCTTACGAAAGTGACATCAAAATGCTTACCGGGTCAGCTGGTGAATCGAAAGCGACATATCTGGTTTCCTAAATCTAGTTTATGTTATCACGTAGCAATTGAGATAATCCAGTAGATTTTGTCGTAAAACTATAATGCTGTTATCTGCCAACATCACAAAATTGTCTTTTTTGAATTTTCGCGGACAACAGGAAGTACTCCAAAATCTGTTCGCAGCGCGCGCGCTGTAAGTTGCGCTCGTGCAACGCACGGAAACGCGCGCGTTGTATGTTCTGAAATCATATCGTTTTCTAGGAAAATCCTAAGCTTCGCCGAAAAGGAGTAGACCTCACTGGCTTTAGTTAAATCACTTACAAGACGCTCTATTTTTCTCTCAACTCACGACAACAGAGAACATAAAACAAACCTTTGCGCATCGCTCAAAACAAGTTTGAAAAAGTTCAGTTGCAGTACTTACAGTTTTCGGATGAGACTTGGTTTCTCTTTGTAAAACTTGACCAGCCGTTTAGCGGTTTGCTTCTCTGACTTGGAGAAAGGGAATGTAACCACTGGAGCGAAGAAAAAGAACACTCCAGTTGACAAATTGATTGTAAGAGATATTACCACGCCGCAGACTATCGATGTAGACATTATAAGTTCCAACAAGCATGGCCCGCCGAGTTGTTGTAGTCCGTTATATGTAGTTCACTCTTTGGACCTCCAACCGTTCGCCATAGTCATTTACTTGTACGGAAGACGATGAAGTCACACAGGAACTGGGAACTGCTAAAGTTCTATAATCATTTTTTTTCCCAGACTAAACATAAAATTTTCTCCTTGAGATCGAGGCACTGTCTAGCACGACCGCCGAAAGTGAAAATGCGGCTATCAGTTTTCTTTTCGGTGAAATTGTTTTCGTTCCTTTTTCAAGGAAAAATATTCCCCTCGTTTGCTATCACTGTTTACTGCTCGGGTCGGTTTTCTTAAGCATTCAAGCGTTGCCGGCGTTGGTATAAATATACGGTATGTCATTATTCGTTTCAGTTCAACTTCCTGTAGTTAAGTCATAGCATAAATCATGTAAATTACGGTTATAGTTCATATAATCAAGCGTTTTAAGTGTAGTTTCAGAAGCGCTGTCATCGATTGGCTTAAACGAGATCATCTTGACCCAAGTTCGTCATACACCGGAAGTAAATTGCTACTCGTTGTTTTCATATCCGTGTCGGACCGCAGAGTAGTTTAACAACGGAAAATGTGAAGCAACATAGATAGCTCGGAAAATCATTTGTGGGACACTTTGCGCTGTGTAAATCACCTTGAATATTTATTAGCCCGTAAGAATCAAGAAGAAGTTTCTGAAAATCTATCCAAGGAAAACATACAGCTTGTGAAATTCGAAAGCAGAGCGACATCCGGTGCACTAAAAAACCATGATGCCAGGTAAATTTTCACCGGTGAAAACAGCAGTAATTCGCTTGTGTGCTCGACGGGTTTCAGATGTTAGCCTCAACGGAAGTTCAGCGCTGATGAATACAAGGGAAGTTGAATAGGATTGGCCGAGCGTAATAAACGAACTGAAACCCAACAAAGCTCTCCCGCCGATTCCTCTTCACCTCTCTTCTTTTGGTTTTTATTTTTGAAAAAAAGTCAGTTTTCGCGTTCTAGCGGAACGATTTTGAAGGTCAAAGCCGAAGAAACTGTGAGTGAGGGCAAAATAAAACTAAACGGCAACATTTTTCTTTTCGCTTTTATTCCTCTGCTTTACACTTGCGTTGTTGTAGAAGATGTCTGTTTGTACGTGTGGCATTAATATTTAATTCAAATTCGTCACCGGAAAGTTTTGTCGGCCAAGGTAACTGACGTAGCCTCTGAAAAATGACTCTATTTCTGCTCTTCAGTGGAAAAAAACGCACTGTTTTCAGTCCTACTTTGAGCTTATCCGATTCGATCATCTACAGTTTAAGCGTAGTATATTTTGTTCGAAAAACACAATAAAACAAACGACTCGTAATATGCACCATATAAGATAAAGTCTATATTTTCCTCTTAATTACTGCATGGCACTTCTCTCAATATTCCAACTTTTTGTAAAACCACAATGATTGCATGTATTATGTACATAGTCACTCACAGAACGAACCTGTATAAATAATTGAGTGATAGTGTGATGGGAGTTTAGGTCTTCCTGTTTTATACAGTGTAATAAATGACAATATAGCAAAAGCACTTTCTTATTGGTTTAAACCGCAACTTCCAAGCTCGACAACGAAAAATAACTTGTATTTGGATTATAAATAAACCCACATGAATGATGATAGGGACAGGTAGTCTTCAGTTACAGTTGGATTATAAATAACGAAACTACCACCAATTCGAAAACAAGTGTCGATTTTCTTCACTACTTCCCTTTTCTCTTTTACCTCTTATACTTCTTCCTTGCGGACAACGCTACAAATAAAAAAGAAAACAGGAACAACCGAATGTTCTAAATTTATATTTGACTGAAGTGTGTCTCACATAATGAGAAACAAACGTTGCACGATACTAAACTCGTGCTGTACTTGTTCCTTGATCTCTTTCGGGAAAGTCTTACTTTTCCCATAAACTCTAGGGTGTTTGCAATCTACGGTGTACTGTTTCAAGTCGTAACGATTAAGTTAATATCTACGCAAGGCCACTCACTCTTTTGCATAGTTGAGATATATCTCGTAAAAATCTACAGGAAAATTAAAACTTCACAAAAAACATGTTTGAGACATCCTGTTTATATAAGTTTAGGGTAAGCGAGCAAGCCTGGACAGTCAATAGGGTCACTTTCCTCGGCTCTCGCGGAGACGGAGACGAAAGACGGGGGGCAGGTGACATCTGATTTTATCGGACATCCGAAGGAATGGACTAATATGACGTCCTTATGGTCACTGTCACAATATAACCCCCTCACTTACTTGTAAATTAAGCTTGAGTCCGATCTGAATGGCTCCAGCGCAAAACCAGAAATCGACGGGAAATAAAAAACCCGGTACCCCCCATCCATATATCCCAGGAGTACAAAGAAAATGCCCAAGGATATTGAGGCTGGATGATAGAGGTTTAGATGTAAATGCAGGGGTCCACATTTCTGACGGAGTTAGGAATGTTACGCTTTGCGTAATGATCCATGCGCCCTTCCCCCGCCCTCTCCAGACACGACCCACACAGTAACTGCGAACAAAATTAATCACAACTACTGAAAAATGCCATTTATATTTAAGCCCCCGCTTATTAGTCCACCCAAGTGACAGACAGATTCGTCTTCTAACGAAAACGTATTCCAGCTAGGAGCCCCCCTCTCCCGTCCAAAGTTGGCATATATATATGTTAATGGGAGCGCATTGAGTTTTCTAAACGCGCCAAAAAACTTCGTTATTATTACTATATCAACTTACTAACGTTCTCACGTGGACTTGCCACAAGTCGACCTCATGAGTTTCAGGGTAGAATAGCTCGGGTCATGAATGAACAAGACGAACGACTTTTCTGAAAGTCTAGTTTTCACAGAGCATTGAATAAATTTTGCAAAGCCGAGAGCAGATCAATTCAGAGTGGCTTCCTGTCTTTCTTTCTTTCATCTTGAAACGGCCGCTTATAGCTGGTTTTCACATGACGTCACTAAAATTCGAACTACAAAACTATTGATCTTCCTGAAATTTTACTTAAATAATGTATAAGAGCAGCCGAAAACTAATATTCATACAAATTTTCGCTCCGAATAGGTTTTTGGTTTTGTGATACACTACGCTTGAATTTCTAAGCTTTCGCGTGACGCGGCATTTACGTGACGACCAAGAGAGCTGTCATGATGGTTAAAAACGTGTCTTATTTCGGGGAACTTGGCTATCTGAACAGTTCATGTCTTAGAAAAAGTATTATTTTAATGTTTTAGAGTTTCTCGAGGGATAAATTCACGTTTTTGTAGCAAAACTCAGTGACAGATGTTTCTGTTGGTTTCCGGCCGCCATGTTGGTGCCCATACGGATGGGCAGCAGCATGGCGTCTCCATACAAATCTCTATAAATTTGGGTAAAAAATTTCTCCGCATATCTCGCATAAGAAAAATTGTTGTGACCACAATTTTGGCGAGAGTCTTTGCATATTTACTTTCTTTCATTTCCCAGATTCTGGACTTTATCTGTTGACCGGTTTTGATTTTTATTTTGATCTATTTTGAATTGCATGACACTGAAAACCAGCAATTAGTCTCTCCTCAGATATAAACTCCCCCAGTTTAAAACGCAACAAAAAATCTCAACGAAGATAGGCATACAACTGTTTCGAGAAATGTGGTCCTACCAAAGCGTAACAATATCACAAGGTGTTATGGGTTTGAAACTCAAGGTGTCTTTTTTTTCTGGCGTGTCGAATAGAAGGAAACAAAGAAAGGAGTCAACGCTAACACGTGTATTCATGCTTTTTTCTTAGGTCCTTCTTGCTGAAACACCGTGAACCTCAACCTCAATCAAGCAACGCCGAACTATTAATACCATAATACCAATCGGTATTGTCACGAACGCTTTCGAATTTAATTACGCATTTTCATGATCATATCCCGGCCGAACTCGTTCCCAGGGCAATCTCTATTAGTTATCCTTCTCGCCCCTCAGAAAAAAGAGGAACCCCGTAAACGAGGTTGACAGCCGGCATTCTACAGCATGGTGCCTGGGACGCTAAGTTTGTTATAAAGCCAGACTGAAGCGGTACCTTATGAACCATGCATTTTATGACTTTACTATCGCTCAATCCACCTGCGATTTATGAACTTAAATTCTTTATAGCTTCTTGATAGCGGTGCCCAATATTATCCTTGCCATTTACGGAGTTCCCGCGGCGCTCTTTGAATTGTTAGTGTTTCCGCCGCGTTGCAGCGCTTAAACGGGCGCGGCGGTTATTTGAGGGCAGATAAAAATTAGAAAAGGTGTACGTGTAAATGATAACAAGCAAATACAACAATGAAATATAACCACTTCTAACTGAAACACACTGTAATTCAGGTGGATAAGTTTCGGAGGCTGGTTTAGATTGAGTTGTACCGTACTTGTTGAGTTTCGCGCTCTCTCCTCCACAGAGGCCTCTTTCGTTCTGCTTTGACCGTAGGCTGCTAGTTCGGAGGCTGGGGAGAGGGAAAAGCGCGCGGGTCACTCTTCCCATCGTCCTCCACGCACCTTCCATTTTCAATATTCAATTCAATTTCCCATAGGGAGCCTCTGCGGAGGAGAAAGATCTGGCGGGAAAAACGTCGTAGTCAGCCCAGTATCTCACCGCCAAAGTAGCCGAAGAAGTCCCTCGCCCTGGCCTGGAGTATCTTAAAGTCGCTATTACTGAGAATGTATGCGGCGCTTATTCGAGTGTGGTGCTTTTTCATATATTTGCTCATATACGGCGCCAAATCGGGGGGCGGCGCTTCTCAATCGAGTAAATACGGTACTTGTATGGACTTCCCGGTTTTATTATTGACTTAAAGTATATCACGCGGACACTCACAAGTACTACGAAAGTTGTCGCATAAGCATGGTGCAGTTGAATTTTTTTTTTTTTTGTAACTCTGATCCTTGCGCAAATGTCGGACTAAAGACCTTATTAGCTTGGGTGATTTGTTGCCCATTTCGTACTCTTGAGAATTCTTGCTCTCAAAGTTTCAAAAAGGTAGCGCGTTTACCAATGAGTATTTTTTTAAGTGCATCGAAGAACACTTCTGTAAAGATTATCACCTGGTCTGTAATGGGAAAACAACCCACCTAAGCTAAAAAGGTCAATTTCTCAAATTTCCCGAAAGTGGCCTTGCTTATAGATAGAAAACACAGTCTTTGACATAGCTCTGTGTGCGTGATAATTCTGCCAGTTGCTGTATATACTACTTCAGTTCTGATAATCGTGTTTAACAAGGATTTCAACCACATGCGATACAACTGGATTCGACAAATGAAGCAGAATTTGAAAAACAGTAAGTTAGCTAACTCCGATCGTCTTCATACAACTTCAGACATGGGAAACCCTTTGGACTAAACTTCAGAATACCCGGCCACTTTTTTGTGTCTTCTAATGCTGCTACCGCAGTCCCGAGGTGGCCATAATGAGATTCAGTGGCTGATCACACGGTACCGAAGTCATCGACTGTAACTGCTACCGCAGTCCCGCAGTCCCACTGTCGTTGCTGACTTTGTATTAGCGTCACGAAATGTTAACATGTATTTTTCCTTTTTCTAAAGATGTCAAACCAAGTCTTCCTTTTATCTAACTTTGAGCTTCGCATGTAAAAACGAAAGCCTGACAAACAGGCAAGTAGTATCAAAACAACATAAAGTGTGCGCACTTCTTCGTTCATAAACAGTTCTTCCTTTTAAAGGTCACCGACGCGAAACAGGCGTTCATTAATAAATTAGTTCTTCGTGTGGACAGCTAGGAACTAGTCAGCCAGTAAACCTGGGCCTAGCGCTTTTGTATCGCCAATGTATTGCTATTCAAATTTACCACTATGTTAGACTGCGAACAACTAGCGCATAAGTATGAGAAACATACAGACACAGTAAGGTGCTGTTAACTAGCACCTTTAGGAAATCTTCCTAATAAAAGGCACTAATTACCAACTTTTTACCGTCCACCTTAAGGTGCTTGTGCTCAAGATTATGCTCCTTAGAAAAACCTCAAAAATATTTAGGAAATGGTTGAAACTTTTCAAAAACTTGTCCAAAACACTGCTCTTGCTTTGAGATATATCAAAATTATCACTCATGGGTGAAAAGCAGCCCATGACCCTTTTAACTCTTCTAGGACAAATAAATATCAAGTTATTATTTGATTGTTTTTTTAACAAGAGTTTAAAAACAAGTGACGTGGGCATGCCATTACATCTTGTCCAGTCTCACATTGTACTCATATCTACTCTCTGCTCAACCAAAAATCAAATAAAGAATAACTTGACATGACTCTGATCTTTGGAAACCCATTAGTGGATTTACAGGGCAGGAAAATAGAAATTATGGGCAGAAAAATGCCAAGCAATAGTTTACAATGTTCTTTGGCTCAATGAACTGGGATTACAGTGAAAACAGACTACTGTCAAGCTGAAAAATTCACACCAGCAGCATGACAAAAAAACAAAAATATTTTGACGCAGAAGTTCGGTCAGTTTGTACTGTACACGTCACATAACATTCCACTGGATGCAAGTAGGCGGTGAAGAAGCTCTTCTTTGCTCATGAGCATCTGGTATTGCAATGTATTTCAAGGCTGTGTATCATCTTGTCTTTTCGATAACCAGCTTTTCATGTCTGTACATTTGTCCTAAAGAAACCTGTGAACGAAATGCGTGCACTATTATGTTTAGGTCTAAGAATAGAAAGTTGACTTCTATGTAACATAATGGTGATGCATAACCATCACGTAATGAGGACCGTGTAGCAGTAAGCAGTGGTTAACCTACTGTTGTCAAAGGGTTATTTTAGCACTTGGGACATTCTCTAGTGGCCATTGCAGTTGTGGAGAGGTGTTTGTTGTAAAGAGGTCAAAATAAGAGTGAATACAATGCTGTTGTAGGGAGGTGGTCATTTGCATAGGTTCAACTGTATTTACTAATAATTAGTAAATAGTTTAAACCCAGAAGTACCAGAAATTCTTCTAGTGAGATTTTCAGGGTGTGGATAGTCCTGCTGTTAGTGACTAATGCCACTGAGTCTTGTTCAGAGGCAAGAGACTTTGAAGATGACTTCTGTTCAGGCTGTCAAAGAGTCAAGTCGCTAAGAACAAAATTTTTTTTGTAAAGCTAGCGAATAAAAGGAAAAAAAACAACAAAAAAAGAACAAACAAACAAAAACAAAAGGACAACACTTTTTATAGTTACCCTCGCTGGGGCAATCACATTAGAAAAACTTTTTTTTAACAATTTACTGTACACCTGTTTTAAGAGTTACATACATAGGTGACATCTTTCAACCATCTTTCGACATGCTATGTAAACTGTTGAAAGACAGTTAACTGTGAAAGTGGCCATTTTTCCAGTTATTAGGAGAACAAAACCACAAATAAATGACAATTACTGACCTCAAATGAATGACGAAAATAGTAGACTTTGCATATTTCCCGATTTACAGGATAATTCAAATGATTTTCGCGTAGTTGATCGGTTCTCAGTAGTGACTTCCAGTAGAATTGGGCTGCTACTACTCAGTTATTATTCGAAAGATGTAATCATTCAAAACAGTTGATTTATCTCTCACAGAATCACTTCTTGATACTCCTAGCCTTAGTCTGATGTCAAATAAATCTATCTTTCATGACTAAAAGTTGAGTTTCACTGTAAAGAAGTCAGTTGTGCTTACATTTTTGACGTAGGCCAGGTTATATAGCAGTTGAGAGATGGCACATCGAAAGATAGTTGCTAAGCATGTAACACTGAAAGTGGGTATAATTATTGATGAAGGAGAAATATAAATTTTACATTGCCGCGACTATTAGTTACAAAACAACAAGAATCCAAGGACAACTTTCAGCTTGTGCAGTGAATAAGGTAAAAAGGCACATATAACATAAACAAACAAATACCTGTCTTTTCATGATTTCTAAACTACCCTCTGCTTTTTGGACCAAAGCCTTGATTTTTTCTGGGTCTGAAATATCTTTGTTTTCTCGGAAAGCATCTTTAATTCTTCTTGTGGCATACATCCTACAACAGAGAAATCACTAAAAAAATTTACTTGAATAAGGAGTTAGGGAGTAATGAAAGCTATGGTGTTCAGACAGTCAATTAAGATATTAAGCAGGAGTTTCACTTATTTGATGTTTTCAGCAGAAAGGTTACTGGTTTTCGCAGGTGGGGAAAACTTTTTAAACTGAAATTTGCCATACTGTTTAAGAAAACTTTCCACTAAATGGCCAAACCAGGTGGGCAAAATCATCCTCCCAGATGGTCAATTTGCCTGGTGTCCGGCCCTTGTTGAAACCCCCCGCAGCAATATACCAGTTTGGGTGTGAGATCAAATCGGGGATCAAATACAAGCAGGACTTTTGAATTTTAATCCAGTTATACTCCCATAACCCTCACTTATTTCTGTTACAGACCCCTCACCAGTCAAATGGAAAAAAAAGTTAGGTTTGAAAAGTCACTCAGGTACTCATTTTCAAACTCCTTCTCCAATCGACATATACTGCAAATTCCTATATTTTTATTTTTTAAAGGTTGTTAATACTGACGGATCGTTAGGGCAACTTGACATTATTCTGAGGGAGGGAAGGGGAATCTTTGCAACTAGTTGCAATGTTACAGAAACAGAGTTATATATAAGCTCTGCTAGAGCTGGTCACTAATGCACAGACTCAACCCTTGGATAATGCTGAGAGCAAGCAAGCACTCCTTTTTTCTTTATTTCTCTTTCTCAATCACGGAGAGAAAAGGGGTTTGCATGTTTGCAATCGACGTTCTGTCAGAAAGAAATATATTTCTTAAAAGGAATGAAAAAGACTGGTTGATATGGCTATGGCTTCAGCTGTTGGCACCTCTTAGTCACTTGTTCTTGTGAATGACAAGAAAGACATAACATAGACTTTGCTGAGTGGAAGTGGCAAAAAAAAGAGAATTAGGCAAAGGCTGCAAAGAGCCTAATGTATCATTAAGCCATTTTCTACATAGACTACCCCTATGCACTAATACGAAAGGCAAAGAAAATTCATAGCGTTTTATAAACAATCATCGTAAACTGACACAAAAACATAAATATGCAATTTTACCTTAACTTTGCATGCTTTGCGGACCTAGATCACGCTAATTTCCTCTCTCGGTAAACTACATATGCCTAAATAAAGAATTGATTCTTTTTCCCGTTCTATGGATTCGTTTCATTTTCACTAGGTACTGATTTACTGTAAGCTTAAGCGACAGTGGTAATCCCCCTATCTCCTGAAATCGCACGCGAAGTTTCAGTTCAAACTTGAGGAGGAAAAAGATAGATGACAAATCAGAGACTATTCTTATTTAATCCAATACTAATACTACGGCTCTAGAAAACACACTGGCAAGATGATCTGATTATTACGTACGCTTAAGCTTAACAGTCGACTACACATCGTACTCACAAACGATGGGCAAACTGGTGTGACTGACATACCAGTAATTTTCCCACAACAACGGGTAAAATGTCCATATTTAAATCACAGAATATTAAGCTACACATACCTATAGTTATAACTGGTAAATGATTTTCCAACTCGCAACATCTGACGGTAAAGATGTAACACTTCTCGTCCTGTCGCCATGATGTGAAGGGCCATGTGGGAGATGGGGCGAAGCAAACTGACGCATGCTTTGTTCGATTGTTGTGCTCGTGGGCTCAAGTTCAATCGGCCATTACAACCTTGAACATTCCTATTGAGGTCTATCGTAATGATGACTCAGTTATTTTATTCGTGCCCAATGTCTGCGGCCATATTTTTCTCCAACATCTAAGCCATGGCAAGGATCAATATTTTTTGGCTCGGATTATTCATACAGTTGACGTTTTTTGCTCACACGAGGTAAGAATTTTGGTGCCTGATCTGTTGTTTTCACACGTGATTTCTGGCCAAATGGATCGACCTTTACTTCCGCTTATCGACCTTGATTTCTTGTGCAATTCATTCACCCATGCATATTTTCGTTGTCCACGTCAGGTCTTGTTTCTTAACACTACTAAAGCTTCTCTTTTTTCCGATTCACTTCTTTGATTCCTGCGTGTAACTTGATATCCACGTGGTATTGAGCGCGAAATACACGAGCATGTACATTTTTCTCCCACTTTCGCTTTGCTGACTCAGTCTGGTATTTGGAGAGGTTCATCAAGGCAGTATGCCGTAACAGCTGATTTTTAATCACCATTCCACTGATACAGATCATAATGTTTGTCTGAACTACTGGGCTGAACTTGTACAAAAGCAGCGTTTTTAAAAATTCTAACCTGTTCGATGCCAAGATGATTTACTCATAAGCTTAATAAGCTATTAAATGAGCTTGAGTAAAATATCATGATTTGTCAATGGCAAGCAATTAGTTGCTTATTGTTGTGTGGGTGAATGGGTTATGCACATTCTTTTAATTTTCTGGCAAGATTTTGAATTTATTTGCTAAATTTCTTACATTTGTGATCCTGTTGTAACAGATTTTGGCTTTTGCTGAAGCTTATTTGCATATGTTTACTGTGAGAGTTTTGAATATTCATTGTAGTGAATCGGCAGATTCCAGTTTTTACCTGCCTTTAATTAATGTTCAAACTCTGAAGGCCAGAGGGAGATATTGATCTCTGAAACAATAACAAATCACGTCAGCTTGTTTTTTCACAGTTTGTACCAACTTGTTAAGATGCACAAGCTGAATATTAGGTGTCTCGCTGATATACGACACCCTAAATTATACACAAGTCATGTGCTGTCGGGTTACAGTGTATGTAGCTGCATCTAGTTACATGCAGGGGTACATTGATCTCAACCACTCAATAGGAAACGAAAACACATCAATTGGTATATAGTTTTATTTATTTGAAACATGACAGAGTTCATTTATGATTTTAATATAAATAATGTCTTATAAACAGTACAGATTATTGTAAAGTTCGATACATGCTCAGTCTTAAGATTATCAGCCTTTGAGTCTTGGCACAACGAATCAAGTGTAATGATACCAATACAGAGAGATTATTGAGAATCAGTATTTTTTCGGCAATTGCTCTGAAAAAGCCTTTTTTAACAAAAGAAATAATTATTATAAATTCCTCACAATTTAGTAAAATTCTGTTAATAATATTAATAACTGGTATTGGTAATAATACAATTATTGTACTCACCAAATGGATGAGTGATCAATGATTTGAACCTGCCTGACACTTTTTACACTTACATTGGCAAGCAGGAGAGTGCTAATTTCCAACACTGCTAATTTGAATCTCCCTCTTTTGGAATTTCTGATGACTTTTTTTGCAAGAAATATGAATTTTTTAAAGTGCCTACGAAGTAAAAAATAATAGCTGCTTATTTGAAAGGCTTTTCAAAGTAAAGAAGAATGGCGTTTTTTCTTTCTGGAACATAATCAGTAAAAAGTTGGTATATTTTTTTTGGGTAGTGGGAGCTCTCTTCAGTTACAATATTCTGACTGCTTGACTATATTGGGTGACCTTAATTATTTAACTGTAATTTTTTTTCAATCTTTGTAGTGAACAATTTGAAGATCCCTTACAGCAACACATCTTTGATAATGATGATGATAGCCATGACGTGAATGATGCGGTAAGAAAAATGATAATACCAAAATTTAATTAATAATTATAATTGTTAATAGAAATGGTTGGTAAATATTTCATAAATCCATTATTAGCCATTGATATAATAATATTTAATTCATTTTTAATTAGGAGTTTGAAAAAATCATCTCGCAATATGATAAGAATGAAGATGGAGAATTATCAGCTGAGGAAATGGCAAAGTATTTCCAAGATACTATGGTATGTATATCAATGTTGGAAATTGAATTGTAAGAGTACTGTCTTGTCACTCTGATGAGTGACTCTTAAAATGCACTCACTTAAATTTATAATTTTCACTTGCCCTTAAGATACACCAATCACAAACCATACAGTCATCTATGTTTCTGTGCATTGTGTGGATGGCGAACTGGCCATCGAAAATTTTGTGGTCTGTTTCAATGCCAGATTTGTTAAATGTATTAGAAGATGATGCAAAATAGAACTGGTTGGTTACAGTATGTTAAGAGAATTTCTTGTCAAAATGGGAAAGAAACTATTAAGTTTCACATTGAGATGAAAATCATACTTGGCTATCAAACTAGGAGGTGACTGATAATTTACACTCATCTAACACTTCTGACACTTGCATGGGTGAGCTGGTGAACACTAATTTCAAACATACATGTATGTATAAGACAAAAGAAAGTTATATTCAAGTTGGCCTAAAAAAAGAATTCATTTCAAAACTTGTAACTAACGAAAAATGAGTCTAACTTGCAAATACTAAACAGATTCTTGACAACAAGGCATGGCTAGAAAATCACCTTAAAGGATTTCTATTTGTTATGTTGTAGTATTTAGACACACCAGCGTAATGTCTGAGGTTTAAATCAATAATTGATTCAGCTGTTTATAAACTATGCAAATGGAAATTGTCAATGACCTTGTTTGTACTCATTTTTCTTAACATTTAGGCTGCATTACAAGGAGAAAAGAGTGGAAACACACCACAAGAAAAGCCAGGAAAAGGTTCAACAAAGAAGAAAAGGACAGAGCAGAAATCTTCTACAAGATCACAGCCATCAACTGCTAACAGTTCCAACTGGAATGTTAAGCAAGTTGTTGGGGGAGTGGTTGGAGTCCTCTGTTTAATTATAGTATTTGCTGCAGTAGTCCAACGGAAGAGTGGCACAAGCAACCATGCAGGTATGAGTGTACACTTTTTTTGTCATGTTAATCCCAACCAGTGTGTAAGTAAAACAGTGCTAACAGTTTTGATTATACATGCATGCTATTGAGGTTTAAATTTAGAACCCATTTTAAGTGAACATCTCTTTATCAATTGCCAGACGATAAAATTGCCGTTGGAAAAGAAAAAAATCATTCGTTAGGCATAAACAAAATGTTAAAGTTTAGATAATGTGATAATAAATGAGATGGTGGATCTTTAGCCTGGTAAATATAAGTCTAAGAAGATAAATGATTCTGTCAGTGAGACAGCCATTCTTGGAAAAAGAATTGTAGCGTAGTCTAAACGAGACTAAACGATGCTAACACAACGGTTTTAATGAAGCTCATAAAAGCCCGCCATTACTAGCTGTAATACAACAACAACTACATCCAGGATACATCTCATTCTACTGCGCAAGCCCGAAGGGCCTATGACATCATAACATTGTTACAAGAATTCCATTGAAGGTTGAACCTATGACCTTCTGGTTACAAGTCCAGTCAGCTGTTCTACCACTGAGTTACAGGAGATGCGAGAGAGATACAGTTTAACTAAATGCCACTAAGCTACATTTAAGTTCCTGTGATAAAAGTCCTGCGTACTTGCATCTTTGAGTGCAGATAAGTGGATTTTTTTGCAGTGATAATAAATGAGATGATATCAGTCGATGCCACTTTGCTAACATTGCAGTCCTAGCAGTACATGTATATGCAAGGTGTCTGTTGTATGAACCTAGGTCAATGTCTTTATCTTCTCTGAGTCTTATGTAGCTCAGTAGGAGAGAGCAGTTGCATCTGGACTAGTAAACAGAAGGTCTTAGGTGTGACTCCTAGCTGGAAAACTTGAAAAGAATTCTTTTTCCAAGTATGCCTGTGTCACTGAGAGAATGTTCTCATAATCCATTATATTGTACATTTAGTTGCCTGGATTATCAGAACCACCTCAGCCACACCCATGTCTTAAGAACATTTTCTAAGTAAACACCAACCTTTCAGTTTCACAAAATGATTTATACACTTTCTAGGTGTTGATTTCAATGATGTCCGAGCTGCAAGGTTAAGAAAACTGGCCACTGAGCAACACAACTTGAATGCAGAGAATGCAATACCTCAGTGTAGAACTGAAGCATCTCCAGTGAACAGGTCAGTGATAATTTCCAATGACAAAGGCACTGCAAGAAGAAGAGTGAATGACAAAAGTGAGGTCTCTAAAGTGAACACTGATAAAACAGGAGGCTCAGAAACTAGCAAGAGACTGGACAAGTCAAGACTTGTAAGTCCAAGCATCAAGCATACAGAGGATTGTCAACCACAGTTGTCTAATTTAAAAGAGAGATCACCTGTTACTGTTGAGATGGCAACTGACACTGTTAAGGCTACTATCTCCGAGAGGAGCCCAGTTGCCGCACCAGTTGATGTAAATGATATGATTTGCGACCAAAAAATGGTAGCTGATAATGTTGATGTGATAGAGTCAACAGATGCTCAGAAGGAACTGTTCACAGTATCACTTCGGAAGCCAGCAGGTATAACATCATACATAGAGGATGGATATTTTATTACCTTCCAACATGTTACAGCCCTTTGAAAGAAAATTTAACTGACTGTGTAATAGAGTGATATTGAGTCATGGTCCCAGGTTAAAAGGCTTTTACTAGCTCATGATGATAAACAAGCCTTGTGGAATTGGCAAATTACAACACTTATATTCATTTGATAGAACTAAATTCAAATGTAGACCCTTGCTTTTTAACTAAATGGTTAATATATGACCAGATCTCCTTAGTTTACAACCAGTTTCTTTTGGTTAAAAGACATTCAGGCTGTTGTATTCAAAAATAATGATTATAAGTTCAATCTACAAAACAAAATAGTTAAACAGTTATTGACCTAAAATTCATAATTTTCTGCTGTACGTATTCAATCCATCTGACTTAAAATATCTATTTAATATGTATAATTTTGTTATTTTTTTTTAGTTGCAAAGCAGGAAAAGTTACAGGTTAGGACAGATCCTTGTAAGACTTAAAAACAGTATGGCTTACTTAAAGCAGGGCTGAAACTTAGTGGGCGCCAGGTTGCCAGTGGCAACTTAAAACGTAGCTGGATGACTAAAAAATTGGGGCTGAATTGCCTGACGGGTGACTACGATGCAAAATATAAATTCAGCCCGATGTATTGCAATTGCAAGGATGAACTTGAAATAAAAATAAAATGGCATTTCCAAGTAGTTTAGTTGGACTACCTTTCTTTTCTTTTCCCTGACTCTAATTTCTCTGAGGTTTATGAAATTTTAGATGAAGTAGGCAAGTGTGAGAAGCACCACCACATACTTCTGTAAGCACTTCTCTTGTTCTGAAAGATTCCTACTTGTTTGTATAACTCAGCAATGCAGTCAGGCCGCATGAACTATTTCCTTTTTAAATAGCATTAAGAAAGCTTTATAGGCCATTGTAGAAACTCAAAGGCTACCCATGAGCCACAGAGTTCCTTAGAGACCCTTGAATGGAAGCAAGCATTTTTGATGCTGTCATTGCATTTGAGACTTGGACTATACATTATTTTGCTTTCAGGACCTTCCCTATGAAGAAGTGGTAAAGATGGTGTTGATGCAGGTTTTGGAATGCTCTATTGTAAGTTAATAAGTTTGTAATAATATTTTTAGAAGTTCATTCTCTGGAATTTTCCCTTTGAAATATGATTCAAAACAAAACTTTCAATCTACATGCATGTAATCTATATACATACATGTATAGCAGAATACCTGTGGGAGGACTGGGAGATAGGGCCTGTATCTGTATAGATCTGCATCTCTACTTGTTATTATTCACATTGTAGGAAATTCAAGTTTCTGAGAAGAAGGGAGGTCTTCGACTACCAAAGGTGTGAAAGTTATCATACTGCTGTTTCATAGCTTGAAGTAAATCTGAAATGGGAGTGTTGTTACATTGTAGTTGATCCCCATTGAGAAATTAGTCCAGAATTTCCAAGTTTAGTCCCCTCAGCAATATTGCCAGGTTTTTTTCAAAAACATCTGCAGTAGTCATGATTTATACATGTGAGTGAAGAGAGAGGCACTATTAAAAATGTACTCTTCTTGATCCTTAGCCATGTGACTGTGCTAAGACTTTGTGGTTTCTTTTATCATATAACAAATGTCTTGTGAAGTCCGTTATATTATAGTACTGCAGCAGTACCTTCACAATGTCTTGTTCTAGAAAATATTCCTTCCCCCAACAGAATCTTCCCAACCCTGAGAACGTTCTTAACAGAAATATTTTTGGGTTTGAAAATCCCCTCCCCCACTGCTCTGGAAATTCCAATTTAAGCTCATACCTTTATTTCATAATTTTGGCATTTACAAACCCCTTGCCTTTGGAATTTTCAATGATCTTCCTAGGTAGTTATGGACGTTTTCTGGAATGGCACATTTATGCCATAGTGTTTTATTAATGCATAATGAATAAATTTATTGTTTAATGTGTTCTTAAATAGTGGCATTAGTTAATAAAATTAATGTGAGCAGATTGGACAGGGGTAGTTCAAAAGTATATTCATGAGTGAAAATGTATGGTTTAGCCTTGTAGTATAAGCTGAAGCAGACTAAATTTGTTTAGGTTGGAAATGATAAAGGACAAGCAGTTTTACAAATTGAGGCACCTGAATTACCAGTCAACAGTGAGGACCTAAGCAAGGTAAAAACTAGCTACAACTACTAACAGTGATTGAAACCACTATTTTAGAAATATTTATCATTAGTCACCATTAAATGGTAGTAATTAATGTTATTAACTAATTGTTGTTAATCATTAATTATTGATTAATAGTTATTTTTGTTTACTTAGAAACTGGAAAAACTCATGGCTAAAAGGATCTATGGAGAAGTGGTAAGAATTAATATTAAGTATTTAACAAAATCTATCACCTTGTGAAATTTGTAAACCTCAGTGGAGTTGAAAGGTGGATGTACATTTAAAAGAGGAATACAGTATATTAGATTGACAGTTAGCAAGTTGAACTGGAAAGTAGAGAGGGGAATGAATGGAACCAAGGAAGGAAAAGAAGGAGCAAGGAAGAGTGAAGGAAGGAAGTGGGAAGAGAGAGGAGAAATAGAGAGGAGAGGAAGGAAGGAAGGCTGCAATTGGATGCTAAGTGAAAAGGAGGAATTAGAGTAGAAAAGGTTAAAGGAAGCATGATTGAACAAATAAGAAGTCAAGGACAATGAATGTGTTTGTTCAATTGGTTAATTTTGATGATAGGATCCCTTGAAGTTTGCAATTCTGTGCTTTGACCGGTGCTCCCAGCTGCCAGGAAAGAAGTTCAATACAATTCGAGATGGAGGGAAGATTTGGAAAGAAGTGACATCAGCTGTAATGGAGTCATGTGTAACTACAGTTCTTAAGCATCTTGTACATGGTGAGTTGTCATCTAGCTAGTTAATCAGCTGCTTTTCTCCTTAATTCTTTTGTGACCTTTTTACCTCTAGTCATGTACAGTATTTATATTCAACAAGAAATTGTGAGTAATAGTAGAGAAATAGTAGAGTGCTGCACTTTAAGGCAGTGATAAGTGCCAGGTGTTGCTTTGCACTTTACATGTAGTTTTCCTTATATTAAATCAAGAATGTAGTGTACAGACCGCAGCACGCCTGTATTTCCTAAAGCAGGTGAAACATGCGAAGGTCAACCCGAAGGATATGTTACTGTTCTATACAACATGCATCCGTCCTGTCCTAGAGTATGCGTGCTCAGTTTTCCATCATGCGTTGCCGCAGTACCTATCTAATAACATAGAAAGACTGCAAAAGCGCGTACTGCGGATAATATATCCTGACCTATCTCATGCTGTGGCTCTAGTAGCTGCAGGCATCTCTTCACTGTATGAGAGGAGACAGGCACTGAGTGAAACTTTATTTGATCAAATTATGAGAGACCCATGCCATAAACTACATGATCTGCTGCCGTCACGTAACAAGTCCACTTACTGCATACAAACCCGGGGATACTTTGAGCTACCGATTTGTAAGACACTTAGGTTTAGGAACACTTTTATTATGAGCCGTATTTTTAATTATAAATAGTTTGCATATTTTTCCTTGTATAATATAATTCTTTTTTTATTGTAAAGTAATTCGTAGTTCAGCCGCTCCAGTGGCTGCAATGAGTTTGCTAATAAAAATCTATCTATCTATCTATCATGTACTACCTCTTACACATGCTGCTGAGAGAGTGTTCAATCATCTCTCATTTCACTTGAAGCAAAGTTCAAAGGGATAAATGAATAGTTATTCTTGACTAGTTTCTATCATCTGGTGATCATTTCTTATGTCTACTGATATGGGTAGACATACATTCTGTATCTAGGTTCACTCTAGATCTGTGCTCATGAACATGCAATCATGTACATTCAAGTAAATTAATCCTCACATGTGAAGCTTCTCTTAGTAGATTTTTCAGTGCCCCTTAACAATGCATCACAATACATGTGTTTGTGTGTTTGTTTGCAGCTGCGGCAAGTCCCACTGGAGTTGAAGATGACCTGTGGTCCGATTTTGTCCAGTCTGGCCAGTCTGAAGTATGTGCAGATATTTTTGTGTATTTTTCTCCTCTTTAGTTTCTTGTTAAAGTCTTCAGCACACAGTTTATGTCAATTTGGCAGTATGATTTGGTTTATTGCCCAGGGGAGTACTCCCAGAAAAGTTGTGTGGGGGTTTCCAAAACCCTTACCCTATTTATGACCAAAATCTGTGATTTTCCCTACCCTGTTTATGACCTGACCAAACATTCAATACCCTGTTTATCACCATTGCGGTTGGCACAGTTGCCCTAAACATAATTTGTGAAGGGCTTTTGTTGATGGTCTTATCAATAATGATGAAAAAGTACTGTCTACATTGAGCTTCTTTTAAAAAAACATTAGTTACTTATTCAAGTCTAGAGTGCAAAAACCATACCCTATTTTTGACAAAATGGCCAAAATTGATACCCCATTTATGACCAAAACAGCTGAAAAACCATACCCTTTGGGGCTGTACACACCTACAGTGTATATAGCTCATATACGGGAGTACCCCCCCGGGTTTATTGGTTTTTGCATTTGACTGCTTGATGAAGAGTCTTTTGTATTGACCATCCAACCAATGCATCCTTAAGTGTAAACGCCAAGATGTTTTGATCCAATGCTGTTGTTAGGGCCCATCTCAGTTTTTTCTGGCAAGTGTGGGAGGCTGGTCATGTGATGGTGTGACAGTGAGTGGAGATCTTCTTGCTAGACTGCTAGAAAAAGGCAAACAGGATTCAGAAGTAAAAGACACTTTCGTTGAAATGGTATGGAAGTAAATTTATACTTCACTGTTATTATGTTTCTCATAACATAATTATTATTAAAGAATTTTTCGTAACTGAAATCACACTAAATTCCCAACTGTATCCATCTAATGGGTGTTTGTTTCAATATCCGTAGGTAACTATTGGAGGAAGACAAGTTGTGCGAGTCAAGAGGTAGTTGACAAGAACTGACATGCATGTGGAAAAGAAAATATTCAGATATTACTCAGTGTTGGACAGGTTTAAAAACGTTACAATGAGATAAAACATGCTGGCGACAGCCAATCAGCACAAACTATGTACATGTATCATAACACATGTGGTAATTTTATCGTTCAGTAATTCATTAACAATCTTATTGTAGTTCTTGTTTAATGATCCTTCCTGTAGGTTAAACGAGATTACACTGGAGTGCAAGTGTATTTTCAGAGGGTTGGAAACCCTTCTTTCCCAGGTATTGCATACATGCTATTTAGCTGACATATTTAACACTGCACGGGTTGACACGAGTCCATAAAAAGCTATCTGGCCCAACAAATGTCAACAGCACATTAACTGCTCACAGTAAAGAACGCTGAAGGTGACAGCTTTCCATCAAAATAAATATCAATAAAGGTGACCAGTTTGGTAAAATATATATTGACTGAGTTAATGTTACAGAGACGATTTTTAATGCAACTTTGTTGCAGCAACAGTTGGCACTGGTATGTTACAGGAGACAAATTTTAATGCAATGTTGTAAATTCAGGTAACGATGTTACCAGTTTTTGAGTCTTTTTCGAAAACCTGCAACATATTGCCACAACAAAATGTTGCGTTAAAAGTCACCCTGTGCACCACGTTTCATGGTATTGATTTTTAATGCAAAATTGTTGCATTAAGAATTGACGTTAAATATTGGCCTTTAGGCTGGGCTAGACAGGAAAATATTTTGCCCTCAGTTATAATGCACGGACCTTGCTGGGCTAGCAATAAGTAAATTGGTTATGCCTTGATCAGCCAAATATTTTCCTTTCCAGCCCTCCCTCTCAGTCAGTATTAATTCACAAATATTATTTTCACTTCTTTTGTTTTAGCCCACCATGGCAGAATTTCTGGCTGAAACCCTTGAACGAGAATTGGACAGTGGAATGAAAGAACTGGTAAATAAAAATATTTTCATGGAGAAGCGAGTCTGTAGTTCTATTCACTTGCCATTGCATCAGACTTTACATTAACTGATGAACTTATCCTATTTCATAGGGTGTTTATTTCCAAGACAAGTCAATATTCTCTTCATTCCTGGTGACTTCTACAATGGACTTAAAAAGAGACAAGAAGTCACGTGCTGTTGCTTGTTTTCTTGAGCTGCCTCACTTCCCTCAGCCATTTCGGAGTGATGCTGATCAACTTCAGGTACTCTTAGTCTTCTATTTTGGTTGTCACTTGATGTTATGGTTGTTACCCATAGGTGCACCCAAGTTGTAAAATCTGTCAGTGGGCGAGGTTCGTTAGTCTCAGAGTAGCCTCTTACCTATCTCATTAGTCTGTTAGCAGGCTTTCCTGTTTAGGCTTGGTATGAGCAGCAAAGCAATGAGGTATGAGTGAGCTTATGGAACAAGCCAACATAGCGATTCTTGCCAAGAGCTCATCATCACTTGTGACTTTGTTACTCACATGAAACACAAAAATTAGCCTGACCATGGATTGTCAAATAAAGAGCAAAAACTGTTTACTTCGATTCAATTTGACTGACAGAAGTAATAAACATGTTATAATCTTGAGGGTGGAGGATGGTATAGGGTAGTGCGTCGATGATGCAAAGCAGTTTCCCATCCGATATTGATGCAGGACACTTCACAGCGTTTTATATGAAATCTTCAGTTACTTTGAAGGGGTTAATTTGCTCTTCATTGGCTAACTCTAATTAGTGCTGTTGCACGAGAAATTAATGAGGTGTTTTTCCCTTTAAACTCTTTAGTCTCAAATCATGGATGGCATTCATGGCTGTCAAAATGTTGTTTACAAGGCGCTGGTAAAAGTGTTGAAATCTAATGCCAAAGACAGGTAAGGCACAATGTTGATACAAAGGCCCTTTGTAACCAAGCTTCCTGGGACTCAAGCTGCAGAACTCTGTGAATGAGATGGATATTACAGATTTTTCTTGTTAGAGGGTTCCCTGCAATATTTGGGTAAAAGTAAAAAGGAACATTTTGATGCCCTTTCTTTGTTTTGTCTTTTTTTTTGTTGGCATCATGCACATGATTATAAAATCCTCGCAAAGCATGCCTGCCATTTTGTGTGATACTCTTTTGTTGCAGTTTAGCCACCCGGTTTTGTAAAACCAGGACCATAAATTGATCTTGAAATATGTTAAAAGTAACAGTGTTCAGTAATACGCACGCCAAATGCATGTTACTAACTTGCGAAAGCGTCCTAAGGTGACTAGCAAAAGTTTCCAGCTCTTTCCCAACAGCTGTTATTTCACAGATCAATACTATCACTGTTTATCAAGGTGATGCTACAATATTGGTATCACATAAATGCGCCGCCTTTGGTGAACCAATAATGGCAATCTTTATCCTTTTAGATGTAACTCTGCTAAGTTGAAAAACAAATTATACAGAGGGATTTCAGAGTCACTTTAAGTTTTCGAAAATTGTTGGCAGCCACCGTAATAAGTTTAGTTATTCCACCCGGTGATCAGGACAGAAAAGATCTACAGTTTCACGTGAAGGTCTCGAATGTATTTCTTGACACGTTTAGCTTCAACCACAGTTTATTTTGGTTTCTTTTCTAGTGCACTAGCATGGTTAGCCGGTGTTGTGTCTCTAAATGACCTCAGGTTGTCAGCAAATTTGCCCAGGGATAATTTTGGAGCAACAGTGGCCAGTGATGGTATGATAACAAGATTATCACAATTAGACATTTGAAAATCAATTGGAGTTAAAAAAGGGGAACTGGTACAGGTCCGTCCATTAGTGCATTTGTGGTGAGTGTGTCCTTCCGTCCGTCTGTCTGGGGTATTAAGTTACGACGGCAAGGTTGTAGTTTTGGGTGGGGGACTTGTGGTGTGCTTTACAGTAAGAAGTAGCACGGGAGGTCTGAGTGTATTACGAGGAAGCTGGGAAGACTGAGAGAATTAGTGCCAGTGGAAAAAGCTGGGCCATGAAGGCAGGGCAGAAGATCGAGAAACTGAGAAGGGTGGAGTATACTGAGATAGATTCAGATAGATTAATAGATAGACATACTAGGGACGGACGGCAGGCAGTTAGCCTGTAGCTGGCGGTTTCGGTGGGGTTTTTCCGTGGACTTTCGTGGCGTGGAAATAGTGGCAAAACTCGAAATGTTACCGAAATGGTGAGAAGAGAAAGAGGGGGAAACCTTTCTCGCTCTTTCTCATTTCACCATTCTTCTCGCGGCTTCGCCCTCGCCGCTCTTTCCGGGCCATGAAAGTCATCTACACAGGCTAACGGGGAGACAGGCAGGCAGGCAGATACAGATAGATAGATTCCACCTCCCGCAAGTGGACACACTTGGAACCAGAAAAAGTGTCTGCTTAGGAGTGTTAGGTTCAATATGTGGTGTTTCTAAGTAGCTGGATCCATGACTAGAGTGTCGGCTTATGGGAGGTGTCCGCTAGCGGAGTTTGACTAGAGCTGGTTTGTTGGAAAGGAGAAAGGATTATGGAGGGATTGCTGTAGAACGTTAAGGTATCAGGAAGCAATTCTTTAGTACCAATTTTCAGGCGGCGTGTAACTTACCCTTTACTTTTCAGGTTATATGGTAAATCTGTGCACAGTAGCTCTACAGCTATGTGAATCATTCCTACTGTCGAAAGGAAAAGAAAAGTACAAACAGATAGAAGCGCGATACTGCACGGCAAAAGGCTGTCGCTTGAGGTTTGATAATGAACGGACGCTGGGTGGCGGGCATATTGGTAAGTGAAAATATTCTGAATTACTTACTAACAGTAGGGGGTGTTTTCATTTCCGTTTTTGGTCGAGTATTGCATTGGCTGACAACAATTGTGATTTTGAATTGATTTATTAAGAGCAGGTAGATGAGAACCATTTAGAATGATTTGTAAGAAAATGCAAATCTCAGGCTTGTTCGTAGAAGTTCCAGTTTGAGCTATTCAAGGGTTTCGAATAGGTAAAGTCGCCGTGTTGTAATCCTCATATATTTGTGTTCTCATGCTGTAAACTTGCCTTTATTTTACTTGTTTGTGTGCAGGGATGGAGAACGAGGAGAAGACAGATCTGCGTACGTTGTTGTTCCCATCAGGAGAATTAAAAGGTGATCAATTATTGATTCTCCTTACGTTTGGTCATAATTATCGCTCTATGTTAGTTCTGGTGATTTAGTTTACCGTTAAGATTTAATTTGCACTGCAGTGCAAATTTTACGCAGGTGCGTTCGCAATGGTCTCAGTCATATAACAAATGTATTGAGTAATTGTATGAAGTAAGGACGTGACTGTTTTTTTTTCAAATTGCACTGGCATTCATAACATTACCTTTACTTATTTGCTAAAAAGTGGTTATTGGCGAGTAGGGCAAGTGTATGCATGATTGGTTCGGTGACACATGGTTAGTTTCAGTAGTATTGAGCTTGTTCAAACGCGACATAATCAGTGTGTGCTTATAATGCCCTTTGGAGGGATAGTGCATGCACGTTTGTTTTTTGGCTATAACCAAAGACGAAATCAAAAAAGACGACTCTAACTTCACCTAGTTGCTGTTGTATGTCACATGTTACAGTAATACCGTGTAATTCATGATCAGTGTAAACTTCTGTTTGTAGGTCAGTTCAAGCTGATGACGGAAATGTTTCACATCACTCACAGCGCGCTGCACATTGGACTCACTACAACAATTCAACATTATAACAATATCTACAGGTCAGATATGTACAATGTTCTTTCAGCTTGGGCAACACGTTTTTCGTTCGTTTGCAATCCCGTTTCCAAGTTTAACTAAGCTGGTATTTTCGGCAGGTTGTTGCCTAGAAACATGATGTGGGAACCGACGTGATCAACATTTCCTGAGTGTTCTTGTCATTTTTGATTGGGTTATAGACATCAGAACTCTTCCGACACTTTACGAAAATTTTCCGAAAACGGACCTCGTTTTCTCGACTGGTTTTACGATGTAGTTGTGTTCTTGTGAGTGTGATTTCTGTCTCACTCTTTCTCTTGTATACACCTTTTAAACTTTCAGGTATTACGCGAGAATGTCTGAAATGAAACAAGGTACTCCGGAAGAAGCGGAAGTTAGAAAGCAACTTTTGGTGAGTTTAGTGAATTGAAAATTTTGATTTGGGTAGATTAAGAAAGATGGGAGTTCGAGCGCTGCTCTGGGTCATTCTGTTGTTTTGTGGGGCAAGACACTTTACTCTCACATTGCTTCGCTTCACCCTGGACTGTTGGCAAATTGTTAGCCAGGCGTACTCTTGCAAAAATTGTGGGAGAGTGGGAGGAAACCTGCGGAGGGAACCAGCGACAGACTAGTATCCCATCCAGGTTGCGTGTGTAATGCTACAGAAACAGGAGTTAACTCCTCACCCCCCTTTGGAGAGTCCGCACGTACCCATGTGTTGTTTGATATGTTGGTTACATCATGCAAACTCGGTTTGAATACACTGTTCGTTAACGCGACACTTAATGAAAGGGTCACGACGCCACGTTACGCTGCACAAAAAAATGTTGACGTCACGCTCGATCGCTATGTCATTTTAACCCAATTGTTTTGTCCTCCTGTTTGTAGTTGTTTGTCCTTCAGTGGGACACCTGTCTGCAGGACTCGCACTTTATGAGGCTGTGTTCCGAGTTTTACATCACAAATGCTGCTTGGCTTCTTCATCTGTTAAACAGCTGTGCTTCTGAAAATCAAGTAAGACATAAACTTTGCTGGCTGTTTATAAATATTGCATTGTGGCCAAATTATATGTAGCTTGTCTTAGTTGTTTTTGCTGATGGAAACGTTCGTTTAGCATAGGATAACTTCTTGGTAAAAACTGATTTCAGGGGTTATCTGAGAACGAAATCCGTGCCAAACAGCGGGAAATATTCGCAAATATTCCTGAGTTCTACGTCAAAGACATGTGTTCCTGGTTCAGTTTTGCCGCTTTACACAAGCCTTGTGCACTCAAGGGATTGGATGTAAGTGGAATTCTTCGCATTCTTTTCACATTTTCTGTCACTCCAGTGGTGAAGGAGAGGGGTGGGGGTGGGGCTGGGGTGGGGGGCATTTTGGTACGCCTGCTGGGTTGAAATACCGAAAGAATTGTCTAAGCAAAAGTCATAGCCTGGGTAATTGTTACGTATACTTGCGCGTCACAGTTTTGCGAATCTATGATTAAGTTCTTACGTATAACGCTGTCTCAGAAAGAAACGAGCATTAAACTTTGCTGTCCTATGAAACTTATAGTGATTTTTTTTTACCAAAAATTGAATCTTTCGATTAAAACGACTCTGAATTTTTCTTTTAAATTGTAGCACGAGGACATAAAAATAATTCTAATTACAAGTAATTAATCTGTGAGACATGGCCTGCTTGCAAATGTGGTTGCGCTTGTTTTAGCGGGTGCGCGTGTGTACCCGACGCGCGTGTGCTGCGCGTTATGCCACGTGTCTCAAAGAGTTCTTATTCCCATGACGGCAAAAATCTGCGCACACAAAATTTGGACTTAATCGAGCAAGGTGCACATTTGTCATCTCTACAGAATAACCATGCTATTAAATATTATTTTCATATTATTCTGGCGTTTTTTAATGATCCATGTGCCGCTTCTTTTCGTGTCTAAATGTACCTTTTGTACATTTTGTTGCAGATCCGTGTTTTCGTTGATTGTTGTTGTGCTCTAATCGAACGCCGTGACCTGGTGCCTGGACCTGTGACGGCCACGAGAATCATATCAGCGCTGTTGTCATTTGCTGAAATATGCGTCAGAAATAAAAGGTATATTCAACATGTACAAACGCAGTAACGAATATATCCCACAGATGACTGTCAGAAAGATTAGTCTTAAGCAGGTGCGACATCTGGAATCAACTATTGGGCATCTGAGCTCAGTCTGACTTCGGAATTCTTCGGAGTTTCCGATCATGCCCCGAGAGATATAATGGCTTCTTAAGGTTTTTGGGTTCCAGACCGCAAAGCCAAGATAATAAAATCAGTAAGTATTCATAACAAAATGGCAGAGTTAGATTCTAAAAGATTGAGTCATGTGTGCTCTTTTTTCCAACGATTATTTATTTTGACCTTTTTCTTCTCAGGAAAAACAAACTGTTGGAGACAACAACATGGGGAACGTAAGAAACTGAACTGATGTTTTTTTAATCGTTATTATTAATTTATTTATAAAGTATGGTAACTAACAATGCCTTAGACAAAAGATCGCTAGTTTAGTTGTCTCTGTCCTTATTTTCGCTCTAATACTCCAAGGATTGCCAACGATCAATTGGAAAAAATAGTGTCATTACATGTCAATTATATTTATAATGATATGCTTCCTTTATAATTTATAGCGGCATTGAAGGTGACCTGATGGCCTGCGTAACTATGTGTCCAGCGGTAAGAGAAAAACTCGGCCCAGCTCTCATTCATACATACTCGTCGGTCGACATTGTGGAGGGCCTGGACGTGGACAAAGAACAATTTGACAAATTTTCAGCCAGGTATGAATAAAAGCGCCTACCAACCAGACCAAAAAAAACCTTCATGCACCTTCAATGCAAGAGTGAGAAATACAACCTTGCCTTTGCCACAGTATGTGGCTTTTGCATACTCTGGACATTAGCGTAGTTGCGGACCTACAGCAGTCCTTAATTATAATATGATAGTCAATTGTTGTACTGCCATCTAGCTGGCTTCTTGGTTAGTATACACATGGAGTGAAAGCTTCACTGAGTACCAACATTGATCAGATAGTACATTCTGGATACTGGTTGTTGTTTTTACTGTTATTGTAGACTTATTATTGTTATCTCTAACATTATCACTTATTTGGAATTATTTGGAATTAAATATATAAAGGTGCAAAAAAACAAAAAGCTTGAAAAAGAAATTCAGGTTTGAACGGGATTCGAACCCATGACCTCTGCGATACCACTGCAGTACTCTACCAACTGACCTATCAAGCCAACTTCGAGATGGCCACAGTTGCTAACTTCAAAGGTTACATGTGAACTTATTTTCCTTTCTGCTTTAGGTTCGAGATTATCAAGTTGTTGGAAGGCTTGTGGAAGAGACCGGACTGCCTGCCTTCAATTCTGGGAGAATGTGGAAGGGAGAGCTTTCAGGTATGATAATTCTGATACCACTTCGTGTTGAAAGGAATGATTTGTAATTAAGATTTTTGAAGTAATTTTACCAGCGTTCTTGGTTTTTATTAGTCATTTTTAGGTTCTATACTGGACACACTCCTTTACGTGCTCAAAGATGGCTTGCTACGACTCACGAACGTGAAGAAATTGCAGAGTGCCAAGCAGTCTGGTAGGCCACTGTTTTGCTTGATACTATTGCAGGTAGCTGACTGAGATGGAAAGGAGACTAACTGGCAGAAAAACGCATAAATAGACAGATACACAGACAGACGGACGGACGGACGGA